>NW_021604669.1:5874646-5964567 GCF_004785775.1 Grammomys surdaster | reverse complement strand
AGAGAGAGAGAGAGAGAGAGAGAGAGAGAGAGAGAGAGAGAGAGAGAGATTAGATTTGTATACTCTAACATTTTATATACTCTAGCAATGTCTGTGCATTCCCGTCTTTAGAGTGGGTTAGCTGTCAATTTATTTTCTTTACATGTTTGGTTCTGAAAGTCTAGTGCAGGAAGGCACCTGTGCTCCATCACCAGGATGCAAAGTGATGTCCAGATATAATGCACACTCAATGATTATTTGCAATGAGCCCCAAGACTAAATACCAGGCAAAATCATCATTGTGTTTTCAAGGGAAAGCATGAGGAGGCATCCTCTTCCTTTTCAATGCTAGTAGAGGACAATTAGGGGTGCAGAGTGATTCCTGTCACCCACCCTTTCTAGACTTGAAAGGTGACCTTAGGGCCTAGAGTTCTGGTGATATTCAGCTAATTGAAGGGAAAGAGGGATGAAAGAGCCCTTTCTTTAAAACACACGGAGGGAGACCAAGCCAAAGGTCACAAACATGCAAATGTGTGTTAATTATAAGTTCACAATGACATCTCTGCTGTTCTGCTTCCACACTCTTTGATCTCCTTAGAAATTCTGTCCCCATTTAACCAAAGGAGACGCCATCTGATCCTGCAGGCCAGTACACCACAGGTGACCCAAGTCAGAAGGACAAAACTGACCTTTCCTGGACACGACATCTCTAGAAATTACTATTAGTTCAACTTGAAACTCATAAGCTTTCTTCTTTTAAAGAAAACCCTCTTGCATTGCATTTAAAAAAAAAAAGTTATCCAAGACCAAATGCTCATCCCTGAAAATATGTACGCAAGTAACATACAGACTGAGCAGGTTGTAGTTATGTTTTTAGGAATGTGTGTGTGTGTGTATGTGTGTGTGTAGTAACAAAGGATTACCAAAAAAAAGGCCACAAATTGGAAAGAGAGTAAGAGAGAACGTTTGGGAGGGTTGGTTGAGGGAGGAAAGGAAGGCAGAAATGATGTCATTATAATATGAAAAATAAAATAAATAATAAAAAAGACAAGTATTTTTTTACCTTGGAGCCCAGGTCCTTGAAAATATTTATTGAACTGGGTAATTAGTATGAGAATATAAGGATGACACAACATCAGAATAGAAGCACATTTTATCCAATATGCCTGTTTTATAATCATCACAGGGCTGAAGACATCAGATCTTTTAGCAAAAGTCTAAGTGTGAGGAAAACTGGGTCAGAACCCAGCTTCTCTGGCTCTCCAGCCTCAAATACCATTCCCCTGCAGGGGTGGTCTGCCAAGAGGGTTTTGCTGTAGCAATAACTTCCCCATCTGCTTGTTATCATTGCTTATCTGATGCTTTTGGCAGAATAGTCTCCCCTCTCCTAGCTGTGGGTCTATGATGGGCAGATTTACCTCTCCCTGTGGAGGCTTATAGCCAGCAGTAAAGAATAGCTGTTGTCATTGTCACCATACCATCTTCCTACATTTCCCCAAACTTTTTCAATGAATATGAATTTACCTATCTAGTGAATTCATTTGGCATTAAAAATGGATATATGCACCAGAATAAAATCAGATCTTGCTAACGCTGACTGCATACTCTGGTTTCTGTTACGAAAATTATCTCAAAGAGTTGCTTTATGAAGGGAGCCTGAATTTAACTTTTCTTCTCTTTCCCAGCTCCCTCCCTCCATCCCTTCCTTCTTTTCTCCTTAGTTTCCTCTTCAATTCACTTATAATATGCTCATGTATCTTACAATACTAAGGCATCTTGCATCATAAATGCTAGCCTGTGGTCTACAGAGGCAGTGATGCCGTATAGAAGAATAGAGGCACAACAGAATGAGGACCACTCCCTCCTTAAAACATTCAGCATTCACTGATCATCTTGTCAGTGTCAAAAGTAGAAGGGAAAGGAGGCCACAGTTTCTGTCTCCCAGCAGCTACTCTTTAAGGACAGACAGAAAGTCATTTAAAAATACTTATTGTTATTTTATTTAAGCAAAGCCCTATCTCACGATTTCAGATGAAGTCTAAATTTAGCTAAATTTTCTGGTAGCCAAGGCAAAAGTGTATACCACAGTCTGCAAATTCAATTCTTCTTTCTGGAAGATCAAAGGTTGCAGCTAGAAAGTGAATCCAGGATTCCTACTGTGGGTGAACACTGAAGTTACTGCACTCTTCTCATTTACAAGCAAGCCTGAATTCCAACCTGGTTGTTTCTGCACTCTCTGTCTAGGTGTTAGGCAAATGTTTTGCATTTGGGATATGTGTATATGTGCAGTCATAACAACCAGGGGGAAAGATGTATCAAAGTATTTCATTGGAAACAGTTTGAGTTTACTCCGCCTAGGAAATAGTCTTTATTTCTTTGTATTTTTTATACACAATGTTAGGTTTCATCTGGAAAACTTATTTAAAGTGTATCATGTTGACCATATTGCCCCTCACTTCCTCTCTTTAGTGCCTCTCTTTTTTCAATTTTTTAATTTTTTAAAAATTTTTTCCTCTTCTTTCATTGGTTATTTATTGACATTTCAAATGTTATACCCCTTCCCAGTTTCCCCTTCACAAACTCCCTATCCCCCCTCCTCCTGCCTCTATGAGAGTGCTCCAGCACCCATCCACCCACCTCAGCACCCTAGCATTCCCCTACCCTGGGTCATTGAACCTCCATAGGACCAAGGATCTTTCCTCCCACTGATGCCCTACAAGACCATCCTCTGCTAAGTATCCAGCTGGAGTCATGAGTCCCCTCATGTGTACTCTTTGGTTGGTGGCTTAGTCCCTGGGAGGTCTGGGAGATCTGGTTGGTTGATATTGTTGTTCTTCCTATGGGATTGCAAACACCTTCAGCTTCTTCAGTCTTTGCCCTAAGTCCACCATTGGGGTCCCTGCTCTCAGTGCAATGGTTGGCTGCAAGCATCCATATCTGCATTGGTCAGGCCCTAGCAGAGCTTCTCAGGGAACAGCTATACCAGGCTCCTGTCAGCAAGCGCTTCTTGACATCAGTAATAGTTTGGAATCTGCAGATGGGATGGATCCTTAGATGGGGCAGTCTCTGGATGGCCTTTCCTTCAGTCACTGCTCCATTCGTTGTCCCTGCCTTTCCTTTTGACAGGAGGAATTCTGGATTAATATTTTTGAGGTGGGTGGGTGGCCCCATCCCTCAACCAGGGGCCATGTCTATCCACTGGATATGGTCTCTACTGGTTCTATCTCCCCTTTGATGGGTATTTTGACTAATGTCCTCCCTGTGGTGTCCTGGGAGCCTCTTGGGTCCCTGGTCTAGTGGCTACCCACAGTTTCCCCTCCCTCACTGCTACTATCCTCCTTTTGAATTCTTGACCCTCTGTACTTCTCCCCCATCTCCTCTTGTGTCTGAACTGGTCCCCCTTATCCCTCTCCCTCCTCTTTCCATCCCAGAGCCTCTCTCCCTCCACTTCTCGAGATTATTTTCTTTCCTCTTCTGAGTAGGACTGTAGCATCCACACTTTGGTGTGGTCTTCTTTCTTCTTGGGTTTCATATGGTCTATGAGTTGTATCATGGCTATTCTTAGCTCCTTTTTGGCTAATATCCACTTACTAGTGAGTACATACCATGTCTGGATTTTTTTTGTGACTGGGTTAACTCACTCAGGATGGTATTTTCAAGTTCCGTCTGTTTGCCTGTGAATTTCATGAAGTCATTGTTTTTAATAGCTGAGTAGTACTTCATTGTGTAAATGTGTAATATTTTCTGTATCCATTCCTCCATTGAGGAACATCTGGGTTGCTATGATCGTAGTGGAGCATGTGTCCTTGTTATATGTTAGAGCATCTTTTGGGTATATGCCCAGGGAAGGTATAGCTGGGTCCTCAGGTAGAATTATTTCCAATTTCCTGAGGAACCCCCACACTGATTTCTAGAGTGGTTGTACCAGTTTGCCATTCCACCAGCAATGGAGGCTTGTTCCTCTTTCTCCACATCCTTGCCAGCATCTGTTATCACCTGAGTTTTTTATCTTAGCCATTCTGACTGGTGTAAGGTGAAATGTCAGGGTCATTTTGATTTGCATCTCCCTCATGACTCAGGATGTTGAATATTTCTTTAAGTGCTTCACAGCCATTCAAGATTCCTCAGTTGAGAATTCTGTTTAGCTCGGTACCCTATTTTTAATAGGGTTATTTGGTTCTCTGGAGTCTAACTTCTTGAGTTCTTTGTACATTTTGGACATTAGCCCTCTACCAGATGTAGGATTGGTGAAGATCTTTTCCCAGTCTGTGGGTTGCCGTTTTGTCCTATTGACAATGTCCTTCACCTTACAGAAGTTTTTCAATTTTATGAGATCCCATTTGTCAATAGAGCATAAGCCATTGTTGTTTTGTTTAGGAAATCTTCCCCTGTGCCACGTATTTGAGTTTCTTTCCCACTTTCTCTTCTATTATATTCATAGTATCTGATTTTATGTGGAGGTACTTGAACCACTTGGACTTGAGCTTTGTACAAGGAGATAAGAATGGGTCAATTTGCATTTTTCTATATGCTGACAGCCAGTTGAACCAGCACCATTTGTTGAAAAAAAACTTTTCCATGGATGGTTTTGGCTCCTTTGTCAAAGATCAAGTGACCATAGGTGTGTAGGTTCATTTCTGAGTCTTCAATTCTATTCCATTGATCTTCCTGCCTGTCTCTGTACCAATATCATGCAGTTTTTAATCACCATTTCCTGTAGTATAGCTCGAGGTCAGGGATGGTGATTCCCCTAGAAGTTCTTTCATTGTTAAGAATAGTTTTTGCTATCATGGGATATTTGTTATTCCAGATAAATTTGAGAATTTCTCTTTCAATCTGTGTGAAAAACTGAGTTGGAATTTTGATGGGGATTGCATTAAATCTGTAGATAGCTTTTGATAAGATGGCCATTTTTACTGTGTTAATCCGGCCAATCCATGAGCATGCGAGATCTTTCCATCTTCTGAGGTCTTCTTCAATTTCTTTCTTCAGAGACTTGAAGTTCTTGTCATACAGATCGTTCATTTGCTTGGTTGAGTCATACCAAGATATTTTATATCATTTGTGACTATTGTGAAGGGTGTCATTTCCCTAATTTCTTTCTCAGCCTGTTTATCCTTTGAGTAGCCGAAAGCTACTGATTTGTTTGAGTTAATTTTATATCTAGCCACTTTGCTGAAGTTGTTTATCAGCTATAGAAGTTCGCTTGTGGATTTTTTGGGTCAATTATGTATACTATCATGTCATCTTCAAATAGTGATATCTTCACTTCATCCTTTCCAATTTGAAGTCCTTTGATCTCCTTTTGTTGCTAAATTGCTCTGACTAGAACTTTGAGTACCATGCTGAATAGATGGGGGAAGTGAACAGCCTTGTCTTATCCTTGATTTTAGTGGGATTGATACAAGTTTCTGTCCACTTAGTTTGATATTGGCTATTGGCTTCCTGTATATTGCTTTTATTATATTTAGATATGGACTTTGAATTCTTGATCACTCTGATACTTTTATCATGAAGGGATGTATTTTGTCAAAGGCCTTCTCAGTATCTAATGAGATGATCATGTGTTTTTTTCCTATGAGTTTGTTTATATAGTGAATTATGTTGATGGATTTCTATATATTGAACCATTCCTGCATTCCTGGGATGAAGCCTACTTGATTATGGTGAATGATTGTTTTGATGTGTTCTTGGATTTGGTTTGCAAGAACTTTATTGAGTATTTTCGCATCGATATTCATGAAGGAAATTGGTCTGAAGTTCCCTTTCTTTGTTGCGTCTTTGTGTGGTTTAGGTATCAATGTAACTGTGGATTCATATTAGTTCTCTTTATATTTTATGAAGTAGTTTGAGAAGTACTGGTATTAAGTCTACTTTAACGGTTTGGTAAAATTCTGCACTAAGACAATCTGGTCCTGGGGATTTTTGGTTGGGAGAATTTTAATAACTACTTCTATTTCCTTAGGGGTAGTGAGACTGTTTAGATAGTTTATCTGATCTTGATTTAAGTTTGGTACCTGGTATCTATCTAGAAAATCATCAATTTCATCTAGATTTTTCCAGTTTTCTTGAGTATAGTCTGTTGTAATAGGATCTGACAATTTTTTGAGTTTCTTCGGTTTCTGTTGTTATGTGTCCATTTTCATTTCTGATTTTGTCAATTTGGATACTGTTGCTGTGCCCTCTGGTTAGTCTGCCTAAGGGTTTATCTATCTTATTAATTTTCTAAAAGAACCAATTACTGGTTTTGTTGATTTTTTGTTTGGTTCTTTTTGTTTCTACTTGGTTGATTTCAGCCCCAAGTTTGATTATTTTCTGCCATCTACTCCTTTTGGGTGTATTTGCTTCTCTTTGTTCTAGAGCTTTCAGGTGTGCTGTCAAGCTGCTAGTGTATGATCTCTCCAATTTCTTTATGGAAATACTTTATGGAGCTATGAGTTTTCCTCTTAGTACTGCTTTCATTGTGTCCCATAAGTTTCAGTATTGTGCCTCCATTTTAGTTAAATTCTAAAAAGTCTTCATTTCTTTATTTCTTCCCTTACTAAGTTATCATTGAGTAGATAGTTGTTCAGCTTCCATGTGTATGTGGGCTTTCTCTTGTTTTTGTTGTTGTTGAAGACCAGCCTTAGTCTGTGGTGATTTGATAGGATGCATGGGATTAATTCAATCTTCTTGTATTGGTTGAGGCTTGTTTTGTGACTGGTTATATGTTCAGTTTTGGAGAAGGTACCGTGAAGAGCTGAGAAGAAGGTATATTCTTTTGTTTTAGGTTGAAATGTTCTGTAGATGTCTGTCAAGTCCATTTGGTTCATAACTTCTGTTTGCTTCACTGTGTCTCTGTTTAGTTTCTGTTTCCATGATCTGTCCATTGGTGAGAGTGGGGTGTTAAAGTCTCCTTCTTTTATTGCTTGAGGTTCAATGTGTCATTTGAGCTTCAGTAATGTTTGTTTTACTAATGTGGGTGCCCTTGCATTTGGGGCATAGATGTTCCTCTTGGTGGATTTTTCCTTTGATGAGTATGTAGTGTTCTTCCCCATGTTTTTTGATGACTTTTGGTTGAAAGTCTATTTTATTGGGTATTACAATGGGAACCCCAGCTCCTTTCTTGGGACCATTTGCCTGGAAAAATTTGTTTCCAGCCTTTTACTTTGAGGTAGTGTCTGTCTTTGTTACCGGGGTTGTGTTTCCTGTATCAGCAAAATGCTGGGTCCTGTTTACATATTCTTCCCATTACTCTATGTCTTTTTATTATGGAATTTAGTCCATTGATGTTAAGAGATATTAAGGAATAGTGATTATTGCTTCCTGTTATTTTTGTTGTTAGAAGTAGAATTATGTTTATGTGGCTAACTTCTTTTTGCTTTGTTGAAAGATTACTTTCTTGCTTTTTCTAGGGTGTGGTTTCCTTCCTTGTGTTGGAGTTTTCCATCTATTATTCTCTGTAGGGCTGGATTGGTGGAAAGATATTGTTTATATTTGGTTTTGTCATGAAAATCTTGGTTTCTCCATCTATGGTAATTGAGAGTTTTGCTGGGTATAATAGCCTGGGGTGTCAGTTTTGTTCTCTTAGGGTCTGTATGACATCGGCCCAAGATCTTCTGGCTTTTAGAATCTGTTGAGAAGGGTCACATTGAGGTATCGCTGCTCCAGGACAGTCTTTAGGAGTCAGGATGGCTGAAGACATCAAGACTAAAATCAAGAACTACAAAACTGCCCCCTTTGACAGCCGCTTCCCAATCCAGAACCAGACTAAGAACTGCTGGCAAAACTACCTAGACTTCCACCGCTGCGAGAAGGCAATGACCGCAAAGGGGGGTGATGTCTCCGTGTGTGAGTGGTACCAGCGTGTGTACAAGTCCCTCTGCCCCGTGTCATGGGTCTCAGCCTGGGATGACCGCATAGCAGAAGGCACATTTCCTGGGAAGATCTGACCTGGCTCCGCCCACCTCTCCTCTGTTCTTTGACCTTCTTCCCGGATAGAAAGGGGGACCTCAGTATATGATGGTCCCAACCCCGGGGACCATGAATCATGATGCAACTGCTAATAAAAAGTCACTGGAAACATTTCAAAAAAAAAAAAAAAGAATCTGTTGAGAAGTCAGGAGTAATTCTGATGGATCTCTCTTTATGTTAATTGACCTTCTCTTATTGCTTTCATTTTTCTTTCTTTGTTCTGTGCATTTGGTGTTTTAATTATTATGTGACGGGAGGAATTTCTTTTCTGGTCCCATCTTTTTGGTGTTGTATAGGCTTCTTATATGGCAAGAAGCATCTCTTTCTTTAGGTTAGGGAAATTTTCTTCTATAATTTTCTTGAAGATGTTTAGAGTTAGAAATCTTCACTCTCTTTTATACCTATTATTCTTAACTTCGGTCTTTTCATTTTGTCTTGGATTTCTTGAATGTTTTGCATTAGGAGGTTTTTGCCTTTTGTATTTTCTTTGACTGTTGTGTCAATATCTTCTATGGTATCTTTTACATCTAAGATTCTCTCTTCTGTTTCTTGTATTCTTTTTTTAAAGCTCATAATCATTTATTTGATCCTTTATCCACCCACTACACAGATGCTTGTGCACACACATATACAAATAATCCACCACATGTTTTTGCCACGACAGAAAAACACTGAGAAAGACTGACTCACAGTAGGGCAGCTGTATCACCCTAGCTCTGTAGGTACGTGTGCCCATCAAATAAGTGAATAAATAAATTCACAAAATACATTCCTCTTAAGACAGTGGGAATAGAAACAATCCTGAGCTCTATACTCGGAAGGTGGATAAAAGGTTAACAATCAAGAATTTCTTATATAATTGAATGATTTGAAAGAGCATAAAAAAGAAAAGGTAGCTTTTTAAATTGGATATTTTATTTACATTTCAGATGTTATCCCCTTACCCCATTTCCCCCCTGCCCAAGAACCCCCTATTCCATCCCCCCTCCTGGTTCTATGAAGATGTGCCCCCACCCACCCCTGTACTCCCACCTTTCCACCCTCAAATTCCCCCACACTCGGCATCCAGCCCTCATGGGACCAAGGATCTCGTCTCCTACCTATGACCAACAAGGCCATTCTCTCCTACATATACAGCTGGAGCCATGGGTCCCTCCCTATGCGGTCCCGGGCTGGTGGTTTAGACCCTGGGAGCTCTGGTTGGGTTGGTATTGTTGCTCTCCTCATGGGGCTGCAAACCCTTTCAGCTCCTTCAGCTCCTACTCTCTAGCCCCTCCATTGGGAACCCCTTGACCAGTTCAATGGTTAGCTGTGAGCATCCACCTCTGAATATGTCAGACTCTGGCAGACCTCTAAGGAGACAGCTATATCAGGCTCCTGTCAGCATGCACTTCCCAACATCCACATCAGCATCTACCTTTGGTGACTGCAAATCGAATGGATACCCAGGTGGAATGGTCTCCAGACAGCCCCTCCTTCATTTTCTGTCCCAAACTTTGTCTCCATATTTGCTCCCTTGAGTACTTTGTTACTCCTCCTGAGAAGGACCAAAGCAACCATACTTGGTCTTCCTTCTTCATGAGCTTCATATGGTTTGAGAGTTGAATCTTCAGTATTGCGAGCTTCTGGGCTAATATCCAATAATCAGTGAGTGAATGCCATGTGTGTTTTTTTGTGATTGGGTTACCTCACTCAGGATGATATTTTCTAGTTCCATCCATTTACCTAAGAATTTCTCAAATTCATTGTTTTTAATAGCTGAGTAATAAATACTTTATCCTGTACCACATTTTTTTATCCATTCCTCTGTTGAAGGACATCTGGGTTCTTCCCAGCTTCTGAATATTATAAACAAGGCTGCTATGAGCATGTGTCCTTGTTATATGTTAGAGCATCTTCTGGGTATATGGCCAGGAATGGTATAGCTGGGTAATGCTATGCCCAATTTTCTGAGGAACCACCAGACTGATTTCCAGAGTGATTGCACCATCTTGCAATCCCACCAAAAATGGAGAAGTGTTCCTCTTTCTCCACATCCTTGCCAGCATCTACTATCACCTGAGTTTTTAAAGATATTTACTGGCCCTTTAAGTTGGGAATCTTCACTCTCATCTATACCTATTATCCTTAGGTTTGGTCTTTTCCTTGTGTCCTGGATCTCCTGGATGTTTTGGGTTAGGATCTATTTACATTTTGCGTTTTCTTTGACAGTTGTGTCAATGTTTTCCATGGTATCTTCTGCATGTCTTCTATGTCTTGTATTCTGTTGGTGATGCTTGTGTCTATGACTCCTGATTTCTTTCCTAGGTTCTATCTCCAGGGTAGTCTCCCTTTGAGATTTCTTTATTGTTTCTGTTTCTAGTTTTAAATCTTGGATGGTTTTGTTTAATTCCTTCACCTGTTTGGATGTGTTTTTTCACAATTCTTCAAGGGATTTTTGTGTTTCCTCTTTAAGGGCTTCTACCTGTTTACCTGTGTTCTCCTATATTTCTTTAAGGGAGTTGTTTATGTCCTTCTTAATGTCCTCTATCATCCTCATGAGAAGTGATTTTGAATCTGAATCCTGCTTTTCAGGTGTGATGGGATGCCCAGGACTTGCTATGGTAGGAGAACTGGGTTCTGATGAAGCCAGATAACTTTGGTTTCTGTTGCTTATATTCTTATGCTTGCCTTTTGCCATCTGGTTAACTCTAGTGCTACCTGCCCTCACTGTTTCTGACTGGAGACTGTCTTTCTAGTTATCTTGCTTGTGTCAGAACTCCTTAGAGTCCTGCTGTCTCTGTGATCCTGTGATCCTGAGCTCCTGGGTGGAAGAGCTCCTGGGACTCAAGCTTCCTCTGGGATCTTGAAATCCTGCTGCTCCGAGTGCAGTGGTTCCTCCACTGCTCCAAGTACAGTGGTTCCAACACTGCTCTAAGATGTTTCAGCATATGGTGTCTTCACAGGAGCAGACCTGCTAGGTGTCTGCCTCAGCCAAAAGGACCAAGCAAGGGGCAGAAGGGAAATGGTTTTCTGGAGGCTCGGGGTTTGGGTCAGTAATGGGTCCAGAGTGCCCCAGGCTCACAGTTGCAGTTCTGGGGCATAGTGTTGTGGGGGGGGAGGGATCTTACCAGCTGCTCTAGGAAGGTTCAGGATAAGGTGTCTTCACAGGAGCAGACCTGCTAGGTGTCTGCCTCAGACAAAAGGCTGTCTCTTGTATTCTGTTGGTGATGCTCTTGTCTATGACTCCTGATCTCTTTCCCAGGTTTTCTATTTCCAGGGTTGTCTTCCTTTTTGATTTCTTTATTGTTTCTGTTTCCATTTTTAGATCCTGGATGGTTTTGTTCAATTCCTTTACCTATTTTGTTGCGTTTTCCTGTGTTTCTTAAAGGGATTTATGTGTTTCCTCTTTACTGACTTCTACCTGTTTACCTGTATTCTCCTGTATTTCTTTAAGGGAGTTATTTATGTCCTTCTTAAAGTGCTCTACCAGCATCAAGAGACGTGATTTTAAATCTGAATCTTGCTTTTATGGTGTGTTGAGGTACCCAGGTTGCTGTAGTGGAAGAACTGGGTTCTGATGATGCCAACTAACCTTGGCTTCTGTTGCTTGTGTTCTTGTGCTTACCTCTTGAGCCATCTAGTTATCTCTGGTAATAGCTGGTCTTGCTGTCTCTGACTGTAGCTTGTCCCTCCTGTGAGCCTGTGAGCCTGTGATCTTAGGTGTGTCAGTATTCCTTGGAGACCAGCTCTCTCTAGGGCAGGATTTGCATGTGGAGAATACAAGGTTAGCGCTGGGCTACAGATGGAAACTGGAAGGATCCTGTTCTAGGCTGCTCTGCGGTTCCTGTGTCTTGTGGGCTCTTGGCAGGTCCCACTTGAGCCAGGTATTAGAGCAGTAGTCAGTTTCTTTTAGGTTTATGCAGGGGAAGGCCATAGATATAAGCAGGAGCAGGGCCAGGGTCCAGGGGCAGAGCCAGAAGATGGGAGTGGTGGAGTGGAGCTACGTCTTGTGGGTGGGACTACATCTCTGCAGCAAGCCTGCATCTCAGTAGCAGTCCCTGGATATGCCCATGCCTCCTTCCCCTCTAGACTGTAGCCCAGTCAACTTGTTGACATGCAATAGACTGTGCTGGGTGAATGTGGTGGTCCTGGCTGTACTGTGCGGTGCAGTATGTGGACCTTGGGTCAGGCTGAGAAGTGCAGCTCTGGAGGGTCCCAGGCCTAGCTTTTGAGCTGGGTGGTTCAGGGATAGGGACCTGGCCACATTTACTGCAGGCCTGGTTGTAGGCAGCACATGTGAGTTCAGCTCTTGTGCTAGAGTCCTGTCCCTCTCTTTTCATCCCCCACCTTGACTCTCTCCTAGTTTTCCTTTTGTATTCATGTCATATGTATGTATCTCTCTATATGTACACATATGTGGTTTTAATTTCTAAGAAGGAATGTGGTGAAAGGTTAGTGAGATGGATCCTCAGGAGGCCCTTGTCACATAAGGCTAGCTATCTGAGTCCAGTTTTTCAAACACACATAAAGGTGGAAAAAGCGAAGGGTCTTCATAAGGTTGTACTTTGACCTCCATATGCATACCTTGGCACAAGTATCTCCCTTATCATACACAAACATACACACACACACACACACACACACACACACACACACACACACACACACTGTTTATCACAGCAACAGAAAAGCAAACTAGGATGTTATCTTGTGTAAATATAACTTTTTCAGAGTGCTTGATAGAGTATACATATAGGAAGTCATGATCTGTTGTTCGACAATGAAGAAACTATGTGGAGAATCCATTTTGAATTGTTTTCCAAAGCTGTGCATATAAAAATGGGTTTCTGAAAGTTATGAGACATTACATGGTTCTTGAGATACATTTGATCTTTGCCTGATTTTTATTTTCAGATAGAATCCTTTTGTAAATACCCTATCAAATGCCTGCACAGATGTTTTGTCTTTGATGCTGTAATGGCAGGAGTGGATTTGTTCAAGTTGTAGTTCATTCTATGGAGTTCTCCAAATATGTACACATACACAGACACATACACATAGAAATATAAACACACACATTTGGCTATAGCTTCTTCTTACCAACAGTTGGTAACATTCATAGCCAAGCATGAACATAATGCTTCTACCCAGACCCTACCAGACACTTCTTTTTCAGTTGTTCTGCTTCTACATTGAACATAATCTTTCTGTTGATTTAGTCACATTTCAGAATGGCTAACTTGTTTAAATGTGTTTTTTGTGTGTGTTATTTTCAGAGAATTCTTGAAGGAGGATAGTTTCTTCACCTACTATCCAAATAGCCATGTCCATTCCTTACTGGCAATTATATCTTTGTTCAGAGCAGGAAACTGGACAGGCCTACCACCTCCTGGAAGAGTTGTAGAGAACAGAGAGTTCTGCCCATTGTAACTGTAATTGGTCTCTCACTATCTCTTGGCTCTTTGGATGTTCTGTAATACCTCCCATTAATCCAAATAGCTCACAGACCCGTTATTGGGAAATATTTCCAATGAGTTGCCCCTCCTTGCAAATACAGACTCCTAGAACTAGCCAGTTAGTTGTCCCTCTATCTACTCACCTGATTTCCTGCCACTAAAGTCAATTTTAAATTTTCAATTATTTGCCCAGTTTTGGCACATAGGCATACTCTGCACTTCCTGAGTGACTTTGTATTGCAGTGGTTTTTGTGGTTTTGAGAACATAGACTTGGTGGGCTTTTCTTTTTCATTTGTCTGATACTAAGACTGTCAAGGCCAAGCCAAAGAGGGGGTGGAAAGTGAGACACTTTACAGGTAATAAAGATATCACTCATATTTCACAGGGGGAAAAATGGCTGCATGTTAGAAACCGAGGGGAGAATTTAGAGCATATGTTTGGAATCTATAACAACCTAATTTGCTCCCCAAAGACAGTTCTGTGAGAAAGGAGGTCGGTTTGGTCAGAGGAAGGCAATTGAAAGGAGTTAGGGCTCTTAGCACCAGGGAGACTGTTAAGGAAGGTGCTCCCTGAGGAGACAATAAACACTAGATTTGCAAATATTTCCTCCAGCTACTTGCTTGCTGAAAGCTGACAGGGGGCATGTTTACGGGCATCCCAGCACCTCTCAGATGAGTGTGCCCACTCAGAGTCTGGAAGGGTTAATCTAATTGAGACTTTATTGGCTTGTGGGGAAGCTGAAGGGAAAACCACACAGAGGAACTCATGAGCCTTCATGAAAGTTTAATTTGATTCCGTGAAAAGGAAACAACTTGTATCTGGGCTTGCTGTGTTTAATATTAAAGCAAGGATGGACTCCTAAGACAGGCATGGAGCTGGGTAAAGCATAATCCACAGATGGAGCGGTGTGTGTGTGTGTGTGTGTGTGTGTGTGTGTGTGTGTGAGTGTGTGTGATAAGGGTGGGTCTTCTTTGAGTTGGAAGGCCAGGGTGAGAGTCAAACCCAGGGTCCCAGGTGGGAGCTTCTAATTAAGGCTTCATTTTCACGAAAAACCTACAATTAAGCTTCTCCACAGGTTGCTTATGAATATTTGCAAAGATAGCTTGATAACATGAACAAAAGCAGACTTCCTTAATAAACTTTAAAAACTTCATTACCAGGTCACTGGATTCAATGTATTCTTCAATTTTATATTTTAAAATAAATTTATGTCATTATACTACATCCCACATTGTATTGCTTTGGAATTCTATCCTTTTGTGTATGTGGTGTGGTGTGGTGTGGTGTGGTGTACTGTGGTGTGGTGTGGTGTTATCTCTCTGTGTAGGTCTATGAACATGGAGGCCAGAAGCCACTGTTGAGTTATTATTTCCAATTGTTCTCCACCTTGCTCTTTAAACAGGGTCTCTTACTGAACTTGGTGTTTGCAGATTCAGTTATATTCCTGGCCAGTGAGCTTCAGTGACCTTCAGAGATCTTCAGAGATCTACCTTTGTCCAATGGCACTGGGATGACAGTCCTACGATAGTAGGACTCAACTGTTTCTTTTTACATGGTTGCTGGGGACTGAACATAGGTCCTCCTTTTTACATGACAAACACTTTACCTATGAAGCCTTCTCTTCAGCCAGGGTTTTCTTCCATTTTGTTGTTAAAAAATAAACACTAAAAAACAGTTCCCAGTGATTATAAGGTTGTTTTTGGTGTTTTCCTGTCCACTCTGGTTTGAGTTTAAAATGGCCCACTTACCTTACAGACTCATGTGCTTAAACATTTGGTCCCCAGATGGTGGCACTGTTCTGCGAAGCTATGAAACCATTCAGAGATAGGTACTAGCTAGAAGACTTAGGTCACTGAGGATAGGGCTTGAAGGTGCTTCCTCCCCCAGCTGTCTGCTTTCTGCTCCGACTGAAGAGATTTAGTACGTTTCCGGGTTATTCAAGATACTCTCTAGCTGCCTGCCATCCCTTAACCATCATCATGAGCGGTCTTTCCTGAACCATGAGCCAAAACAAAGCAAGCCCCCTCCACCTGTCTGCATGACATTGCTGCCCCCAGCTTCTCCAAATTCCATCTTAATTTTCTGCCAGGTAAATAGGGCTCTGTCAAAAGGCTAGAAATTGCTGACCTTGTCTCATTCAGCAGCTGAACAGTGAGAGTGAAGGAGGGGGTGGGCGGAGACTCCGGGGACCTTCCAGCCTTGTTTGAAGTGAGAAATGCTAAGCCTGCCATATTTAATGGCTGGCCTGGGAGCTCAGCTGAAAGCAGGAAAGCTGCACTTCTCCTTGACTCTGGCTGCCCTGTAACACTGCCAGGGGCCATACTAAGTGGTGGCTTCAGTCTGCCTCTAGATAGGGCCAAGGGACCAGCAAAGATTTCCAGGCAGCAGTTTGTCTAGTAGGCCTCTGGCTTTCTCTTTTTAACCCTTTTACTTGTAAAAGAAAAACTTGTTTCTTTGTGGAGGGTCTCTATTATTTGCTTTTCTTACTGTTGTGACCAAACTATCTGATAAGAAGTAGGGTTTATTTTGACTTACAGTTTAAGGGAATAGAGTCCATCATGGAGTGGAAGTTACAGAGGCAGGCATGGGAGGCATCTGTCACATTGTGCCCTCAGCCAGGAAGCAGTGAGAGAGGAATGCTAGTACTTAGTCTACTTTCACAGAGGAGTGCTCATACTTAGCCTACATTCTCCTTTTTTTTTTCTCTTTGTTTTGTTTTTGATTTTTGTTTTTCTGAGACAAGGTTTCTCTGTATAGCCCTGGCTGACCTGGAACTGTCTCTGTAGACCAGGCTAGTCTTAAACCCTGAGATCTGTCTGCCTCTACCTTCTGAGTGCTGGGATTAAAGGTATGCTTTAACTGCTCACTTCCTGTGGTTAGGATGGTTCTTCTCATCTCAGTTAACCTAATCTAGAAACTTTCATAGACACACCCATAGGTTTGTCTTTTAGGCAATTCTAAATCCTATCAAGTTGATAATTTTAACCATCGCATTAAGATTCCCTGCAGAGCTACAAAAAGGCATTGGGAAGCTCTTCAGAGCAGCACTCGCAGGAGGGTGGGAGAACAGGAAAGTCTGCCATGGGACCAGCAATTCCAATAAAAGCCTAGCTCTCTGCAGCCCTCTCTAGCCATCAGCTACCTTCCAAAGGTCCAAACCTCTATTGGTCAAGATGGCAAATTGGAAATTATCCTTTCAGAAGATGTTCTGGGTTAAAGTCTTCTAATGCTCTGGGACTATGGCATGCATGTATATCAGTTTGATCCTTGAATCACTTTTGAATTCAGTACAGGTCTTCTGGAACAAACACTCTTGTCTTATATTTCTATCTAGTGCCCCAGCTGGCCACAGCTGCCTCTGATTCCCCTGTGAAGATGTTTTCTTCTCCACCGACTGACATCTGAACAAAGTCTTCTCTTATCAATTAAAGAAAGTACCCCTAAGATTTAAAAAAGCAAAAAGCTGCAGTCAATACTTGTAAAAGTCTTCTCCTTGCCTTTTCAGGATGTCTAATTATCAATATGAGTGGGCAGTTTGGCGAAGCCCTTGCTGATTAATTTATCAAATGCCGAAGTCTTTCTCATTCACCTCTCAGTTCAGTTAAGTGACAGATATGACAAGCAAGACACTGTCTCTGAAAAGCCCTTGCCTTTCCATGGCATGGTCTTTATTCCCAATCCACATTGTTCATTTCACTATTTCTCACGATGAATGGTCCTGGACTGGTTCCTGAAACCCATCTCACCTACCTTCTCTGGAACGAGTGACCTCAGGCAGTCTGTGGCTCAGGGCAAAGCCACAAATTCATTAACTGTCTCAGCCACTGATGGATTGCCCTGCCCAGCCCCCCAGCCCACTCTCTGATGAGAATCAATTTCATTCTCTCCTACAGATGCACTGATAGCATCCTCTAATGAATAACAAGCTGCAGCTCATGTGTGTGTGCTTGGTGTGCCATCATTCTCCAAAGTAGCTTTCCCACCTGCTGTGATGTAGCATTGAGAACAGTAATTACTATCATCTCCATTTACGAGAAGAGGGAATTTATTCTTAGACAGATGAATGTCAACTGTCCAAGTTCACCACCTCGTTTATCCAACTGCCATAATCGAGGCATAATATACCAACTTAATACTCAGTGGCATTCAACAAGAAACATTTATCTAGTTCACTCATCTATGTGTTAAACATGCGTCAGCTGAATGCACTGGGTCTGGCTGATATGGTTGGTTCTGTTCCAGGAGTCTTTCATTCTCCAGAGACAGAGGGCTATTCTGATGTGCCCTGTGTGGTTATGATGGAAACTCATGACCCTAGACATGGATCTGGTACATACTTACTTAAATCTTACCCATCTGTCAAAGGCTGTCTTATAGCTAAATCAAGTAAAGGGTTGGTAAAGAGGCTTTGGTGTCTTCTGTGGAAGGAGCTGCAGTCACATGACAGAGGCACATGTCAAGGAGTGATAAAGACTCCTGTCTTTGAGTTGCAATGAACTATAGTCACTTTGTCTACAATCCAGACTATCCTAGTCTTTGGGCATGTCTGTGAGGAATTTTCTTTTTATATCAATTGAGATGAAAGTATCTGCTTATTATGGATGGCACCAGTTTCTAGACATATTGTAAGAGAGTGGAGAGAGTACTTTGAGTGCAGATACATATGCATGCATTAATTTCTTCCTGCTTCTTGAGTATATATGGATGCAATATGATTGGCTATGTCAATGTCCAGCTACTATGACTTTCTCACAATGAAATATGATCAAAAGTCTAAAAGATGTTTTCCTCAAAGTACTTATATTCTCCTGGTATAAATATTTGAAGGGATATGTCTGTTGTACCAGGCTCTTTTAGAAATGATTTTATAGGAGCCAAGGAGTGGTGATGCATGTCTTTAATCCCAGCACTCAGGAGACAGAGGCAGGTAAGATTCTCAATTTGAAGCCAGCCTGGTCTACAAAGAAAGAAAGAGAGAGTTCCAGGACATCTAGGGCTACACAGAGAAATCCTGTCGCAAAAAATAAAATCAAAAGCAAAACCATCAAAACCAACCAACCAACTAACCAACCAAATAAATAAATAAATAAACAAACAACAACAGAATGATTTAGTAGAGTAGTTTATGATCTCACCTGTCCCAATTCATGTATTAGAAACAACCCTTAATGTAATAATAGTATTGGAGGGTGAAACATCTTATAGGTCTTCTTTTATGAATATACTAATGTTATTCCTTTATAAAAGGCTTCAACAGGAGTCTTTTCTTTCCTTCCTCCTGACAATGAGGACACCGTTTCACTCCCCCTAGAGGAGGTTATCTTGTATATTAAGGGGAGTTCTCAGCACATGTCAGTGACTTGATTTTGTACTTCTAGTCTCCAGAACTTTGAGGAATAAAGATATCTTTCATATGTTTCCTGCAGTCTGTAGTAGCTGCTTAGAGCAGCACAGATAACTAAGAGAATAAGACACAGCTTCCGTTTCTATGGAGCCTAATTCCTAGCGAAAAGGACCGGAACGATGGCTAGTGATACAGATGCTGTGCTTCTATGAAGGGCCAGAGAGCAAATGTTTTTGATTTAGAGACTTAGGATTAGGTCTCTGATGCTATGGATGATCTCACAGTAGATCAGGAAGGCAACCATAGAGTAAACAAGAGTGAATGAATTATCATAAAACTTTGTTTACAAAACCAAGCCAAGTAGGATTTGTTATATGTACACAATTAATACAGTAATGGAATGTGTGATGATTTGACTGAGTATGTCACTCCCTATTGGTCCATATATTTGAATGCTTGGTCCACAGTTGGTAAAACTGTTTGAGAAAGATTTGGAAGTGTGGCCTTGTTGAAAGTGTGTCGCTGGGGATAGGATTTGGGGTTTCAAAAGCCCACCCCATTCTTATTTATGTCTCTGTCTGCCTCCTACTTGCAGACAAAGATATAAACTCTCAGTTCCAGTGTTGTGCCTGTTGCCATGCTTCCCCCCCCAACCCCCCATAATGAAGGCCATGGACTCACATATTGAAACTGTGAAACACAATAAGCCTTTTTCTTCAATAAAGTCGTGGTGTCTCATCACCAGGATAGAAATGAAATAAGAAAGAATAGCAGCAGAAGGGGTACAGATTAGAGGACAACTTTTTATCCATGTAACTTAAGCTGAGCCCTGAATAACAGGAGGAAAGAGGGACATCAATCAAGCAAAAGCCATAAGAGAGAAGGTCCGGGTCATGGAAGAGCTAGCACAAAGGCACAAAGACACAAAGGTTAGAAGAATCCAAGGAATGAAAGCAACCTGAAGATGAACAGTGTGGTTGAACTTATGGGAGAAAGGGAGAACAAGGTGAGTGTAACTTGGGCTAATAAATTCAGGTTTTATAAGGAGTGTAATATGAAGTGTAAAGGGGAAAAATTATTCTGACACTTGTTAAAAATAGCAAGACAGATTGCATTTAAATTTCTACAATAGAGGATAGCAGGGTCAGTGATGAAGACAATTGTGTTTCTGTGCATCGTGTAGGATAGAGCTGAAATCCACTCTAATTATAGCAAATTTCTCTGGCTATAGAGCCAAGAATTGGGGAATGTGGTGGCTAGTTTTCATTGTCAACTTGACACAGTCTCAAATCACCTGGGAAGAGAGTCTCCATAAGGGACTGTCTCGGTCACATTATCATATAAGGGGGGTATCTTGATTATATTAGTTGAGCTGGGAATACCAGCTCATGTGGGTGGCTCCATTCCCTAAGCAGGGGGTATTGAACTGAATAAGAACAGAGAAATAAAGCTGAGTATAGGCATGCATACACTAACTATTTCTGTTTGCTTCTTGACTGTGTATGGGTGTGCTATAGTCAGCTATGCCAGGCTCCTGATTGGTAGTATATTCCTAGTGATGTAGTAGATTGAGTGAAAAATGCCTCACCTAGGCTCGTGTATTTGAAAATTTGTCCCTAGTTGTTGTTGGTGTTTGGAGAGTTTATAGATCCTTTAAGAGATACGGTCTCGCTGGAGGAAGTATGTTGCTGGAAGTGGGTTTGGAGGATATATAGCTTTATACCAGTTTCTGTTCCCTCTCTCTGCTTCCTATGTGCAGATAAAAAACCAAAATGTCATCAGTCAGCTTCCAGCTCTTGTCCCCATTCCATGCTGTCCTTTCTATGATGGACTTGTTTCCCGGAAATCACAGCCCAAACAAATCATTCCTTCCTTATTTTGCTTTGGGTCAGATTGTTTTATAACAGCAATGGAAAACTAATGAAATTAGACTTTAACATGATCACATGAGGTAAAATAAACCACTTCTTCTATCAATTACTTTTGTTAGAGTTTATTATCACAGCAACAGAAGGAACACCAAGACAGGCTTCCAGTAAATAGAAAATTGCTCTGAGGGTTGGAATCTAGGAGGATTCTTTCTCAGCTGCTTGATACAATGTTTACTAATAAAAAGGTCAAGTTTTTAGACAAAAATATATGGAAAAAGAAACACCTTCATATATCAAAAGTTGGGACTCTTACGTAGAGAATATAAGTGGGATACAGAGGACACCAAGACTGGGGCTTGGCCTGTAATAGTCTGTCTCTGATTGAAAGGAAGAGCTGGAAGAAATGTCAGAATAACTTCTATTAATTCTATATGGAAAGTTGTGGATGATGCCTTTAGCAATATAACTAAAAAGCAATAAAATGAATGACAGTTAAGGCATAAGGCATCGTGTGAAAACTCCTAACTTTCATGTTGAGATGATTTGGTACCTGTTTAAACCAATTGATTTGGCTTCCCAATGGTCAACTGTAACATTTTTTGTTTGTCACTGAGCATGAGCAACTCTGTTTTGAACTTCAGGCCAATTTGGAAAATATACTTGAAGTTATTATTAATATGTCAACTGAAATAAATTAAATACATTAAGGTTTTTATTTTTAAAAAAGAGTTTTGTTTTGTTTTTTTTTTAAACCGGATGAAACTGAACTTGTCAGTACAAGGTCAGAGTAGTGGGACAAAGTCAAGATGTACTCACTACAGAAGTACAGAGCAGCCTGAGGTCTGGACAAAGAGAAAGCCTGTTACACATCACTGGAGGAGTTTGAGAAGAGGAGTGACATGCTTTAATTTTTATTTAATCAGACTGCTTGTTGTTTCTGGACTGATTTCAAGAAGATAAGAGCAGAAGCAGGGAGAAAGCATAGAAAGTGACCTTCCTAGTCTGCTAGAAGCTGGGCATTGGAGAGGTGTGTCAATGAAAACAGACAAAAGTATGTAGCTTGAAAGATGCTTGGAATAGAGGTTAGAAGGACCTTCCAGTGGGCTGGATATAGAAGTGCAGAGGAGGAGAAAACCGAGATCTGAACTGACAACTGCTGGAGAAGGCTATGGTCTCACTGAAATGGAGAAGACTAGGGAGGGAGCAGCTTTGGTACCTAACATAATCTCTGACCATGAAGGTGACCCCTAGTGTGCCACTAGACTCTCTTAATCACTGTCATAGCCTGAGGGGGATAATCAGGCAACAGAAGAAGAGAATGAGCTCCTTTTGGCTTTGGTAATTTCTGCAATGACTACTAGACATCTACAAGGTGCTGTGAAGTGGATCATGTATTCATGAGTCTGGAGTCTCATGGAAAGGTAGTTTCTAGAAAGACAGATGATAGAGTGCATCTGTGATAAATCATACCTGAAACTCCAGTTGTTAAGACACTGGGTAAGAAAGTTCAGGGATGGATAGGAAGTTAGCTGAAGTTGAGGTTTAGGAATCCTTACCTTCAAGTGTATGAAAAGATACTTGCAAAGGAGACTGAAAGCACAGCCAGGATGTAGAAGGAAATCCAGGAAAAAAAGTAACAGAAACTCTGAAGAAGTAGTTGGAAGTATTTCCTGCTGTTGGGAAATTTTTAAAAATACAGTTAGAGTATGCTCAGATTTGGAGATAGATAATGAGTTCCATAAAAATCCCTGAAAAGTACTGTGAAACCCAATCACGATTTGATGACATCATACAAAAGAGTTCCTGTTTCAATTTTACAACTGATAAAAACATAACACAATAGAATATATATTGTTAGGTGTATAATTAGCAGAAATTTCCTTTGCGTGACTAATGTCTGAATATGAACAAGAAGAGGTCAGGTGTCTTGTACCATTACCTTGAACAATGTGAAAAGAATATAATTAGGCAATTCAACAAAATTGCACTTCTGGTAGGTGCGTTGACACTCACCTGAAATCCCAGCATGGGGGAAGCAATGCAGGGGGTCTCAAGTTTGAGACTGCTTGAGCTACATAGTGTGACTCTGTTAAAAAAAAAAAGAAGAAAAAAGAAAAAGAGAAAAACACCCTGAAATTTTGAGTATATGGCAGGATGTTCAGGTAAATCAAAGATAGGCAAAATAAAATAACAATAAGTTACAAATTATAATACTTGCAGAGTATTAAACATTAGTTCTTATTACAGAATGATAGGCCCATGAGGTAAGAGCAATGGTAGTCTGACTACCAGGAGGTGATGGTTAAGCTGAAATTTACAAGATGTATGAAATTCTAACAGGCAGAGTGGGCTGGAAGAGCTACGGGGCAATGGACTCCAAGAAACAGATACTGTGAATACAGGACTAGAAATGATTGTTCAAGACTTTGACAATGACATGCTAGTTATCAATCACCCCTACCAGGGTCTTCAAGAGTAGGTTAGAGGCAGGTTTACAAGAACAACTCCTGCACACAGCAAATGCATAGAAGAAAATAAGGCAAAGCATCTATTATTAGTGAGCTAAGTTATAGGGGTGACATCACCACTAAAATAGTACACTGTCCTCTAGGAGAATTGGGGGCAGGAGTTTCATAATATGATTTAATCCTGGCAAAGTGTTTAATTTTCTTCCTTAGTGTTGAGCTGCTAAAACCCCTCAGTTAACCCTGCTTCCTCCAAACAAAAATAAAAACAAAACCTAAGAAGCATAAGGCATGGATCTATCTAGGATGGTGGTAGAGGCCTGAATTTGATGGAACAGATATTCTCAGTGAAGCTGAGAATATTGTATAGAGCAGGATCCACAGCTCCTAGGGACACCGTGGACATAGCAGCATAGGAAGAGGAGAGAGGCTCCTGAAACAGACTTTAAATTAATACCCCATAGTAATAAACCTTGAAGATTGTGTTTCAACCACATAGTATTCAGGAGGAGTTCTGGAAGAGGCTCTCAAACCCCAAACCATGGCAGCTACAAAGCATGGCATATTTATTCTGGCCCGCCCAGCAAGATGCTAGAGAGGGTCATTTGTCTGAGCTAGGGGTTCAGTAAGCGACCCGATCGTCTGTAAAAATAGAGACATCCAGGCCAGTTCTGCCTCTCTCAGACTTGCTGCCAAGCCCTCGCGTGATAAAGCTGGTAATTCGTAGAAAGCTGAATACCACTGGAGATGTGGGGACTATTATTATTTCCCCACCTGCTGCTGTTAATGGCTCTGTGGTGCCCTGCAACCAAAATCTGCTAAGGAAATCTAAATTCTCACTGAGGAGCAAACAAAACAAGCCTTGGCAACTTATCAGAAAAATAAGACATAATAACATCCTTGGGGCAGGAAAAAAAAGGGGGGAGACCCTCTTTGGTCCAAACTGTAGCCCACTCAGAAACTTCAAGTTCCAGGATTCCAACTCAGCTGAATTGCTTCACAGTTCTCTTTCTTTTTAAAGATGATAAATAACAGGATTTCAGATTTGGGGGATGGGCCTCCTCACAGACTTTCTGGACCTTTGTCGCCTTGCAATATAGTATTTCAAATGACACTCAAGTAACTCTGAGGTGTAAAGATTGGAGTGGCTTAAAGGTAAATGTGATGTGGAACACTGTGTACCATGGTTTTATATGTTAATGTGTGTGTCCTATGTGTGAAGATACACACTTGTGAGCATGTCTGTGGAGATCAGAGGGCAACCTTGAGTCCCGTTCTTTAGGTGTTAAACACCATTGCTTCTGAGACAAGGATGCACTGGACTGAAAATTGAATAGGCTAGATTGAACTATCAGGAAACTCCCTGGTTCCACCCGTCTCCACCTCCCAGGGCTGGTATTACAAGAATATCACCCTGTCCATCTTAGTTTATGTCAGTTTGGGGTTGAACTCTCATCCTGTGCTTGTTAGACAAGCACTTTACTAACTTCTCTTTTCATCTAGTCCCTGGACCACACATTTCATCCTTTGAATAGACATATTTTAGTTGGTTCAACCCTGAAATATAATGCAACTTGTGGATTTTTATGGCATATTGCATTTCTTCATACCTATGGCAGCTGTGAGGGCACTAAAGGGCATGGAGACACAAGGTTATACGCTTTAGGCTTTCAACCAGTTTTCTTGCTTCCATGAAAAGTCTCTGTGTTTAAATTCATGCTGTGGAAGTTCATGTACATAACATTGGTGAAGAGAAGATCCTTTCTGAGCAGCTTCACAGTAATGGGCCATCAGAACCTGACATCTGACTCTTGACATTTTTTCCCCCAGTTCCCAGTGTCCTCTGATCTTGCTAAATATTCCTTTCCATTTCCATAGTTCTCCTTACCTAGAGGTTAGGCTATGGAGATATTAATCCCATCCAGATTCAGTAGAGATACCCCCATGCCCACCCCCAGGCCATCTCTAACCCTTACCAAGTTCTTCCAGTCACCAGGGCTCCCCTCTGTCAATCATGAATCACATGCCTTAGGGTTTATAGGCAAAACCTAGCAGAAAAATCTCTAATTTGGCCACACTCTGTCAGCTCGGTAACTGTGGCTCATTTGCTGTTTGGCTCTTGTCACACAAAGTCACATTCTGTGTCAGACCCTCCTGCATCAACTCTGGGGTCTACTCTGTGCACTTACTTTGATCAATGGGCCATCTTTAGATTGGAACAAAGAAGGAATGTAACAAGCATGAGTATGCAGAGGTTTTGCTTGAGATACTCCGTGAAGAACTGAGGTGACATCAGATGCCTGCCTGGAATACATTCTTCGTCAATGCCTAGTTGCCCTGGATCCCTCAAAGCCTTTCAGCTGCATGAGTAATCATGAGGGAGACCAGCCTCCCAAGCTGAGCCAGGTCTGAGTTGTTGAACTATGAACAAATTGTTAAAGGTTGTTTCAAATGTTCATGGATACTTGGTGTCCAGCAATAGACATGAAATATGCAGGAACATGGCTCACCTCCACCAGACCAGTGACCTCAAAGTTGGTTCCTAATAAATGACAATGCCTGATATTAATCCCTCATTCTCCACTTGCACTAACTACATGACCACAAACCAGGTTTCCTTGAGGCTTTGGGTTCATTGTGAAAAGGCACACTATGGCTTACGCAGAGGATCTGGTGAAAAGAATCAGTCAGTCAGATGCTTATTACTGACTATATACTTGAGACACAACTTAAGGGAGGGAAGGTTTATTTGGGCTCATGGTACCAGAGGCTTCAGTATTCTATCAGTTAGGAGGAAAGGACAGAGAGGCTCACAGGACAGTAGATGGGAGAGGGGGGAAGAGAAAATGGGGGAGCGGGAGGTTATGGATGCATACTCTAGCTATCTTTATTCCCACTTTTATCCCATCTCGGTACCGTATTCAGGGTGGATTTTCTCCTAGTTAATCATCTCTGGAAATTTCCTTGCAAATGCCCTGGAAGGTTCTTTATTAATCTCTCAGGCAATTCTCAATCCAGTCAGACTGACAATGAGATTAACCCATCACAGAAAATATAATGAATGGGCCAAGTACAGTTTCTAGCATGGGATACTTGGAAAAGTGTAAAACCTAGCCATATTCAACTGATAGTACTTCACACTGACCTGAGGGAATTTCTAGGTTCCCAGGAATAGTGAATTAATTGCCTCAAAGTTCCTAAGGAATTCTAAAATTGTGGAAGCAATTCGGTTCTAAATAAATGTTTATCAAATGAATAATCAATGATTTTCTTCCCGGATTAATCAGTAGGACTCTAAAGGTCTTTTTCTTCTCTCCTCCCCTCTCCTCCCCTCCCCTCCCCTCCCCCCCCCTCCCCTCCCCTCCTCCCTCCTCTCCCCTCCTCCGCTCCGCTCCTCTTCGCTCCTCTTCGCTCCTCTTCACTTTTGTTTCCTTTTTCTTTCAAAGCAGTGTTTTCTCATCTTGCCAGGAAAGTTATTTTATTTTAAAATGTATTTAAATTGATGAAGGACATAAATATTGCACACATTAGTGGAAGGCAACATGATGTTTCAATACATACAAGCACAGTACAATGTTCAAATCAGGGCGAACATATCTTCCTCCCCAACATTTATGAATTCTTTGTAACGAAACATTCAAAGTGCTTTATTCTAGTTCATTCAAATATTATAGATGTCTTTGTTAGGGTTATTAATGTGATGGAGCACCATGACTAAAAGCAAGTTCGAGAAGAAAGGGTTTATTTGGCCTATACTCCCACATCACTGTTCATCATTAAAGGAAGTGAGGACAGGAATGAACCCAAACAGGCCAGGAACCTAGAGGCAGGACCTGATGGAGAAGAAATGGGGGGGTGGTATTTCTTATTGGCTTGCTTCTCAAGACTTGCTCAACCTGCTGTCTTGTAAAATCCAGGACCACCAGCTCAAGAATGGCACCACACATAATGGCTTGGGCCATCTTCCATCAACCACTAATTAAGAAAATGCCTGACAGGCTTGCATACAGCCAGATCTTATGGTGACATTTTCTACAGTTTTTAAACTGAGATTCACTCCTATCACATGACTTTAGCTTGTGTCATGTTGACCTAAACTACCCAACACCCCATGTGTTATTGTTTTCCAATACATTGGCTTGGATCCAACATGTCTTAGGGTTTCTATGGCTGTGAAGAGACATCATGACCACATTGACTATTATAAGGAAATCATTTAATTGGGACTGGTTTACAGTTCACAGGTTTAGTCCATTATTGTCATGATGGCAGACATGTTGCCGGAAAGGTAACTGAGAATTCTATATCTGGATTGACAGGCAGTAGGATTAAACTGTACCACTGAGCATGGCTTGAGCATTTGAGACCTCAAAGTATGCTCCCAGTAGCACACCAATTCCAACAAAGCCACACCACCTAATAGTAGCACTGTCTATGGGCCTATGGAGGGTATTTTTATTGAAACCACCATACAACATTTCCATATGATATTATTTTTATTATATGAAAGCTCACCTGAATTTCTAATTGTAAATTGCTCTCCGTTAATTTTCCTTTCTCCTCTGTCCTTTCCCAAAGGCTATTAAAAGTTCTTAAAATACTTACCTTTGTATTAAATACATACATATTTAATATATTTTGTATTTTTAAATATTTTAAATTTATTCTTTGATATACATGTTATGTCTTAGTCATATCCATCCTTCATTCTCTTCTCCTTCTCCCTGTGACTCTCCATTACATGTTCTTCTGAACCTTGTATCTTGTTTATTTTTTAAAAAACAATATAACCCACTGAGTCTAAATAGTGCTGCATAGGTGTGGGGTCGACCACTGGACAAAGTCATTGGGCATCCTCACAAGGAGACGTGACTCTCTTCTAGCAGCCAATAGCTTCTCAGTTAGAATTGGGGTTTGATGAGTTCCTCTCCAACACATGCCAGACTAGCTTGATCCCGTGTAGGTGAGCACAGTTGCTATGACTTCATGAAGGCAACAACAAAGTAATTTCTGGAGGAGAAGATTTTGAAACACTCTGCCACATCCTGTGGCTTGTACATTCTTTCTACCCCTTCAGTAATGTTTTTCGAGTTTTTCAAGTGAACTGGACAGTGGTTAAAATAAGTGGTTATTATGTTGGGATGCACAGGTGGTCAAAGAGCTGAGAATAAGTGCCTGTGGGTGCTCAGGCCTAAATGGGATATCTACACCAGGCAGTCTTCTGATTGGTTTTATGTTTCTGAGTGAGTTCTTCAATTTTTGTGAGCATCCTTCTAACTCTGCCTTGTTATAAGAACTAAACATAAGATCTACTACCTAGCAAAGTTTCGCTCATTGTCATTGAACGTTTTATCTGTAGTAAACTAAGCCTCTAGATATCCCAGGGCAGACTTACAACTGACACAAGAAAGTTTTACCATATCAGACCAAGTAAATTCAAAAACTGGGCAAAGGAAGGCAGTAACATATGTTTCTGAACACCTCCAGTTAAGCAGGTTATTGCCAGGGGCTGCAGAGTCAGTAGTGAATGTGACTGAGAATCTAACCAAAAGGAACTTAAAGCAGAGAGGAGGGCTGTCTAATGTATGATGGAATGTGATGTCATCCCCAATCCTCCACTTCATGTCTGTTGTGTTCTCTTTATACCTACAGGTCTAACCTAACCCTATTTCCTTTCTTTTGACTCTTTCAATGAACTAAGCTCATTCTCAGTACTGTACCGGGCACTATATCCTAACAGTACTTGGAATGTTCTATTTCCACATAACTGGATTTTTCTTTTTCACACGGATTTTAATACAAAGATTTCTTTCTCAGAAACCCTTCTCAGAACTATTATCTATAGTTGGCTAGGCAACTCCAGTGGGAAACTATGTTTACATTAAAATCTGCTAGAATTATAAAAGAACAGTGACCAGAGTCAGGCTGGGTCACCCTTGTCTATTTTGACTATGAAATTTAATAATTTCCCAACCAAATCTGTGTGTGTGTGTGTGTGTGTATGTATGTTTTAAATGTTTTGCATAGTAATTATCACTCTCCAATTAATTAACTTAATTTTTAACTTGTTTGCTATCTACTTGCCCACATAAGAATGACAATTCCTCAAAAACTTCACCTGTGACATTGTAGTCTACAAAGTAGCTGATGGCCTAGATCAATGCCTGATCAACATGTGATCAACAAGCACATGGCTTAAATTTGAAGAGATGTCAACAAGGAAGATCAACAAGAGAAAAATGTCACAGGAAGAAGGTGAATGAATTCATTCTTTCTCAACTTCATGCTTCTGCTTCTCCTCTGCTCCTCTAGTTCCTTTACTCTCCACACAGATCATCAGATGGCGATGGCTGCTTCCATGCTTCTAGAGTGGAACATAATTGTTTTAGTCTGGGCCAAGTATCTACTCAGCAATGGTCATGGAAACATTGGTATCACTTGGCTAACAACTAGTGGGAACAGGTATTTCCTCAGGAAATGTATTTGTAGTCTAGACATATTTTTGGTATTTCTAAAGGAGAAAATGGTAGTTCCTTCAGTGAGGGTGACAGCCAATAGGTCCCTTTAGTCAGCAGAGCTGGCCAAATGATAAAAATCCAAGTTCACAGGGCTAGTGAGCTGGATCAGTTAGTCCAGTGTTTGACCAACAGTATGAGACTGGAGTTTGCCCAACATTCATATAAAAAGCTAGGCTTACTAACTCATGTTTACTATCACAGTGTTAGAGAAGTAGAGAATGCTCACAGGCCACTTAGTCTAGTTTAACTGGTGAGCTGTAGGTTCAGTGAGAGACCTTATCTTAAATTATAAAGCAGAGAACAAACAAGAAAGTCATCCATTATCATCCTTTGGCATGTGTACATGAATACTTCCACATAAATACACCCCACCCCTATACCCACAGACACATGTACACACGAGAAAGACAGAAAAATATGGGGGGGTGAGAAGGGGAAAGAGAGGGAGAGAGAGGAGGAGAGAGAGAGAGAGAGACAGAGAGAGACAGAGAGAGAGACAGAGAGAGACAGAGAGAGACAGAGAGAGACAGAGAGAGAGAGAGAGAGGCAGAGAGAGACAGAGAGAGATTGAGTTATTGAGTTCATGGTATCTGAGAAACATGGTACACATGGAGCTACTTCTATGGTCACATATGACATAAGCATTCTGTGAATTTTACAGCTTGATGATTTTCTAAATAACCTTGCTTTTTCATTTAGCTCAATCTTCTTTCAGCCCCATACTTTAAAACCTCTCCACCTAGTCCCACTGGCTTTCTCAGTGTCAACATTCAGAGCCTAGAAAATGCAGAAAAATAACAGAATGAGGCACAAAAAATATTTTGTTAATATCCACAAGAAAAGAGATTAGTGTTTTGTAGAACAGAACAAAAATCACAAAAGAAGACCAACAGAAAATGTTCAGATCTCTAGAGCGAATAAAGTAAACATACTTAAGGGAAAACAAAACCATATTCACCTTTAAGAAAAGGTGAATTTAGCTGAAGGAAAAAATTGTGATGCTCAAGTCAAAATGATACAGGGCCCAGATGGAGACCCTGATCAGGTGGATTGGTAGAATTCATTCCTCTAAGTCATGAGGCTCAGAGCCTTAAGAGAATGTGTTCTAAATCCTCTAAACATCCCCAGCCATTATCCCATTAGTACCTCTGTGTGCGAGAGAGTGTGCTTTGAGACATTGTTCCTCTAAAAGATCATTAAAGGCAGAGAGCTCTGTTCAAGCTGAAGATCCAAGCAAGCTCAAGTGCTTAAGTGATTCTGGCTACATTCAGCAACAGCTGAGATGCCTGGAATCAAACAGAAAATTAATTGAATGATGGAGAATTGACAGATAATGCAAAAGAGACAAAAGGCAGGTGAGTTGAAGGAGTAATGCTGCTTTGATGACATTTTCCTTTGTTCCCTATGACCAATGACTATGACATAGACAGCATTAATAGCAGTAGCTGGCTTGATGCCAGGTACAAATTCAGGTTGTTGCTTTGTTGAATAATTGTCCACATTAAAGCAATGATGCTCATGGTCCCCACAGAAGCTTTTCAACTCTGCTCAGACTACCTCAGTAACTCTTTGCTCAGATGCTCTTCTTAAGCCAACCTGGATTCTCTAGGGCTCTCTTACACTGAAAAAAATTCATGAGTGCTTTTAAAGTCTTGACATCTGGGATAACAAACTGCCAGTGAAACGTCTTTTAACAACATTGACCTTAGCAACATTCCCAATACTCCTTGGAAATGCAAGAATAGATCTTGATCATCTTCAGAAAAAGGTCCTAACATATTAGTGTGGCCATCGATGTTCATCACCATCTGGTCCTTAGCAAACGTCTCTAGCTCAGTTCTTGGCACTGTTCCACCATAGAGTGAGATTTTCTGTGCTGGTCATATTTCTCCTGGCTTCTTAACTATAAATACCATACTCTTCTCTTTCTATAATTTCTTATTCTTCTCCTCCATTGACACTGAGCTTTGTTTATTTCTTTAAAAATAGGCATTGTTACATTTGGCCATCATTCTTCTTATGAACCCTTCATTTATACACGTATCTTTAAACTCATTATTCGATACTTATATGATTACCTTTTTTGCTAACTCTACATTAGAAGCTCATTAAAGATTGAAATTATCTATCCTAAACCCTCAGTTCATATAACCACACTTTGAATATTATATATAGTCAATAAATTATTGGTCAGTTAAAGAACTAATATCATTATAGGCTACAGATCATTACTATGAAATTAAAAAAAAAACTTTCTATGGTAAAGAACCCTTTCTCTTCATGTCTGTATGACATATAATTGTACCGAGTCACTGTGATTAGAACCATGCCCTGAATCTCTCAAATCCACAGCCTTTGGAGCTTCTTATGATTATTAGAGTTTATTTAGAGGAAAATATAAGTCAGCTCTAAGTCACAGTGAAGTGGCACCTTAGTGCTGCTATAGGAAAGAGACGGGGCAAATAGAAGGTATTCTGCTAGATTTCCTTTTAGAATCTGGACTCATGGTGTGATACTGAAGATGCTGAGAAATAATTCAAAATAAATTCCAAAGATCTTCTACCATGTTTTAATGGCAGTTGTCCACAGTATAAGTCAAAGTTCTTCTCTTTTGGGAAGATGGAGTAGAACTGGGAAGAATCCTGCCCAGCCCGCATGGAAGGCATTTTTTTCCCTATAGTTTTGTAGTTCAGGTCAAATCATGGGTATCCAGTCTCATGTTTACTTACAGACAAGATGGGGAAATGTCAGTATATGGACATATGAATGGATATGATGAATATCTGAGAAGGGTAGGAGCAGGGATGAAGAGAATAATTATCTAGAAGAATTGATATTTGCTAACTTATTCTATTTTGGAAACAGGAGATATCAAAATCAACTATGTTGAACACTTTTCAGCCTAGGAGACTGGAACACAGTGATGAACACTCAGGGAGAGGTAAAATTACCGTAAGGCCACTATATGCCTAAGCACAAATGAGAAATGACTGTATATTCCCCAAACAAAGGAATTTATTTTGATTTTATAGCATATTCCATTGAAGGGGATCTCCATATGTTGCTTTTGCCTCAAAGGACCATAAACTTTACCTCTTGCAATATTATATTCCACATAAGGAGCTCAAGACTGAGTTAATGGTGGACGTGCCTACAGATATCTAGGAGTGTAACCCAAAAGTGTCCCAGATGTTCTTGTATACTAGAGGTTTACATTTCAAATTTTCAGGTTATCAGGTAATGGCCTTTTTAGGTAAATATACAAATGAAGCTATTGCAGGTCTGAGTATGAACAGAGGGCAAAGGAAAGGACATTCCTATTACATGGGATGATTTATGGGTATTGTTCTATGTAGAAGCACACAGTACAAACACAACTCTTAAAGAGAACAGCATAAGGTAATGTTAGTTTTGGACATGGAGGGGAAAGCTTGAGAATGATGTGAGGGGCAAACTTCTGTCATCCTGTCATCTTCCTCCTCAGCAACTGACAGCATCTGGCAGGACTCCAACTGTGTACCAGGAGTGTCATGAAGTAAGGATATGAGTGTGAAAATTATGAAGCCATGTAAGCATTTGCATTCATCAGAATTCATACTAATGCCACGGGGAATAAATTCACCCTTGCCAGTCTTCTAAGAGGATGGCTTAAGGGCATATTAATATTGTCTAAGTTGGAGGCTGGAACGGTGCCAAGAGGAAAATTATCTATATTAAGAGCCATTTGCTAAGTAAGATGCCTCCAAAATATAGGGAAACCAATAAGCCCCATGACCAATGGGGCCACTCTTATTGGAGGATTGCACAAGTATAGTCAGCCTTGTGAAGCATGGGGATGCTTGATGGGTCCCTCAAGAGGAATCTCTCATCAACTCATCTTCCTGAAACTCCACCAGTGTACTCACATTTGCTTTTAAAGAGGAGTAAAAATATTCTCTCTCTCTCTCTCTCTCTCTCTCTCTCTCTCTCTCTCTCTCTCTTCCTCCCTCTCTCCTCTCCCTCTCTCCTTCTCCCCCCTCCCTCTGGTGTGTGTGTGTGTGTGTGTATGTGTGTGATGGATATTGGGGTTTTACATCCTCCTCAATTGCTCAGTATCTTGTTTTGGGGGGAGCAGTCTCTCATTGGATCTAAAGCTCACTAATTCAGCTAGATTTCATGGCCAGTGTCCTCTAGTAATCTACTTATCTCTACGTCTCCAGCACTAGGATTACAGGCATGTACCATCACATCCGGTAATTTGTACATAGTTGCTGCACATAAAACTCAGGTCCTCAGGCCTGAAAGTGACATACTTTACTGACTATGAACCATTGCTCTAGCCCTCCAATCATTTTTCTTTTCGTGAAAGAAGCAGTGATATAAAGAAATCAACAGAAACCAGTGACATTAGCTTTTTATTCTTCTGGAGAAAAAGTTTAGAACCCACGAATGTAAAATTCCACTACAGAATTTATTTCCATTAATTGATATATTCACTTTACTTTACGTCCTAGTTACAGACTCTGTCCTGTCCTCCCAGTTCCACCTTTACAAATCCCTCCTCATTACCTTTCCCCTTTCTCCTTAGAGAAAAGGAAGATTACTTGGATATCATCCTGCTCTGGGACATCAATTCGCAGCAGGACTAAGCATATCCTCTCCCACTGAGGTCTGACTAGGGAGTCCAGCCAGAGGAAAAGGATCCAGTGTCAGGGAACAGAATCAGAGACAGCTCCTGGTCTAGTTGTTAGAGGACCCATTTGAAGACCAAGCAGCACATCTGCTACAAATGTGCAGGGGGCTTAGATCCAGCCCCTACATGCTCTTTGGAAGTTCAGTCTCTGAGGTTAAGACACTGTAGGTCTTATGGTGTGCTTGACCCCTCCAGCTCATTCAATCCTATTCCCCACTCTTCCATACTCCCTGAGCTTTTCCTAATGTTTGGCTATGGGTCTCTGCATCTGGAAGAAGCTGCTCAGAAGAGAATAATGCTAGATTTCTGTCTGCAAACATGCCAGAGTATCATTAATAGTGTCAGGGGTTGGGCCTCTCCAATGGAATGGGTCTCAAGTTGGGCCTCTCATTGGTTGGCCATTCCCTCAGACTCTGCTCCATCTTTAGACCTGTGCATCTTGTAGTCAGGGCAAAATTTTAAGTGAAGGTTTTGTGATTGGTTTGATGTCCCCCTCTCTCAAACTGGAAGTCCTACCTGGCTACAGGAGGTGGCCAGTTCAGACTCCATATCTTCCACTGGTAGGAGTCTCATATAGGGTCACCCTCATAGGCTCCTGGGAGCCTCCCCACTCCAAGTCTATAGCTAGTCCCAGAGATGGCCATCACCTATTTCCATTCTCTCTCCATGCTTTGACCTCTCTCACCTCTGGACCATATCTGATCCCTATTCCCATTCCCTTCTTCTCACCCTCTCCCCCCAATTCCCTCTTTCCATCCACCACCAAGATCTATTTTATTTCCTTTCTGAGAGAGATTCATGCATCTTCCTTTGGGCCTTCCCTCTTACTTAGTTTCTTTACATCTATAGATTATAACATTGTTATCCTTAGGGCTAATGTTCATTTATAAATGGATTTATACCATGTATGTCTTTCTGTGGTTGGGTTACCTGCAAATTTCATGATGTCCTTGTTTTTAATAGCTGAGTAGTATTCCATTATATAAAAGTATCACATTTTACATATCCATTCTTCAGCTGAGAGACAACTGGTTTGTTTCAGTTTCTGACTATTATGAATAAAGCTGCTATGAATATAGTGGAGCAAATGTCTTTGTGGTATAGTGTGCTATCTTTGGGGTATATGCTCAGTAGTATATCTGGATCTTGGCATAGAACTATTCCCAATATTCTGAGAAACCACCAGGCTGATTTCCAGAGTGGTTGTACTAGTTTACATTCCCACCAATAATGTTCTACATTCTTGTCAGGATGTGCTGACTTGTGCATTTTTGATCTTAGCCATTCTGATGAGTGTAAAGTGTAATCTCAAAGTTGTTTGATTTGCATTTCCCTGATGACTAAAGACAGTAAACATTTTGTTAAAAGTTTCTCAGCCATTAGAAGTTCTTCTGTTGAGAATTCTCTGTTTAGGTCTTTGCCTTGTTTTTTAGTTGGGTTATTTGGTTTGTTGGTGTCTAATTTCTTAAGTTCTTTACATACTTTGATTTTACTCCTCTGTCAGATGTAGGGTTGGTGAAGATCTTTTCCTATTTTGTAGCCTGTTGTTTTATCCTTGATGGTGTCCTTAGCCTTACAGAAGCTTCTCAGACTCATGAGGTCCCACTTATTAGTTGTTGGTCTTAGTGCCTGAGCTATTGATGTTCTGTTCAGGAATTTGACTCCTGTACCAATGTAGTCAAGGCAGTTCCCCACTTTCTCTTCTATTAAATTTAGTGTGTTCAGTTTTGTGTTGACTCTTTGATTCATTTGGATTTGAGTTTTGTGCAGTGTTTTGAATATGGATCTATTTGCATTCTTCTACATGCCGGCATTCAGTCAAACTAGCAACATTTATTGAAGATGTTTTCTCCATTTTCCATTGCCTTCTTTGTCAAAAACCAAGTGTCCATAGTTGTGCAGGTTTACTTCTGTGTCTTCAATTCAATTCCATGGATTAATCTATTTGTTGAGTGAAGTGTTCTGTAGGTATCCTTTAGGTCCAGTTGATTTATAACCTCTGTTAGTTTCATTATTTCTCTATTTAATTTCTGTCTCAATGATTGTCCATTGGTGAGATTGGTGAGAGTTGGGTTTTCTCTCACTATTAATGTGTGGGGTTCGATGTATGATTTTATCTTCAGTAATGTTTCTTTTATGAATGTGGGTGCCCTTGCATTTGAGGCATAGATATTCAGAATTGAGATGTCATCTCAGTGAAATTTTCCTTTGATGACTATGAAGTATCCTCTATTTATTTTGATTAATTTTAGTTGTAAGTCTATTTTATTAAATATTCGAGTGGCTACTCCAGCTTTCTTCTTGGGTCCATTTTTTTTTTTGAAAACCTTTTCCAACCCTTTACTCTGAGGCAATGTCCATCTTTATTGCTGACGTATGTTTCTTTTATGAAGCAGAATGAAAGATCTTGTTTTCACATCCATTCTGTTAGCCTGTGTCTTTTTATTGGGAAACTAAATCCTTTGATGTTGAGAGATATTAATCACCAATGATTATTTATTCCTCTTATTTTGATGTTGGTGGTGGTGTTTATGTGTGTGTATGTGTGTGTGTGTTTGTGTGTGTGTGTGTGCTCATGCACACGTGTGTGCACGCATGCTTTCCTTCTTTTAGTTTGCTGGTGTGGTCTTATTTATTTCCTGTGTTTTCTTTGGTGTCATTAGGTTCCATGGATAGGAGTTTTTCTTTTATTATTTTCTGTAGGGATGGATTTGTGGATACATATTCTTTAAATTTGGTTTAGTCATAGAATATCTTGTTTTCTCAGTCTATGGTAATTGAAACTTTTGCTAGGTGCAGTAATCTGGGTTGATATCTGTGGTCTCTCAGGGTTTACATGATATCCGCACAGGCCCTTCTGGCTTTTAGTATTTTTGTTGAGAAGTCAGGTGTATTTCCGATAGGTCTTTCTTTATATATTACTTGACCTTTTTTCTTTGCAGTTTTTAATATTCTTTCTTTGTCCTGTACATTTAGTGTTTTGATTATTATATTTTGATTATTAATAAACCCAAAAGATTATATTTTTTGGTCCACCTCTATTTGGCATTCCAGAAGCTTCTTGAATGTTTATAGACATATCTTTCTTTAGGTTAGGGAAATTTTCTTCTTTGATTTTGCTGAAAATATTTTCTTTGCCTTGAACCTGGGAATCTTCTTCTTCTATTCTTACTATTCTTAGGTTTGGTCTTTTCATAGGGTCCCATATTTCTTGGATATTTTGTGCCATGAACTTTTAGATTTAACATTTTCTTAGACTGATGTGTTGATTTCTTCTGTTGTATCTTCTATGCTTGAGATTCTCTCTTCCACATGTTGTATTCTGCTGGTGAGTCTTGCATCTGTAGTTCCTATTCTCTTCCCTAAGTTTTCCATCTCCAGGATTGCCTCAGTTTGTGTTTTCTTTATTGCTTCTATTTCCATCTTTAGTTCTTGGACAGTCTTATTCATTTCCTTCATCTGTTTAATTGTGTTTTCCTGTATTTCTTCAAGAGATTTATTCATTTCCTCTTCAAAGGCCTCTATCATCTTTATAAGATTAGATTTAAGGTCATCTTCTTATACTTCGGCTGTATTAGGACTTCAAGGGTTTGCTGTAGGAGAATAGCTGGGCTCTGTGGTGCCATATTGCTCTGGCTCTTGGTGATTGTGTTGTTAGGCTGTCCTTTAGCTAAAGCAATTAAGACAAGAAGATCTAGAATGGGGGCAGGGCATCATATACAAAAAAGTATGGTTCAGCAGATCTTTATATGAAGAGGCAAAAGATAAAAAATGACCCAAAAGAGCAAAAACTTCCCTCTTGGGGAGGGGTGTCTGAAAAAGAAGAATTCTCAAGAAGTGAGGAGGTAAATGGCATTATCATCAGAGCTTGCATTTGACTTGTTCTAGGTTCAAATCCAGTTAATCCAATATTGCTGCTTTGATGTAAACTCTCAAATGCTTGGACGTGTGGTGATGTTTTGGGACTTTGTGGAACCTTTAAGAGGTAGGACATAGGTGGGAGAATTAGGTCAATGGGGGAAGGTTTTACAGACAATATCTGCCTATGCTCTTGTTCAAATTCTGTTTTCCTGACCTTTAGAGAGGTGTGCATGCAGCTTCAAGTTCCTGCTGCCACAGTCTAAATTGGTCACAAACTCCTCATGTCTCCCCTACCAGTGCACTGTGGGCAAAAATAAGGAGTTTTCATCCTTAAGTTTTTGTAGGGTATCACAGCAAGATAATAAAAAGTGCAGCTAGGTCCGTCATTACAATGATGCTGGGAGAGTTTTCCCTTGGGGTGTGTCAGACCCCTTCCTAGCTGAGTATAACTCCCGGTGCATGTGAAGTGTCTCCTGCCAGTCAGCATAAGGAAGAGGCTGAGGGGACACCAGCAGAACTGAGGAATAGTGAGAGCTATACTTTAGGGAAGTTCTGCTGGCCACCTTGGTGTTTTAGAGGAGGACTGTAGGTCGATTCTGCATTTCTCTGGAGGGCCCTTCACTAAGCCTGTCTGGAGCTATTGTGAGCTGACTCAACCCTCACCTCAGGGGCCTCTGAGACTGAGGTTTCAAGGGCAGAAGACAGCCCTTCTGTTTCAAAGTTTATTTTTTCCCACTAGATCAGGCAAGATCACTGCCTGGGGTGTCTATGTAGTATGTTGTCAGCTGTTAGACATCTTCCAACATTGCCTCCCTCCCATCCCATCTCTGATAGGTAACCTTGGACCTTTAATTCAACTCAGGAACCTCATAGTGACATGTCCTTCAATAGCTTATCTAAACACATGCTGGGGGATAATTAGAGGACACAGCTTAACTGGGGCTACAGTGGGAACATATTTGCTATAAAGCAAGGAACCCTTGGGCTCTACTACTCTGTGGCTTTACCCCAGCAAAGAAGATACTTGCAAATGAGAAAGCATACAGAGTAGAGGTCATGACCTCACAGCTTTGTTACTGAGGACACTCTGCATTGCAAAAGCCATGTGCATATTTCCCCATGTAATACAAGATCACAGCATTATAGTGGGCTGTCATATATGGCTAGGAACTAGGCTGAGCTCTACAGTAAGGAAGGTAGTGAGAAAGGGTATAGTCTTTGCCTGACCCCAGGCAGGGTTCAGAGTCATACATATTAGCACAACACAACATTTCCATTAGATGATAAGAGTACAACAGATGCTCAAGTTGAGACTGAGACTGTTGTCACTGGTATTTTGCTTGAGGGAAGGAAACACTATCAACCCACATTGGACTTCTGAAGAAGTGGTACATATAGAAGGTACAAGATACTTATCCTGCTTATTAATATGACTGTAGGGTTGAAGGCTTTTTTATTATTTGGCAATTTCATATATGTATGTACTGCATTATAATCATATCCTCACTCAACTCTTCCTTAACTCCTCCCATACACTCCCCTCCCCACTTCCTGTCCTCTCTTATTTATTTATTTTTTATTTCTGTAACCCACCACATCCAGTTAGTGCTGTCCATATGTACATGAGAGTAAGGCCAGCCATTGGAGCAAGGGCAATCTCAGAGGCTATACTCCTCAAGAAAGCCCACATTCCCTTGAAAGCCATGAATATTAAATATCTCCTCAGCTAGGGTTAAGACCTCAGGCATGCCCCTTTTTCCCCAACCACCATCCCATGGCTGCCATGGGTTCAAGAATGCAGTGGTTAGCCTGGACCTCTAGTGTTTACAACTTTTCTAATTCGTTTGCTGAGAATGATTATGGTATAGGTATCCTACTTAGGACTGAGCATTCCATAGGCATGTATTTCTCTGTGTTAAGCACTGCCCACTGTAAAAAGAAGCTGCTCTGATGAGGATTGAGAACTATTATCATAAAGATGGCTTGGTTAATTTTCTGTTGTGGCGACAAAACATCACACCCGAGGCAACATACAAAAAAAAGTATTTAATTGGGCTTACAGTTTCAGAGGACAGTTTCTGTGACATCTGAGCAAAGGCATGGCAGTTGGAATGGTGGAGAATGTACAAGCAAGCAGGAGGCAGACAAAGAGACACCCAGTGACACACCTCTAGCAGAGCTATACTTCATAATTCTTCCTAAATAGGATCCAAATGGGTATCAAGAATTCAAGCATTTGCACCTATGGGGGCCATTTTCATTTAAACTATAATAAAAGGTAAGTATTTACAGGGCAGTGGGACACTGTTAGCTTAAAAAATACATCACATTAAGTTCTCTCCTAAGGCCTATGATTTTTTCAATCATACCTAGCTCCTTGGTTGGGTTTACAGTATCAGGAGTAAGGTTCCCCTGTAGAACAGATCTTAAATCAATTTAGAAAGCTTTTGGTTTTCTCTTTAATATTTATGCCACTATTGCACCAATGAACATATCTTGACAGTCTAGTTGTCTAAGTCCTATTATATAGCTCAAAGGATTCACAGTCTCTTGATGACTTTTCCCTAGCACATAGCCACTTCCTGGTTTATAAAAGCTAGACTGTAAGGAGGAAGCTTTCAGGTCAGTACCAGCTTGATTTCTCCATGTCCTGGGGTCAAAGCACAGTTCTTTCATCAGTATGGTTTTACCATCAAGTTAGGAGGGTGACCAAGAACAATGGTAATAGCCTATATTATATGGAGGGTCTTCAGGACTACCTCTCATACCAGAGCACATCCATTTGTCACTGGGCTTTAGGTTTGATACCCTCTGGATTCTGGGAAGATCCTTAACTCCTATATGAAGTTGAGTGCTTTCCAAAAAAATTCCCTTTGAATGAAATTTGTCCATGGAACCAAGTTACCTTGGTTTTAAATTTTAATGTTGAGTCTATTAAGTTCATTCTCAACTTTTAAAAATTACATATATTATTTAATTGGTTTTAAAATTTCTGGCAGTTAGTTGTATTCAATTTATTGTTAACATATTCTTTCCTCCTCATGACCTTCTTTTATCCTAATTATACATATGCTTACCTCCTTCTTCCCAAAGAGATCCTAGCCCTAGCTTTGTGCTTTGTGTGTGTGTGTATGTGTGTGTAGGTTTTGTGCAGATTGTAACAGCTGCCGTGTGTTCATGATTGCCATGACCATATCACATTTAGAACATCGGACATTACAATACTCTTTTCCATATTCAGACTCTCACATCTCTTCCAGAATGTTCCTTGGGCCACAGAATGGGTTATGTGGATATCCTTTTCAAGACTGAGTCCTTGACAGTACCTTATTTTTAATATTTTGACAGGTTGAGTCTTTGATCTGCCACTGCTAAAAGTCTAATTTTTGCATGTAACTTACAAGTCTTACCCTTTCTTAATTCTTGTATGATAAAAATTAAAAAATATTTAATGAGAAGATGCTGATTAATATTTAACTCTATTTATAAATTTAGGAATTTTTCAACTGACTTTATAATTTGGATTATTCTATTTTGAGTGCTTTGATTAACAAACCAAATTTCTGGGTACTGAAGTCTTATAAATCTAATAGATTATGCTACATTTATAAACACCAGGTGATTCTTATAATATTGTAAATGTTCAAGTGTGCTGTATATAAATCTAATAAAAATTCAGCTTAAAAGAAGATAAAATCAATCCTAAATTGCTCATCTTAATTGTAATCACAAAGTTGAACTGTTATCCCAATAAATCAATCTCTTTATAAATAATTTACTTTACAATAATAAATGAAAACTGCCTAATTATAATTTTGGTAAAATATATAAAAATTATATGCATATAAACTAAAATACTAACCGTTGCTAATTTGGAATGGCAGGATAGGTTTCATTTTCATACTCAAAGCTTTCTTCATTTTCTATGTATATGTCATTCCTTAGTTAAGAAATAGCCTAAGTTTTAAAACTATATTATGCATACCTATTCAGACATCAGGCATGTGTTTGGGTTGATGGAGTGGGCCCCATATGCTTGAGTCCCTGACCTCTTCTTGGGCCATCTGGAGCCTAGATCTATACACTTACTATGGCAGGTAGGTTGTCTCCTGGGGCAAAGACTTTATGAGTTAGTATGTAGACACTTGTTATGTCAGACTCTGAGATTTTTACATTTTTGTTATTATTTTTAACACAGAGGAGACATTTATGCTAGAACCACATCTAACAATCTATGACTTCCAGGTCATCATTGCAAACTTTGTTCAGGTAGAAGAGAGGTTGATTAAAAGGCTGCTGTCTTGAGGCTCAGTATGCAAGTTCACTATGGCTATACAGCAGATTGCTTGACTGGTTGCATTAATATTGTTATGCTGTGAATCAAAAACCTAACAAATACAACTTAAGACCTCACAGTTTGAGAGGACAAAGTCCATCATGGTTGGGAAGGGTGGGGTAAGAGGGGCTCTCCTGTGGCTGTAGAGGAGGTGGCTGGTCACATTGCATCTGCACTCAGGAAGCAGAGGGAGATGAAGACTTGTGCTCAGCTCACTTTCTCCTTTTCGTCCAGTCCGAGATCCCAGCCGGGGGTGCTCTCTCTCCACATCAAGGTTAGGTCTTCCAGCTTCAGTTAAACCTTTCTGGAGACACTCTTCCCAAGCACACCCAGAGGTACCAGGATTCCAAAGACAGTCAAGTTGACAATGAAGGTTTACCATCACACTGGCTGGTTGACTAAAAGGTGGATGAATAAATGCATGAGAAAATAATGGATTAGTGACTGGCCTTGAGCTTACAAATAAAGAAACTGGATGAGGAATACTGTGTCATGACTGACAGATTGACAGACCCAGATCCAACCTGGATAGATGAAGGAATGAGAATCAGATGACTACTTGAGACAGAATGTGAGTGAATAATTAATTGATTTGCTGAATAAATGATGCAATAGAACAGAGGGCGCTAACAGAACTGACACTGTATGTCTGACTAAACTGTTGACTGAGAGACTCAGTAAAGGAATTAGTGAGAGAGAAGAAATGACCAAGTGAACAAGGAATTGGCTGATATACTCTGCATGTGAATTAACTGACTGATTGAATGGTGACCATCTAAAGTAACAAAGTGATTAAGTGCTTACAATAAACAAGAGGGTGACAGAATGAGTGGATGCTGGAAGTCCTGGCATGGCTTTTCCCTTGGGGTTGTCATGTTGTATCTTCACACTACAACGTAAGCCAACCCCAGATGGCCCTTTCTTTAGCAGATCACATATCTCACTGGCATTGATACTGTTACTCGGGACCCTTGACATTGCCTTCCTAGCTTGCCTTTATTTTGTTTTTATTCTGTGGGTGGAGCCTGATCTTGGGTTTGTGTCTGTTCATCGTCTTTGTAATGGTTAGTGTTACTAACTTGACAGGATCTAGAATCACGAAGGAAGTAAGCCTCTGGAAGTGGAAAGTGGGTGGGAAGTCCCATTCTAAATGAGGGTGGCACCATTTCCTGGGCTGAGGTCTGAGACTGCATTAAAGAGAGAAAGCTACCTGAGCACCCACATGCATGTCCCTCTGCTTCTGACTGAGGACACAGCTGCCTCAAACACCTGCCAACACTCTTTCTCCACCATGACGGACTCTACCTGGAGACCTGAACTGGTTCATGGGTGTGGTGACACAGGCATATCTGTTTGCAGCCACTGGGCAAAAAGATGTGCTGGCATCTCTTGAGTAACTTCCAGGCATATATCTGTTAAGGAATAGCAGTATCTGTTTGCTCTCCATTTATTTTTGGCTCATCTGGATCTGTCCTTATTTCCTAGCCACCTGAAGGAGATTGATTCTTGAGACAATTTCTGTTGACATCAAGTCTTCCCTAGTGACCCATTGGGATCCAACACCAGGAAGCAGCCTCCCACTCCCCTCCCTTGCCAGCTTGTAGTTGCCTTCAGGGACAAGAAGATTTTGCCACAGTAGACTCCCTGCCTTATTAAAGGACTCGTTAATTGGGACACCATACAACCCTTCATTTTTTTCATATCAGACAGCAGTTCTGTTGTCTGTTTGTATTTGCTCAGGGAGCATTTCACAAGAGTGTTTATATTACAGGAAAGCTCAGAGGTTAGCCCTGCATTTCAGAGAGAAAATCTGCCAAAAATCCACTGCAAAGAAGCTGAAAATAGATGCAGTGTTGATTCATCAGCAGCCTCTCTGGGTGCTTTATTAGGGGCTGGCAGAGAACTAGAGCATCACCTGAATGTGCCAGGCTGGAGGGAAGGTGGCTCTGACGTGGCAATGGAGACAGTAACAGGCAACTCTGAGAAATCAGCCTGCCTGGTTTAAATCAGATAAACAAAGAAGTTTAATTAGATGTCAGCCATTCTGTCGGGGTCTGCAGAGTGGCCTAGCTTCCCAACGGATCTCTCCACACGTTAACATGTACTCAGACCGTGCAAGTGAGGAAAATGGAAGCAAGCTATGTCTACCCCTCCCTGCACCTCAGGCAGCCTTTTGCATCTCAGGCTCGCTGTAGACACGAGTCACTATATTGTAATTCTAGGTTTGTTTTAGTCACTCTGGTGGCATAACTAGAATTTGATAGATATTTGTTGGTGAAATAAATAAGTAAATAAATAAATAAGTAAGTAAATAAATGTCAAATCAAATCTGTCCTCTAAGGCTGATTCGAAAATTTCATAACTTTAGAATCTCTCCTGCTTATAAAATGGGACAAAGACAAGCTCAAGATCCTTGGGATGGAGCCCCTTTGTTGTCACTGTCCATGACTTTTACTAGTTAATGTGTTTATCTTCTTCTTGTTATCATCATCAGTGTTGACCGTGTGACAATTCATCATGCTGCTAGTCTTCAAAAAACTTCCGCATGTAAATTACCTTCAGTTGACAGATGAAGAAACTGAGGCATGCTGAGGCTCAAAAACTCTATACCATTGTATGTTTGTTTGGATTCTGTTTATACTTTAAGGGCATGTAATCATAGAATGGCCAAAATGGGTCAGTTTTCCTAGGCATATCTTGGATGCGCAGAAAGTCCTATATATCCAAAAACCTCTTAATTCCAGATTCCAGGGCAGTGCTCTCTCTACTCAGTACTCAGGACAAAATGAGAGAAAGTCATTGATCATCTACCACGGATGAGAAACATTGAGGCATGAGGGAAAAGGGGACTGCCTACCTCAAGGCACTAAATGATAGTTCTGGGATCGTTCCCCAGGGTTCAAGCACTACAGTGTTTTCTCTCGGGAATACATGGAGAAGTAACGCTTCCTCCATTGGATTGTTAGAAGACTAGATACTCTAGCTTCTAGCAGAATAACTCAGAGTTTTTCTGTCCCTTTCCCATCAAAACTATTTCTTTCTTTTCTCTTTACATCCAGGATTCAAAGAATCATAGCAGGCCATCTCCACCTACCAGCCTTCCAGTCACATCTTTTCTGTGATTGACGTGTTGGTTGCCATCTCCATTGCTATTTCCACCTATTAACATTGTTGCACTAAAGGAAACAGAAATGAGTTGGACTGGAAAATACCACAGAGCATCTTCTATGTCTGACCTCTTTTTGTTTGTTTTTTTCTGCTTTGGCTCCCATGATCCTTACTCTGTGTCTCTGATAATCCTTCTCGGGCTTCGTTTTTGCCATTTTCTTTTTAAAAGCTGCTGTTTTTCTGTCCCTGTTTTCTTTTGACTTCTTTTCTGTCCCTATTCAGTTCCTCACCAAGTTACTGACGTAGTTTCCTAGACTTGACTGCCATTCTATATTCTTCAAGCTCTTCCCGTTTCTCTCAAGTTCAAGCATGCACATTTATGCTGCAGTAACAAACAGATCCCCACATCGCATTGAATTATGCATATCCAACAAATCATTTGGAGGAGCTCATGTCAGTCACTTTGAGACTCAGAGTCATGAATGTCATACTGCTTATGAACACATGAATCCTATAGTCCCTTTTGTCATAGAAACAGTTAAGTAGGGCATGGGGGGATGCCATAACATTTAAACCATCTCTGACTCAATGAAGCAAATATTTTTTATAAAAAATATAAGTCATGTAATCTGCTTTACTGCAAAGGTACTGGTAAATATGAGAATATTTAAGAAGTTTAGTGAGAAACAAGCATCTCTACCATTTCAAATAACTCCTGGCAGCTTCATACAGTATACACCAAGTATCTCAGATGAAGTGGGTCTCTCAAGGAAGTGAGCATCATGGTATGCAAAGGTTTTTACCATGTAATTCCTGACCTTGGTGCTGCATGCCTATACTAGCAACATACCTGTCCTGTACCACTTCTCTGCTACTTTTGGAAACCTATGAAAACTGATTTCATGTCCTAGGATATCCTTGCCTCTGGCCTGTTTTGTTGTCCACAGCTTCCCCTCTCTAGACCAAACACCCCAGATCCTCCGTCCATTCCTCATGTGGTGGTTCTTTGGCATCTTGTATGAAAGAAAAATTCCATTGCTCTAATGATCATTGAAATCTTAGCTACAGAACCATTAGTTGGATACATCTAAGCCATTGTGAAATTCTCTGGAGGCTTCTGTATCCCAAGAGAGATACTGTACTTCAATTGTTGCTCTGATATTGCCTAACGGCCTCTGTCTAGGAGTCAACTCATAGCTAAAGTATTCCTAAGCTTCACAAGGCTGCACAAGCTCTGCACAAAAAAAGAAGACTTATGGCTTCTGTTTGGATTGAAGCACTGGACAGAAAGCTAGAGGGAGAAAGGGAAGAATCAAAATGTAATACAAATGGGAAGAAGAGAGAGAGGAAGGAAGAAAAAGAGAGAAGAAAGGGGAAAGGAGGGAGGAAGAAAAAGGATAAGGGAAAGGGAAAAGAGGGATGGAAATAAAAACAGGGAGAGGAGGAAAGAAAAAGGGAAAGAGAAAATGTAGAGGAGAGGAGAAGGAAGTAAAGGAAAATGGAGGGGGAAGTAATAAAAAAAATAAAAAATGGAGGGGGAGCTTGATTCTCCCCATTGTCTTTCATATTTTTAAAATTACTAGGATGACTCTGAAGGTGGAAGGTCTTCCTTCAGTCATTTTATTATCTACCAGGTATCCCCTGTCAGGCACTGTGCTGGTCACTGAGTGCATTGATATAAAATACCTTTATAAAAAAATGCAGTTCACCAGTTAGGATCTCAATGTAGTAAAGAAAACAGATTGGCTGTCCATGAATCACCCAATCATCTCTTTCAGGTTTTGACTTGCAGCAGGTATTACTCTGGCTCAATAGCCAGATGCACCACATCAGTTCTGAGCATAGGGATGGGTGTGGGAAATTTAAGCTCCTCGCTGCAGGCAGCTTTGCCTTAGCTATTTATATGGCTGACATTCTAGTATGGAGAAACCGAACCCCTAATTCCCTTCGCTTTCACCAGACTGCATAGTGCTGTGCTTGGAAATTGAGAATTTAATTTACTCTTCTTATTTTTACACATAAGGCTAGCTTGGTTTCCAGCAAAGTCTGTCTACTTTGTATACATCAGGACATGTAGTTAACTCTTAGCAGGTCACTTGTTTGTGGTGTTGTTCTCTTTCTTTCTTCCTCTCTCCTCCACTCTAACCCTCTTCTCTCTATTTTTCTTTACCTTTCTTCCTTTTGTTCTTTCTTTCTTCCTTCCTTCCTTCCTTCCTTCCTTCCTTCCTTCCTTCATTCCTTCCCTCCTTTTTTCCAGGTGTATATGTGCATGTACCATTTCACCCATTTTTCTTGAGACAGTGTCTTTCAATGGTCTCTATTTACCAAGTAGCTAGGCTGGCGGGCGAGTGAGCCTCAGGAATCGGCCAGTCTCTATCTCCCCAGTGCCAGATTTTATAAGGATACACACATACTCCTTCCATTTTATGTGGTTTCTGGTGAATGGTATCAGGGCCTTGTGTTACAGAGCAAGGCTCTTTTCATACTGAGCTACCTCTATAGCCTGGCATGTCAATTTCCCTCTTTTTCCGGGACCATGAAGTCACTGACTGCCTCTTATTCATTTTCGTCTCCCCCATATCTAAAGCAAACGTTAGCACTTAGTAGGTGCTGAGAGTGCTCAGTCAGGAAAGATAATGCTGGCTCTGTCCACTCCTGCTTCAGCATCCACACTGACATACATAAGAGCTTTCCAAATTCAAGCATTTTCTTTCATTGCTTGAATATCCATATGATGTTTTCACAGTGAGAGCTCACTGGGCAGCCCCGCCCCACTATGGCTTCACAAAATCCTGGTGGCTCAGCAAGGTCTCCAAATCATGAAAGGTCAGAGCCCTCCAATCTGTGCTGATTTGGGTCACTGTTTCCTTGAGACTTCCTTCGCTTCTTCTTTGATTAAAGCCGCATTTGCCTTGCCTCCCGCTTTTTAGCAATTACACTAATTAAGCTAATTTTTCTTTGTTCTTTCTATACAATTTGCATAAATGGCAAATTTATATATAGTGTCCCTAATTCTCCTGTAACTGCTCTGTAATTAACAGGATGCTCAGGCTAAATATAAATAAGTGCAGAAGGAAAAACAGCTTTCTGCTAAAATACAGATAGAAGCTGGGAGAAAAGGAAGGCAGAGAAGAAAACAATTCTGAGCCTGTTCTAAACTCATTATGCTTGATTGGGTCACAGTTGGAGGATGCCAGCTAAAGGTCAGCTCCTGCATGAGCGTCTCTGAGAGCCATGTCCCCAGGAGCAATAGGAAAACAGAACGAGGTCCATCGCTTTGAAATAATAACATAGTACAATTTCTCCATGTTGGAGGGTAGTGAGGTGTGAGCAAAGGCGTATATAACATCCAGGAAATTGGGACAATTGGGACATGAGTTCTAATTCTGACCACCCAGCCAGGGCACCTTGAGTCAGGGGGCTGCAAAACCAAATCCCAGAGCTCTGGACACTTGATGGTGACACTGTAGAAAGTCCTATCTCATTATGTCCCAGTGATAAAATACACTAATGATGGCGATATGTTAAAAAATAGTACTAGATCAAGACTGAGAATTCCTTTTACAAACAGAAATCATTACAAACTGGCAAGTAGCTCATATAGGAGTCCTTTGAGTAGTGCTAATAAGCAATCCATGAGTCCTTTATTCCAGCTGTAGTTCTGTGACCCTGAAGAAATTCCCCAGAGTGTCTGAACCCAAGGCCCTTGTTTCTTAGAGTGAGATTAAAGAAACACCACTGGACAGTGTGGTGCCTGGCATGCATAGGTCCTTGATGCAGTTTGGAAGATTTGCTTACCAAGTCATGAAAACCAGTCTTTCCCGGGGATAGGTGAGTGGATGAAGCTGAATTTCCAGCCAACATGTGTGAGCTTCAAACACAGAAGCATGGATGACTCAAGAAAGGTTGCCTGGAAAGAAAATTCCTGAAATTTCTGAAAATTCTGGAGCTGTAATCAGGGTCACTGCAGTGATAACATTGCTGTCTCATTATGACACTTTCAGAGAGTCAGCTCTGCGCTGCACACTTCTCCAAGCCTGGAAAGTAGGGACGTGAATGAATGAGACTTTGCTCTTTGTGGGAAGTGTGGGTAAATAGACATTGTCGATGTCTGGGGTCCAAAGTCTCCAGAGAATGTGGTGTTTAAACCTCATACAGGCAGTCTGTTTTAATGTTGAAAGCCCCTTAGGAGTTCTGTCTTATAATCTTTTCATCTATGCCTTTTAAAATTGGTGTTTTTGTAGGTACTTTATATTATATAGCATATACTAAAATATGCATATAATTTATAAATAAATAATATACATGCCCAGGCATGCCCAATCATAAGATTTTTATTTAGAGTGGAGAGGGAAGCTTGTTACAGGAAATTTTTGTTGTCATCCCCAGTGGCAGCTGACTGCTACTTGAGCACAACACAGGGGAAGAGCACAGTTTGTCAGAATTTTAAAGCCTTGGATAAGACAGATATACTCTCTGTATCTCATATTTGTTACTCATGGGCAGAAATAAAGAACACTTCCTTAGTAGTTTGGCTAAGAAAGGAAGGCAGGGTAATATATAGAATTGTTTTTGTGGTAAATAAGCACATATCATTTTTTCTCACTTGGGGTAAAAACCTGAGCATTTAGGACATTAATTTGAGTAGCTATTTGCATACACACACACACACACACACACACACACATACACACACACACACACACACACACACACACACTAATGTTAATGGTAAGATGCCTGTAAAAGAAAACCATTTTATACTTAGTTTAAAAACTGTTTATTGTTAAAAGGTGAAGTACCATGTAGATATCCACAGCCAAACAGTTGATGGAACTTGGGGATTCATATGAAAGAATAGGAGAAAGGATTTCCTGCCAGAAAGAGGATAGGAACTTTACAGGAAGACCAACAGAGTCAACAAACCTGGACTCTTAGGCCCCTCAGAGTCTGAAGCACCAACCAAAGAACATACACACAGGTTGGACCTAGGCCTCCCCACACATGTAGCAGATGTGTTGCTTGGTCTTCATGTGAGTCCTGAGCAACTGGAGTGGGGGCTATCTCAAAAGCTGTTGCCTGTATATGGGGTACAATCTTCTAGATGGGCTGCCTTGTCTGGCCTCAGCTGGAGAGGAAGCATCGTAGAGACTTGATGTGCCAGGGTTGGGGGATACCCAGGAGGGCCTACCTGCTCAGAGGAGAAAGGGAGAGGGTGGGGGAAAGATTATGGGAAGAGGTGACCTGGAGGGGATCAGTGAGCAGGATGTAAAGTGAATAAGTAAAAAATAAAATTAATTTAAAAAATAAAAGGTGAGGTACCTATACCACATCTGACTCATCTGCTAAGTAGCAAACAGTCTTAGCTGCTCACCATAGACGCCTGTTTCTGTATCACAACACATGCTGACAGATGTGATTTGGCAATACCTGCTTTGGCTCTGTTCATCCTGTTCTCTGTGTTGTATCCTTTCAGGGATTGTAGCCCATGAGCAGGACACACTTGCCTTTAAGGCTGAAGACAATGCAGATGAAGCCAGGCCAAGCCATTGTACTGAAAGCTCCACTCAGATGTGGCTCAGACCATGCCGTTCATGCTGCCATGAGTGAAGGCCCACTCGAGTGGCGCTGGACACACAGTAGGAAGGGGAAGGAACCTGGTGACTTTGATACTCTCCACTGTGTTATCTTTGACCTTGGCTCTCTGAAAACATTGTGTGGCTCTTTTTCTCTGTTAATACTGTCTTTAACTTTTTTTTTAAGTGGATAAAGTTTGATTTTTTTTAAAGTGCATAAAATTGAATGATTTTTTTGTTTAGTGATATCCAAGAAGTGCTTCATAGAGACCTTGAGGCTGGGCACTCTGATAAGCTACACAGTGCACAACATCCCGTCTTCCTAAGATTTTACATCACAATGTAGGCTCGTTTCTTTTTTCTTTTTTCCTTCTTCTTTTTGAAAATCTGACTGTTAGTTAGAATACTCTAGGAAGTACTCATTTGTAGCACTTTAAGTTTTAAAAGCACTACTCTCTGGGATTTAAAAAAAAAGAGATAGAGAACATGAAGTTGGTTGGTAGAGAGGTGTGGGTGAGTCTGGGAGGAGGAAGGAGTGAATGTGATCAGGATACATTGTATGGAAAAAAATGTATTCTTGAAAGAATTAATAAAAGTAATTGAAATTGAAGAGTTTGCAGGTTTACAGACCCCTCATTAAGTGGGTGCCTGAGCAGCTACATGGAATCAGCATTGGAAACAGAACTGAACAAGAGAAAGACATTCTGAGCATACTATGGGATGCTGGGAGAAAGATGCCAAGTCTCCATTCTTGGCTATGGCTCCACAGTGGACTGTCAATGAAAAGTGGCATTAGAAACCTTTTATGGGATGCTGAAATATAAAGAACAAACCCTAAAATTTAGCCACAAGGCTTCTCTAGTATGATGTACCCAAGAGTTAAGATATAAAGCTGACAGAAACTCCCTGTAAATAGCTCTTCCTCTGCTGGGTAAACCAGAGATAATGAGAGGGATGAATCACGACAGCTCAGGTGATTAAGACAAGGCTCCAGTCATGGGATGAAGAACAGGACAAGCACTGTACATGATAATGGATTTTTATTGTGAAGTTGATTAGATAGTAACTCCTGAAGGGCATTAGTGAAGCAAGGCTTTGAATGTTTCTGTGGGGGCGTTTACAAAGAGGATTAACTGAGAGAGTAAGCCCTGCCCTGAAAGGGGGTAGTATCATCCTTTTGTCTAGGAAAAGGCAACTAGTTCTGTAATCCTTTTCCTGCTCCCTGACTACATAGGCAGAGGAAGCTCCCAGTAGGGAGAAGCCAGTGCTGACACTGTCTTCCCTACCACAGTTAACTGTATCCCTACCAATCATGAGGGAAACGGAGTCTTTCTTCCATAATTTCCTTCTTGCCATAGCCATATAAAAACGTGACCAAAACAGATGGTTATTTTGGAGGAATAAAGACCTTAGTTACAAATACACCTACTTACAGAAAAATCTACAGGGAATGGTAAAGTAGCCCAAAGCTGGGAAAGATGTGAGGTATCACATTTCTTAAGTCTGAAGGACTGAGGTAGAAGATATCAGTCCCAGAGAAAGAAAGCAGTGTGGAAAAGACAACTTGCAGGTAAAATGGCTGTTTGATGAGGGACACATGGCAGTGCCACCGTGGCAGTGCAGAGAGCAAACCAGGGAAATGATTACCCAGTGTCTCTCTTTCAAACATCTGTTGTCCTTTGCATATTCTTGTTAATTGAACCCAGGGAAAACCAGCCAGGAAAACTATGAGCAGTTCTGAATAGAGCCCACAGAGGTGGACATACCAGGAGGATAACTAGATGAGAAGTATGTTGTAGACAGCCTTATTCTGAATTTTCTCAACCCACTTCATGAGTACACCTGCATTGTAAAGGAGCTTTCTCTCTCTGCTTTTTGAACAAAGGGTATTTTCTCACCACTTTTGGGCTATTCATCTGCCTATTATGTGGGACAATCCAAAATGCAGAACATTTAATTCCCTAAACTCAACTGCCAAACTCAAGGATACACACTGTGTCTCTGCATCTCACTTTCAGAGGTTTACATGGGTCCAGATCTCAGTACACATTCTTGCTGACTTCTCCCTGTTCACCTCTCACATCTCCTGTTCCTCATATATACTTCCTGGGATCACCTGCCCAGTGAACTACCTTCTTGCCAGACATAATCCCAAGACCTCTTCAGGAGAAATCAATACAGAGGTGTGTAGAAAATAACCCAGAAGACAAACAGAAACTATATAGAACAGTGCGTAAGGGGAAGGATGTTGAAGCCTAGGGACAAATAACTTGGTATAGAAATACTGTCAACAAAACAAGCTGGAGGGACTGTGGCAACAGAGAAGAAGGTGCATGTAGCCTGGGATGTCGGATGTGGTGATAGAAGGCTTACAGAGAAGTATGATTTCTAAGTCCTGTCTTCTTTTGGAAAGAAACAGGCTTTCTCCAAACTGAAAATTCACAGAGCCTGAAGGTGAGAATTCTGTCCCCTCTTCCTCTCTGTGGGAGAGGAGCTGATTGGAAGCCTGCTCACCATTGCTCACTCCTCCTGCTGTTTTGAAAGGTTCTGATATGAGAGAAAATATCCTCTCTGGGGAGCCCTTGCCCTTTCATGATTTGCCAAACACCTCCTCAGCAAGGTACCCAAAGCCCTCTGCAACTGATTGAGATTCAAAGAGAAAGCAGATCTAAATGAAGGGTCTGAGAGAAAAGATTGTGTTTATTGTTGCTCTCTGGCATCCCTGGCAATCTTCACCAGAGGAATTTCCACACCACGCTGACTGCCTGCCAGGCAGACTGGGGAAAGGCTCCTCGTAGGAGCAGCAGGCACATCTGTTTAAAGGAGAAAATGTTCATGGTGGTGAATTGAAGTTGTTTGATGCACTTCAGGGAAACTGCCCTAAATAGTCTTTGATGCATACCTCTTAATAACCTTCCTTCTACCTGAATGTGGCCCATGTGATTTTTAAGATAATAGAAATCAAAAAATGAAAGTTGGTACTATAGTCCATGCCCCTCATTTATATGGGAAAGTGTAGCCAGAGCAGACCAATGACTATCCTATGGCCACAGGACACATGACTTGCAGACAGAACCCAGTACCCATGTTTACCTCAGTGAGAAAGTAGCAGGATGGTAGCTTGGTAAGTGTGGAGATGCTACTATCCAGTCTCGCAAAAATCAAATTCTGCATGCATTTGCTGGGCACTAGTCATGAATCTGATCCTATGTTACCCTTTGGATAGTAAAAGGTGAAAAACAGTGACGCGAAATAAAACCCAAATTGACTTGACCCTCAAGACACCACAGTATGTGAAGAGACATGGATTTTCAAGTCAGCAAATGTATCCATCCTAGAAAGCCAAGACACTGATGGACATGCCAGCACACATGGAACAGGGAGCACACAGGATCCTCACATCCTCCATCTCCAGATCCGGTAGAAGAGTGTTCAATACAATTTTATTCTCACCCAGAAGCTCAGATTGTGATCTTATCTAGAACTGAGATCTTGGTGAATATAATTGCTTAAAATGGCATCCAATTGGGTAATGATTGGTCTTAAAATCAGTGAGAAATATAGTTATGGGAAAGATGGCTAACAAGAGAATGTTATTGAAGACAAGGCAGGGGTCAGAATGACAGAACCCCAAGGAATAAATAGCAAGAGTTGCAGACGATGCCTAGAACTCAAAGGATCGGCTTATGATATCACTGTCCCTGCAGGCTTTAGATGAGGAACAGTCTACCAACACCTCAGTTTCTCACTCCCAGCCTCCACAATGGTATCAGAATATATTTCTGTTCTTTTAAGCCATGTAGTTTTTGGCACCGTGTTACACTAGTCCTAGAACGTTAAAAGTCTTCAAGCTAAAGGCTTAGTTTCTTCCTACGGGGAATAGGGAGCTGTTGAAGGGCAGATTGTCTTTAATGTAAGGCTGACTCATATTTCTGTATCAGTCACCTGCACTTTTCCCATCATTTGAGGTGACCTCAGAACACCTGTGTCATGAAACTGCTGTACAAAGCTTTCAACTCCATATTCCCTCAGAAGACAGGCCAGGAAAATTCTAAAGAGGAGGTTCCAGCCAAGGTGGCACATGAGAGAGTCCTTAGAGGACGGTGATGAGGAATCAACTTATAGGTAGTGACAGAAGGAGAGTCCATGTAAGAGGGACAAGTGGGACAAAGGCTTGGAACCAAAAACAAGAGACATATGCTTGTGTCTTTGATGCTGCATGCGCACATGTGTAGAGGTGGGTAAGCATGTGCATATGTGGATTATCAACAAGTATCTTCTGAATGCCTGAGGACTGAGGATAAGAAAGCTCACAGTTCAAGGTGTACAGTATATCATAGTGGGGAGGTAATAGTGGCAGGAGCTTGAGGCATTGTGTCACATCACACGCACAGGAAGTGGCACAGAATGAATGCTGGTGTGCATAGCCTTTGTCCAATATTTCAGTCAAGAAGCCAAGCATATGCATGCATCAAGGTAGGTCTTCTCACTTCAATTCACTTCATCTAGACATCTCCAGACATCCCAGAGTCTAACTCAATCTAAATCATCCCTCACAAGCATGCCCAGATGTCTTTCCTAGGTGATTCTAGATCCATCTAAGCTGACATTTAATAATAACCATACTAGGATTCTTCCTAGATGACAGATCTTATATTAGTCAGGGATTGTCACTGTGGCCAAACACTTGGGAAAAACAACTGACAAAAGGGAAGATTTGTTTCAGGCATGGCTTCAGAAGCCTCAGTTTAACTTCAGATGAAGATATTGCTTTGAAACAAAGATGAGGCAGAATATGATAACAAAAGAACGTGATGATGAGGAACGCTTACCTCATAGCAGGCAGAAAGCAGGGAGAGAGGCAAAGTAGAAAGGGCTCAGGGCCAAGATAGTCCTCTCAAAAGCATGCATCAGAAACCTACATCTTCTACCTGGGCTCTCCCTTCCACAGTTCCACTACCCCTCAATAATCTATTCAAAGTTTGAGTGTATCAGTGGATTGAACCATTTATTATGCCAGAGTCCTAATGATCCAGTGGATACACCGTCAGAGACACACCTAGAGGTGTCTCACCTAGAGGTGAGTTTCACTAATCATCTACCTGTTTCTCAGTCCATCAAGGCAACAAGCAGTGTTATCCATCACAGTCCATGTAACAGATCATATAACGGTCAGCTGGTTAACCTCAAATCACCCCACTGGTAGATCAGATGCAAAGGAAAGAGACCATGTAAGTGAATTAGGAGATCTTATACATTAGAAGTGTTTGCCTAAATAAGTACTGATGTATTATAACATCTCCAGAGGTTCCACAGGTGTAACTTCTCATGCCCACCACTGAAGAGATCAGCTACAGAGCAAAAAACCACAGAAACCCAAGGTCTTTGTTTCCTGCCAGAGAATTATGGTTTTTTTTCTTGGTTCTAGAAATGATTATACACACACACATGCATATATATACATATATATGCATATATATGTATATGTATGTGTATATGTATACATACATACTAACTGGAGTCAGCAGGAGTATATTATACTATTTATATTATATGTCATTATCTATATTATATCTATATATATCCAATTTGTTTACACATATGGGTGTATTTGGGGCTTACCCCTTGGGATTGGGTAACCTGTCAGTGGGCTTGTCCTTGGAGAAAACAGACAAGCCTCTCTTTTTTGTTTACAGACATTGGCTGCCTACAGCTCAAGGGTGGAGCCTTGTGACAGTTCCCTCAACCATGTTGGTATTTTTAATGATGTCCTTATGTAGTTCTTGTGAAAGTAATCATACTGTTGAGATCCCTGAGTCTTAGGTATGGGATTTGTGTGGTAGATGTACTGACTGGAGATAGGCACCACATAATCATTATTCTCTACAATGTGATCCATTATTGATCTCTATAATAGCTTCTGACTTTTGAAAAAATGAAGAGAGATGAGAGTCACTGAATATAATATCTCTGAATATAAGGCTAAGCATTTAGAATATGGGTAGAGATAAGATTGGTTTAGGAAAAAGGCAATAGTATGTTCTCCTCTAGGACCTATGGAGTCTCCAGTCATGGATAGTTGGCTTGGTTTACAATACCAAGCATGAATTCCTTTCTTAATTACTTTATTCAATGTGTTTGTTGAAGTAAAAAGTTATATGCAAGTTGACTTTAATTGTTACAGATTTGATAATCTTAACACAGAATTTATAACAATAGTCTCACTCTACTGGTTGTGTAGATGTAAACAAATATTATGATGCTATTGAATCTTTTTTACAGTAAGTGGCTTTTAGTACTCTGTGTGTGTGTATGTGTGTGTGTGTGTGTGTGTGTGTGTGTGTGTGTGTGTGTGTAGATCAGAGAATAACTTGAGGAAGTTCACTCTCTCCTCTCACGTGGACTACAGGGGTTGAACTCAATCCTTCAACTTCTGATAGTCTTTATTATTTTTTGAGGATTTGTTTACTGCATTTTGAACATATTCACATCCTCATCTTCCTTTATTATCATCCCCAACACCACTTCATTCATTTCTACCAACTTTGAGATGACTTCTTCTTTCCTCCACTGAGTCCAGTTTGTGTTGCCAGCTCATATTCTTAGGGCCCGCTCTGCTGTGTGGTCAGCCTATGGGGCAGGGTGTTACATCATTAAATAATATAGACTCTGCCTCTCCTAGAAGTTATCAAATGCCAATACCTCCATATCCACTTACTCTGTTGGAGTTTTGTCTGGCGGGAGCTTGTGAAGTTCTGGTGCATGCCGTCATATTTGCTATGAGTTCATATGTACATCTTCCCTGTTGTATCTGGAAAACACCTTTAAAACTAGTTTTTCACCAAATCTAGCTCTTACAATCCTTCTGCTTCTTTGTTCTGCAGATATGGTTGAGTCTTGTGGTGAGGGCTGTGTCCAATTTTGGGATGAACACTTCATAGCCTTTTGTTCTCTACGCATGGTTGAAAGTTTCTTAGTTAATTGACATCATTAAGAGTCCTTCTTAATACTATATCCATTCAACAGCACAAGAGCATTGGGTTCTCCCCTAGGGCCTATGACCTCTTTAGCTACAGGTTTTGAATCCTTTTAATAGGACCAGGTATTTCTACTTAATGAAGTCAGCTTTCAAATCTGAAGTTGTCTTTATTGTTTCCTTCAGCTGAGTGCTTGCTTTCCTTGGACTTCTTCAGTAAACTGTGTGGCATCTTTTAAAATGATTATAATTGTTCTTTTAAATTCTGTGTCCTGGGGTTAATCTATGTAACAATTTTGTAGAATTAATGGTCTTTGCAGGAGAAGAGGAAAATTGTATTTATATTTCATATTGTTTGTGTTTTGGTGATGGGACCTGGGCATATGAATTTCTTTAGTCAGCTGTATACAGGATATGAGAATCTACTCTGTCTCTGTTGAGTGAAAGACTGTGTCTGGTTTTGCTATTGCCCAAGGTTAGTGGACTTCGGATCAAGTATGAAGATTTTGTAGGTCAGTTCTTCAGATATTCAGTGTTGATTTCATTAACAAGTCTTTCCTGACTCTAGTTCAGTGACAACCAAGAGAGTACATGAATGTGGTTTCCAGCTGGGTCTGAGCATATGAAAGTGATGCAAGGGCAGGGATCTGAGTCAAATTCCCTCACATAGCATGTGGATATGGTTCCTCATTGGGCCTGGGCATGGAAGGATGGCATGGTCAAGAGTTTGGGGTTACTTACCTAGAGAAAACTTCTACTGGTTACACTCGTGTAACTCTTAACTGGGCCTAGGCATGGAGAGACGGCATGGGCAAAGGTTTTAGGTAACTCACCTGGATAGCACACACATAGATAAGGATCCTCTCTGGACCTGAAAAAGTTACAGGGTACAGGTAATGATCTGGTTGTGTTTCTGTGTGTGTGTGTGTGTGTGTGTGTGTGTTATACACATGTGTGAGTACATTTGAGAAAGTGCTTGCTGGAGCCCAAAGAACTTGTCAGATTCCCTGGAGCTAGAATTGCAGGTAGTTATGAGCCACTTGACATGAGAGCTTGGATCTGAACTCCAGTCATCTGGAAGAAGAGTGAGATCTGTTAAGTGCTGAACCATCGCTCTAGCCCCATGAATCATCTTAAAAACATACATCTATATAGATATATAAATATTTACATATATATTTACCACATCCTTATTTCTACTTAGTTTTTTTTTTTGCTTTGTCTCTTTCCTTTTCTTAGCTTAGTCTCTATCTTTTCTTCTAACTTGTAAGTTAAACGTGCACCTTTTGATATTTAATTTTTTCCAATACATAGATTTAAGACAGCATATTTTCCTCTAAGTATCCTTTAAATTGCATTAGTTAACCTATAACGTGTAATTCTTTTTATCATCATTCACTTCTAAGTTCCCGTTATGATTGCTAATTTAGCTCATGAATAATTAATTGTGCCTCCTGAATTTCTAAACATATGTTTTGTTTCTTTGCATGATCTCATTCAAATAAGATAGTAATGGTCTATTCATTTCTGCAGCAATAAAGGAGAGGTTCACTGAAAAAATGTCTGGTAGATGTAACAAATACACCCAGTTTATCCTACAGAAAACAAAAGAGCAGACAAAATTACCTTATTTCATACACCAAGTGTACAGATGCATAGAAAGGTTTTATTGACCACTAAATTTAATTCTATTTTCATGAGCATGCAGCATTTCATTCACACACTTTGTTATATCTGCCGGGACTGTAGTTGGTGCTGAGTTTGCACTTTAGCAGATTTTAACTGTCAAATGTACAGTTTTGAGGTTGGCCAGAAGAGGATGTCCAGGGAGGTTAGAGAAGGAGAACCTGAACAGGAACAGGAAAATCAGGAGGATCTGCAAAAATGCAATACTCTGGGGAGTAACTTGCAACTAGTCAGGGAATGGAGGCAAGAAGGCCAGACTGGATACAAGTATGGAGTGTGGCTCATTTAATGCAAGAATTCAAGATTGGAGACATTTCTGAGTAGTCTCCACAAATCAGGCTCCTGATGGTTTTTAAGATGCTCTTTTCTTGTTCCCTCTGACCCGCTTTGCTGCTGCTCAAATAAGTCCAGAGTGAGAACACAAAAGGCAGCCAGCAGTAATAGTGTTCTCACCTTATGCCCAGTAATGTGTTGAGAGTGTTATGAGCTTTACTCCATTCCTCGCCACAAGGATCTAGGGTAAGCTACCCTGCTGTACATTGCAGATATGGAAATTGAGTGTCAGGTTGCTAATATATGCCTGAAGTCTCTGCTGTGGACTCAGTTGTTTACAACAAATGATAAATTACAGTTTTCAGGAGAAGTTATCACCCCCCAAAATTCATATGTTGCTTAATCTTGCATGTGATTGTGTTTAGAGATGGAGCCTTTGGGCTTCATGATGGAATTAGTGCTCTTACAGGAAGGAACAAGAAAGCTCATTTTCATTTGAGGATACAACCCGATGGCAGCCTTCAATAGTTAGAAAGAGAGTCTGCGTGGGAATCTGAATCAGCAAGTACCTTAATATTAGAATCCCCTGCTCGAACTGTGAAAAATAAATTCCTGTGGTTTTAAATCTGCCAGTCTATGGTAGGCCATCATGACACCCTGTGCTAACATGTATTTACAGCCAGAAAGTAGCTAAGATAGGTTTTGGTCCCACAAGCCCAAGCACAGTAGAACCCATGCCCTCCCTCCTTGTCTCTCTATAGAGCCTAGGTTTGTCTTATTGGCCTCTCAAAGGCAGTGATGCTGAGTTGCAAGCATCCATCAACATAACCACAAGCTCTGCAGCAGTTGCACGCATACAACAGCATCTCACAGCTAAGGGAAGCCACAGCTATAGTCAACTCTAACAAGTATATCAAGGATTTTAACTAGAAGCAATAATATTCAACCAAACATGACCTAAACAATAGAGATTATTCTTTGCCTAGTAATTAGATGTCCAGAGGTGGTGATTCATTTTTTAGTGCTGATTTAGTCAGTATTAATGAAACCCAAGAAATGCAGCATGGTCCTAAGATAAAAATGTCCAAAGAAAATGGCAGGAATAGGTACTGAGAGTTTTTTTTTTAATCCATTTTTTAAAAATCCATTTCTATACCAGAGTCCCAAGCTCAGGAAACTTCTCTGTATGCACCATTGGCCCAAACTGCCTTGTTGTCTAGGCAAGCTACAGAATAAAGACCTAGAATTTCCACTGCATGAGAAGCAGAGTCTGCTACGGGGAATATGGTGGGTGGTTTGACTATGGTTGGCTCAACAGTAGCACTATTAGGAGGTGTGGTCTTGTTGGAGTAGGTGTGACCTTGTTGGAAGAAGTGTGTCACTGTGGGGGTGGACTTTGAGACCCTCCTTCTAGATGCCTGGGAGTCAGTCTTCTCCTAGCAGTCTTCTGATCAAGATACAGAACTTTCAGCTCCTCTAGGACCATGGCTGCGTGGATGCTTCCATGCTTTCTGTGTTGATGATAATGGGCTGAACCTCTGAACCAGTAAGCCAGACCCAATTAAATGTTGTCCTTTATAAGATTTGCCTTGGTCATGGTGTCTTTTCATAGCAATGGAAGCCTTAACTAAGACAGCAAAGTAGAAATCAATATGTCTTCTGTAGGATTTTAGTTCAGTTTACTATCTGCTGATTTGCAAACATTTATGGTTTCTTTAGAGAACAATTAATTCTGTAAAGAATGAAAGTTAGCTGAATTGCTTTCAAATCTGAGCACGAGTCAATTATATTCAGTTCAGCAAGGAACATTTATTGAAAGTCTACTTTGTGTCAACCAATGTACTGTTAACACAGAGATGAAAACAAATGACCATAGAGATGATGATGATGAGGAGGATGATGGTGGTAATAGTGCTGATTATAATGATGATGATGATGATAATTATTGTGATGGTGTTGAGATGATGGTTATAATGGTGATATGATAGTAGTGATGGTCGTGTTGGATGATGATAGTGATGATGGTGATGCAGATGGTGGTGTTGCTAACTATAATGATAGTGGTATTGGTGGTTGTGCTGCTGATGCTGGGGATAACAATGATGATGACAATGGTCATGGTGATGATGATGGATTTCTTTGTTTTATGGAAAGAGACCTAAACAGTCTCTGACTGCTATTAGTCCTCTTTAGTGTAGGGCTGACATCATAACAGTTATTGTACAGGATTTATTAAGTGTCCAGTCTCCGTATTCTGCCTTAGGCACAGAATGGGCTGGAAATACTGGAATGTGGGTCAGTGAAGGCAGGATTGACCCTCAGGGAATTTATGAGACAAAGCAGACAAACATCATGATATTGAAATTCTGGGGAACATTAGATATCCTGGCTAACTTCAGAAGTCTAGTATATCAGGCTATAACACCCTAGGTTTTCCATTGTAGGACTTGAATAACATTAAGTCCATTTTCATCCTTCTGTGCTGAGATAGGACAAGAATCATGCCCCAGTTACAGCCTATGCAGGAAGGGGAGCCCCACACCTGTGATCCCAGGACAGCATTTTAGGCCTCAGCTGCTTCCTGAGAGGTAAGCTAAGAGTGGCTATTGGGAAGAACCAGCCAGGCTTGCAAGTCATGGGAGAGGCAGAGCAAAGGGTCAGTCCCTTTGAGCTGAGAGCATATGCAAATGGGGTACAGAGAGAAGAGTGAAGAAAAGTATTGTAGTAAAAACAATGGCTCCTGAGTGGATCTACTCACCAGAAGCTTAATCCAAATCATCCAGTCCTTACTTCAACCTTGCAAGGCACAGAAATGTTAAGCAACTTGTCAGGAAGCAACAGAAATAGGTTTAAAACCAGGCTTCACTTGCCTGAGGAAGTCTATTCAGGACACTGAGGTGATCTGAGAACACCCATTAGCCTGGGATGGTCTGTTCAAGTGGGTATCATGTATGGGAGATATTCCAGAAAGGGAAACAAGACCAGATGGTGGTAAATGTGAGGGATGACCATAAGCTTCCTGAGAGTAGACTGTGCTTCTTTAAGCTTTTATTACAACAGCCTGGTAAGTAGCAGGTGTCGGAGATGTTTACTTAGGTAAATGGATGGGAAGATGCCTGCTCTAATTAGCTATATAAAAATGCAAACTCTGGGATTTAGTCTTCAACCTCCAGGTAGCAAAAGCCTGGAAAGTTTCTCAAATAGAAGCGGGAGGAGAATAGTACTGTCCTGACTATCTTCATGACATCTTCTCCTGCAGCTCCATAGTGCAGTTTCTGATTGCATTCACAAAGGGAAGTCTGTGCCTTTGCAGCCAGTTTTGACTGGGTTAATGGTCTGGTGGTGTGAGTCTAATAAGAGGAAGATAATTCTGGAATAGGCAAACAGGAAAGCTAGAGCTGAGAGTCCTACATCTTCTAGCCTGAGCCCTTTGTAAGCCACCCCACCCCTTTGTGGATCAAAAACTAATCCTTGGCTCCATTTTCCACTTGCCACTCAGGTCCAGTCACCGAACTGTGAATGCTTCTTTCAGATTCTGCTTAGCCCCATCTGTCTTCTCCCCTTCTCTCTCAAGCTATCTTGGCATGTACTTCTGGCATGTCTTTGAAACGTGCCCCAGGGTTGAAAATGCAATGGCCTTTTCCTGTGGCATTCATGCCAGCATCTCACCACCCAGGCTGGGAAACAGAGCAATAGCAATCAATATATACTTACAGAGAGAAGAGTTTGAGCAGATACTGTGTCTGTAGAAACCAAGAGTTAGCAGTGAATATATAAGCATAGAACATCTATTGAGAAAAGTTACAGAATTCCAGTGAAGCTAGTCAAGAAGGGAACCTGTGTCTGCTGCAGGTGGTGCAGTCATGGGGACAAATCTATTCAAGACCATCAGAGTTCACACTGTGTCTTTTTATAACATGCAACTGTATACCCTGGTGGCTGTACATGAAGCAATAGGATTTGATATTTTCTTGCTAGGATTTTGTCTTACTCTCGTGCAGTCCTCTGTTGACATCTCATTCTTCTTTGGGATGTGAATGTTCATTCCGAGCTACTGTACATTGGAAGTACATAAACCACCATTTGATTTCATAGGGCTTAGCTAACAACTAATAGATTAACAGCCAATAGACTGCCGTAAGTCTCACAAGGTCTTCTTTGAACTCCAGACTTCTGAATATGAGTGTTAAGGCCATGTGCTCTTATGAATTTAAACTAATGCACAAGTCTTTAGGTCCAAGAATGGCATGTAATAACTTGAATCTGAAACTTTCCTCATGGTTCTTGCTTGAAGTACTTTGTCACAGGTGATGGGATTTTTGAAGACTATGGAGCCTTTTGGAGGTGGGGCTCAGCTGTCAGAGGTAGATCACTAATGGCAGGCCTTTGAAAGTTACGTCTGCCCTTGCTTCAGGCTATAGTTTCTGCCTACTGGTCTACCATGATGTCATTTGACATAAGCCTCATGCTCTGGAGACTAGATACACAGTCACTTTTACCTACTCTGAACTAAAATCTCTCTGACACTGTGAGCCAAATTAATCCTTCTCTAGATTTCTTTCTTTTAGGGACTTTGGTCACAGTGATGCAAAAGTACCATGTGTGTTTCTGTTGCTGGGAGTTCTATGCTACTGTGTTAGCTCCATGGAACAAATGTCCAGGGCTAAACTAATTAATATCAAATGCTTCTAGACACAGTGTTAATGAAATATATAAAACTGAGCTGATTACAAGTAGTTTCTTAGACCAAAGAGAAAGAGAGAGAGAGAGAGAGAGAGAGAGAGAGAGAGAGAGAGAGAGAGAGAGAGAATATATTTTAAAAAGAGAGCTGTTGGTTGAGCACATTCTTTTTTTTTTTCTGAGAAAGTAAGAGTAAAAAGACACAACTCGCATGACATATTATCTATCAGAAGGAATTGTAGACTTAGTTGTGCTCAGTGATGGAAGGGGTAGATTGAGCATGCCAAATCCATGTTTTTATGCTTGTTAAGGTCCATGAATAAAATATTTGATAGGTTGACTCCATATTGCATCTTAGAATATTACTTAGTATTGATACTGTTTTAGTTTATGTTTTACTGCTATGAAGAGACACCATGACCAAGGCAACTCTTGTAAAGGACAACATTTAATTGGGGGCTGTCTTACAGTTTCAGAGGCTCAGTCCATTATCATCATGGCCAGAAGCATGGCACCTGGAAGACATGGTACTGGAGGAGGAGCTGATTCTGAAGGCAGCCAGGGGAGACTGTCTCCTACAGAAGGCAGGGTTTGAGCACTAGGAGCCCTCAAAGTCCATCCCCACACTGATGCACTTCCTCTAATAAAGACACACCTACTCCAATAAGGTCACACCTCCTAATAGTAACACTTCCCATGGACTAAAAATAGTCAAACTACTACAAATCCGATGCTCATTTTCTTATACCACAATCCATTCTGTTATCTTTTTGCTATGCAAATGCTCTTCCCTCCATCAGACCAAAATTGTCCTTCATTTATTTCTGCCTATATCAAAGTTTTCCCTCATTTCTCCAGGTTGAGTTGCAAAGAACACCTCTTGAGTATTCTTTTTCTTCCAAATCATCAGCTGCTTTGTGGATATGGAGGCATCCCTTCTCACTTCAGCTCGCTTTCCTGGAAATCTTACCTGGATCACATCCTCAGCCTACTAGCTGTGTGAGAGCCACCAATATGTGCAGAATGACTTCCCATGCCAGCCAGCACAGGCTGATTTTGAGTTTCTTGGCTTTTGGAAAATTATTTTCTCTACGTATCTTTAAGGCTCTTCCCTCCTGTCTCAAGATAATTGCTTCTGCTTCTATCTTTGGGGCCACTCAGGAACTTTTATTTGTATCAGCTTTATTTCATGGAACAGTAAAGAGGCAAAGAAGATGTGGATTGAACAGAAAGATTAAAGGAACAATTGATAGAACTCTTTCTGGTTTATACTACATTGCAGGTAGATTTGTAGCTTGAGGGGGGGTTAGATAGATATACTAGACCCCACCTTATCTTCTTATTACAGCCCCTGGCCAAATGCCTATCACCCCCTAGTTTCTTTTGCTAAAGACTAGTGCTTATTTTTATTTTAATCCAAAGGATTTTGCTGCATCTTTCTCTGTCAAGGTTTAGATTCGTAGATATGGGTGCCGAGTTGACATATTAATCAGTCAAATGAAGTCATCAAAATTAGGTAACATTTCCTATGGAAAAAATGTGCCTCATAGAACATGAAGAGTGTATCAATACTGCTTCATGGAGCTAACTGCCTGGGAGTTGAGCCTGCCCTTGCAGAAACAGACAGGAAATGATATGTAGCTGGATTCTTAACATCTATTTTTAAATAGATAAAGACATTTTATTTGTTTTTATCATCACCTTTGAGGTCCTGAAAGACTGATGGCCTCTTTTTATACTTTATTCTGATTTCCATTTGTAATAAAATACAATTTAATTTTATATCTTGAAATATATTCTAGTTTCCAAGTCTCTTACTTTCTTAAAATTTTGCAGAGATTTTTTTTGTCATTGATGCACTTGTGGAATGAATACAGATATAAATATAGATATAGAAGCTTACTTCAGTTTCAAAATTCATCCTATTCTTCCAGCTGATGACAAAGGACTATGATTTTAAGAGATGTGATTTTGGTGTGTTTAATTCTTAAATCCCACATATACATCAAAAATAAGTAGCCAGGGCTTGGGAGATTGCTCTATGGTCAAAGCACTCGCCATACAAGCATGAGGACCTGAGTTTGAAGGCATGCATGTAACTCCAGCTTTAGAATATGTTAACGGATGTGGTTCCATAGTGTAGCGGTTATCACATATGCTTTACACGCAGAAGGTCCTGGGTTCGAGTCCCAGTGGAACCATTGTAGCTTCTCTTTGAGGGCTAGAGAGATGGCTCAGTGGTTAACAGAATATGTTAACAAGGATATCTCTTCCTCCACACACATATGATGTCCCCACGCACGTGCAAACCTACATTTACATGAAAATAGGAAAATGACTGGCTTCCATGAGTTCCCATACTGTTATACAATGTAGATGATTTGTGAGGCTATGCATGCAGCACATCCGTGACAAGAACGGATAGAGAAGAGAATGTAGGTTTATTAGTAGTATTATTATCCAAGAGGCTTGGGTAGCTCTGACTTACTAAACTAGTAGAGTCATTGGCAATCTTTACTTTCATACAGCAAAGAGAGTGGAGGTAAACTTTTACAATACATGATGTGGGATGATCCGAGAAGTTGTAAGGGGCAGGGTAAATCTTTAGGTAGCTGGTTGTGGCTGAAGCTCAGTCTTTTTTGGACAAAGGAGTCAAAGAGTATACAAAGAGATGGGATTTGGAAGAGAATTTTGGCAATGAAGAGAGTGGAGAGGAAGACAAGAGAAGGAGAGGAGAAAGGGAAACACAGAAAGAGGTAGAGAGGGGGTGAGGGAGGGAGGGAGCGAGGAATGGAGAGGGAGAAGGAGATGGAGAGGTACTGTAGGAAAGGAAAAATGTTTAATAAAGCAATGTAAGTTTCAAGTGTTGGCAGATGTGTTTTGCTCTTTCTATAACCACAAATATCCTTCCTTTCAAGTCATAACTTTTAAAGAAATCAATCTTTTCCTTCCAGACACTGGTATAATTTCTGATGTGATAGAGAGGAGAAAGTTTGATGTGTGTGTATGTGCATGTTCGTATGCAGGAGTATGAATGATTGTCATCGACAAAACTCTCTAGGAAGAAGCTGTGTCAGGAGAGAGAGAGAGAGAGAGAGAGAGAGAGAGAGAGAGAGAGAGAGAGAGAGAGAGAGAGAGAGAGACTGATGTTTCCTGTTAGAATTATCGTGATGTGGAGAGACTGTGATGCTGCAAGTCCAGAACTAATTATTTTATCTTAGACTAGCTTTAGTCCCATGAATAGCCATTCCTCTACCAACTCTGTGACTAATAGATTAAAAAACAAAACAAAGCAAACAGACAAAAAGCCTTTTGAAATCTCGTAAGTCAACAGACCACTACCTTCTACCAACTCCAAAGCTAAGAATGGCATCAGCATCTGAGTCCTGCAGAAAACCTTTCTTGCTGTCACCACCTCTCTGATATACATACCAATATATTTTAAACTTACCTGATTTGTTACTGTCTTTGGTCTGTAAAACTATAAAACATTATGAAACCGTTCCCATGTTGAAAGATGGAATTTAGAATAAACTGAACCTTTGTCCTGGGTCATAGTCACTCAAATTTGACTCTAGAATAAACATTATTTAAGGTGAGAGTTCTGGCTTTTTGCATCATCAGTATGTATGCATGTGTGTTCATACACGTTTATACATGTGCATGTATGTTTGCATGAGAGCATCGTTTGCATATGTGTGTGATATATGTGTGTATTTCAGTGCTCAGACAGTAAGAGAGACTTAAGAATGGGACACAACAAGAGGACTCAGCTATACCTAGGTTGTAGCAGTTGGTCAAGTTCAGAGTTCTTCAGAGTGGCCTAGGATGGAGTGAGGCAGTTGTCTATCACACAGTTTTCTCATTCTGCTATATTCATTCCTAAGGAATCAATTCTTGAAACCTACCTGGGTGAGAATCCCTCCATACCAGCTTGGTGTTAGAGATAGTGATAACAAGAGTATCCATAAAGATTATAGGGTTGAATATAAAGATCAGGTTCATAAAGTGTTTGGCATGGGAGCACAAGAATCTGAATTTAAACCCTAGAACTCACATAAAACCCAGGCATGGTTTGTGTGCCTGGAAGCCCAGTGATATGAAGGTGAAGACAGGAAGACTTCTGAGGCTCACAGGTCATATAGCCAGCCTATCCTAACCTTCAAGACCCATATCCCAGTGAGAGATCCTATCTCAAAATTCTAGATCCATTAATCTGTGGGCTAAAAAAGGACACAAAATTGAGTAGATAGCAAAGGGTATAGATATGTGATGAGTAGAGGAAGAAGTTAATATTATCAAGACACATAATACAAAATCCTCAAAGAACTGCTAATCAAAAACAAACAAACAAACAAACAAACAACAGCAGCAAAAACAAGATGGAAAGCTACTGAGGAATGACACTCAAGGTTGACTCCTGGCCATCACATGCACACGCACCCCACCCCTTTACATGAATTGACACCTGCACACACATGTTCCCACATGAATAATCACATGAACATTTTTTCAAAAGAGATTTTGACAAATATTTCTCATATTTCATTAGCAACTCAAGGCAGTTAAAATCAGGAAAACATAAAAGACTTTTTCACATCCTAAGTGGAGGATAATGGATGGTGTACAATTGATACATGCTTAACATTTCTTAAGTCTAAGTAATTTTGAGAGATCTTTGCTCCTTGCTGCTTATAAGTGATGAAATAACATCCATAAAATGCAGGTCAAAAAAGCACAGCTTGAAAAAGCAATTAAAACAACTCTCTATTGCTTTCTCCAGTCACCTCTTTGAAATTTATGCAGTAGGTCCACCTTTTCATGCCCCTAATAAAAACAACGCAAACTCACTCATAGCTTTTTAAGCCATTTTAAGTTCCAGCCATTGTCTTGATTTAGTATCCCAGTGCCCACTCAAACATCTTACCCCAAGAGGAGATTTTTATAGTGAGTCTTCTTCATTCTCTTGGCCATAGATTTGTTTGTAATAGCCAGTGGTGGGGAAAGATGGGAACTCTGTGGTGGGTTTCTCTATATCTGACTTATGTTTCAACTGTTTCATTAATGACAACTTCTTTCTGTTTCTAATTCTCTGGGATGGAAGGGATGAGAGGAAAGGGACAAGTGGGAAGATCTGCTTTGGATGTCATCCCAGGATCTGACAGAACCATTGACATTCCTGGATACTTCAGACATCCTACATTTACAAAACCCTCTGAAAGTCCCTCACCCCAGATAGAAGCAACTGCATTTCGGAAGATGCCTCCTTTCCTTCCTTTCTTAACTGCTAGAATTCTGATTTTTCTTTTTAGTAATGAGATATCACCACAACTCATACTATTAATTTCAAGGTGCCTGCTCTGGACCCCTCTCAATGGAAAAAGTCCCACACTGCATCACTGGTTTCTGGAAAATGCTGTTGTGGCCTTTGCTCCAAGGAACCTTATGTTTCTAAGCAGTAGTATTTCTCAGGTTCCATCTAGAAATCAGTGATTGGCCCTCTTCCCCTCTTTGCTTCCTTGGTTAAGAGTGGGTCTCAAGGTAAAGGATACTTCCTGGAGCTTTGGGGTGAACAACAGAGGCCAAAATGCACAAATATACTTTTGCAGACCTCTCTGAAGGTTTTCCCTCTCCATCACTTAGACTTTCTTTGCAACTGCAGTGTGGATGACGTTCCCTGGACAGGCTCCCTGACATTTCCTTTTGAGTTCTATCACTGGGAATCTGGATTTGAATTCCTCATGTGTTACCTGTGGCACTTGCCAGAGGCTTTGAATTTAACAGCCTGCTATAAACTTGCTTCAAGATATCTTGTGTGCCAAGAAGAGATTTTTCCTCCCTCTCTCTCCCTCCTTCTCTTTTTGATCTCTTATCCAAATGTTCTGTGACTGTGCAATTCTGTGACTCAGTAGCTAAGACACATTCTCTAAGTCACGAGATTCAATGACTCACACCTGTTTTGTACTGTCTCTAAAGATGTCACTGAGTCTTAAGGGAGAAGGACAGCACTTGGGACTATTCAGATAAGGTGAAAGCTAGAACAAAGAAAAGGTCCCTGGAAAATTAAGATGAGACATGTCATCTGGTACTGAGGACACATCATGGTATAAGGCATACTGTTATGCTACATAGCACATCATTTAATTTTTAAAACAGCCATCTTCATTTCTTCAGAGAAGTACTATTTCTTCAGATCTTGCTTAAATGTTACTTTTTCTAGAAAGCTTACGTGACCACAGTAAGGCTTTGCTCAATTCTTTCAGAGCAAATTGCAGTTGAGTATTTATCACACCAGGCAATAATTGTCTGCTTGTTCCTTCTTCATTTATTATCTAAATGAAAACAGGACCCACGAGTGACTGTGTTATCATTTATCCTAAATGCCTCGTTCAAAGCTGACAATCATAGGATGCTTAATAAACATTGTACTTCTATGGTAGTTAGGATAAGGTTAGGGTATCCTGCAGCAACAAATAACCCCCAAAACTAGAGAGCTTGGCCGTAGTAAGATGGAATGCTTTTTCATGCTAGGCTCCACGGACATAACAGGGTAGCTTTCCTTCATGGAGTGACCCAGCCAGTCAGGCCTTTTAGATCTCCTAATTCCATTTCAAAAAGTTGCACTAGGGTTTATTAGTGGTTACGAGCACTGTCTGTTCTTCCATATAGAAACTGCATTTGATTCCCAGCAGCCATGAGGCAGCTCACAACCATCTCAAACATATTGTACCCAGACATATATTCAGGTAAAACACCAATATGCATAACAAAAACAAACAAGCAAACAAACAAACACAATTTATAAAAGCATTTTGAAAAGGTGTAGTAGAGAAAATGTATTGCTAGGAGGTTATGCACCAGCTGCTCTGTGCTTTAACATGGGATTATGCAAGTCATTTCTGTGGCACGTTGGCCAGGACTGTTCCTGTGGACTTGTGTCACTGTCAAGGGTTTTCTGGAAGTCTGAAGAAACTTATCTCCCTGTTCTCCAAAACCCACTTACTCTCTTTATGCAGTGACACTGGTAGGCTGAACCCTTGAGCAGACTAGTTCTGACAGACAATGGAGCAAGCAGTGGGTAGAGCGAGGCTGCAGGAGGAAGCTGCACATGGGAAACTCTCAGGGCCACGTGGAGTCCATCCTTGTTCGATATGAGCTCCTATCTGTTGGAGGCTACATGGTGCCTCAGATCTATTATTCCTGCTTCAAGCCAATACTTAGTCAAGGACTTCAGTAACCATGTGACAGAGTTGGGATTTAGGCTTGGTACTTGTTCTCAGTGTAGGATCTTCAATCCTGTGCATGACAAAAATCTTGGGCAAGCAGGATCAAGAACATTGAGGTGCTACTAAATTGTTGCCAGGACAAACAGTGCTGGTGGAGCAGAGGCCTCTACTCTTTTACTCAAATTTGACATACCATAATGTAGCACGGTCAAGTTTTCAGCCTCTGTCTCTGTCTCTGTCTCTGTGTCTGTCTGTGTCTGTCTGTGTCTGTCTGTGTCTCTCTCTCTGTCTCTCTCTGTCTCTCTCTCTGTCTCTCTCTCTGTCTCTCTCTGTCTCTCTCTGTCTCTCTCTCTCTGTCTCTCTCTCTCTCTGTCTGTCTCTGTCTCTGTCTCTCTCTCTTTCTCTCTCTCTCCCTTTCTCTTGCAATGAAGAATTAACAAAAGTCACATTTTGTTTTATTTGGTATATTTAATTTTGGCAGCACTGTTGCATGTCTGTAATGCTCGGCAAGGCTGAGGTGCAGAGGGCTTACAGATCCGATATGAGCAAGTCCTTGCGCTTTAGGTGCTCAGGATTTGTAAGACAGTGGGCAATGACTGCATAGCTCCTTCAGTCTACTGCCTTACAAAGGTCTTTCTGAGCGAGGCAGTCTGCAGCGGTGTGAAACTGGAATTCGAATAAAGTTTAAAAGTTCTTTTTTTAAGCTTCTAGTTTGTTTTTGTTGTTGTTTTCCTGTTTGTTTTCTAAAAAGAGAGAAAGAAAGAGCATGGAGTTGGGTGGTTGGAGAGGCAGGGAAGATGTGGAAGGAAATGGGATTATGGGGAGTCTGTTCAGAATATATGAAAAAATTATTGTTAATATTTATAATTACATATGTGCTATATTAATTCATTTCTCATCCCACAAAATACCCAAGTAAATTTACTTAAAAGAGGAAAGGTTTGTTTCAGTTCATTGTTTCAAAGGTTTCAGTTTGCTGACTCTTGGTTCCACTGTCCTTGGGCCTGTCCTGAGGAAATACATTTTGATGGAAAGGCATGGAAAAGCAAAGCCACTCACGTCATACAACCAGAGAAGGGTGGTATGAAGAGAAAATATTCTGGTGTGGCCCCAGGGACTCACTTCCTTCAGCGAAGTTCTACCTCCGAAGTGTTAATCACTAGCCAATGGCACATCACTTTAGGAACCCACTCATGTGCTGATTCGTTCAGGAGCTAATCACTTACTGTAAGTTCATGAGCTGGAATCCAAGCCTTTAGCACATGACCTTGGGTGAACATTCTAGATCCAAACTATAGCAAGGACTGTTTGAGTGTGAGGAATTCTAAGCTCATTTCTAAGTGGTTCCTAAACTATCACATGAGACAAAGAGAAAGCCAGAGAGTTAATACCACATAAAGCAGATTATTTTGACAGGGGTGTCCAAGGAATTAGGCATTATTATGGTGGTGCAGGACAGGAACACCGGGCTCTCAGACACCTTGGTCACAGTTGCTCCTCGGCCACCAGTCTGTGACTTCAGACAAACACATTCTGTGCTCCGAGCCTCAGACTTTCCTTAAGCTTTCAGAAGCATGAGGGTAGCAAGACATCATGTCTTCTTGCAGAAAATGAGACAGAGTTTCAGAGATGTGGGCACAGGATGCTTCGATTTGAGCATTGCAATTGCCCTGGCATGTGGTTTATCATATCACATTTCACACCCACTCTTCACTCTGGAAAGACTACCTCCCCACACTTTCAGGGACGGTTGGGCAAAAGCAGGTATTCCAATGATGCTGGTCTTCTTCCAGACACTGTGCCCTTCCTCTTCTGCTCACACATCAGAGTGCAGAAATGTGGGTGTGAGTTCCTGAAAACGAGAAACATCACCTTCACCAGAGTGAAGGCTTCTCATGCTTTAAAAAGGTGTAAAACATATTTCGTCTAAGGATTTCTCTGAGCACTGAAGCCGTTTCACACATGAAGCAGCGTGAGGAAGGCTACCATTCTGTACTATTGAGGAACTGTGGATTTTTCCTTTCTCCCAGTGCAATTAATATTCCACCACTGAGACATAATTCAACAACCCTATGATGGTGAAGCTTTTATCTGAGTAAAATGAAAAACATCCAGTCAGCCCAACTTTTATTGTTGGGAAAAGTATCACATGAGCCACTGAATACTGAATCACCCCAAGGCCTTTAGTCAAAGATATCTTGTACTATCAGCATCTCCCAATTATTCTTATTCAAATATTAAATTTGGGAGGTTGCATGCAGAAGAGCACTGATCTAGTATTCCAATATTGAAAATCTTCATGTATTTAGGAGTTTCCAGTTCATACCCTGGCCATTAGGTGGGTACCAAATGACTTCTATTTTTTTTTTTTAAAGGCTAACACAGTTAGAAGAACTTGTTTTTCTTCTTTTATATCTTATGACTTTTGTTTCCAACATGCCTGCAAACCATCCCACTCATCTCTACCATTAGAACATCCTCTTCTAGGTCTAGTTGCATTGTATCCAGTTTTGCATACAAAAGCACAACTACATGATACAGGTCAGTACTTCATCAGAAGCCAAAATCTTTCTGTCACTCATCTGTGAGGACTCTCATATGCTCTGTTGTCCACAGGAGGAAGTAGAATCTGCTTTCCCAGGCTTGCAAGACCCTTTGTGTTTTACACTCAGGAAATATTATGTTCCCCATTGTGGCTTAATCTCTATCACTTGCATACATATGTGGTAATGCTGATATGTCTGACCGGGGTTCTGATCCTTCCTAACTCTGCCAATTCTCCTGACTGACTCCTAGGCCTAATCTTAGATTGAATTCAAAAGAGCTCTGAGAAGTTTAGCATGACCTCTCAATACCAAGTAAGGACAGTTCTTCTGTACTTTCATAGTTCTTCCTTTTGACTAGCCACTGGAAATTGTTGTATTCCTTAACTTATACATATCCCTTAAGAAAATGTAAACTCCCATGAGCTTACAATCATTATTATAAAAACAGATACTCAGGGCTGGAGAGATGGCTCTGCAGTTAAAAATATTTACTACTCTTATTGGGGTCTGTAGCTTCGGTTCTGGGGATCCAGACTTCCTTCCTCTTCTGGCCTCTGTCAGCATCTGCATGCATAGGATGCACATAAACTCATGTAAGCACATATGTGTGCACATGCAACACCTGTAAAAGATGTTCCCGAATAGATTTGCATTTGATGTTATTTGAATGAATTTATGAGCATTCTGTGGATAACTACTTTGTCAACAAACAATGAAAATGAGGAAACTACAAGCTTGGTGGCTTTAGTGATTTTTTTTCCCAACCAAATTAAGAGCTTTTTCACACACAGCTTGATCCTTCCCTGGATCTTCAATGGCAAAACTCTGCACCTGAGACATATTATGTGCTCAACGCATGACTTCAACTGAGAATCAGTGGAGAAAATCCTGGGTCCATCTATGAATATGTAATTTTCTGTGGGCAGGAAGCCAAGTGTGGCAGAAGGAGAGCCAGTAGTGCCAGTGACCACAAAGTGAAGGCCACTGTCTCCGTTGTTGTCATCTCCTCTACAGTCACCCCAGGAAGGATTGGAAGGAAGTCAAAACAGCTGGATGATCCCATTAACAACCAATAATCTAGGAATGCTGCTAAATTCATTTGAAACTGAACTAGCTGTAACTCCCCAAGGGTCCATTAACCTGCAGCTGAAATTAGATTACGTAGAAATAACATTAAATAAAGAGCCACAGTGTTCAGTTAATTGAAAGGCAAACTTGTGAGTGAATGATGAGATCATTCTCTTTGAAAGGCAGAATATTCCATCACCCTAAGACTCTTGGGGACCAGCCATGAGTATCCAGATTGAGGTTAACTATAAAGAAAGTACATATTCCACAGGAGTCCATAAAACCTGGTTATTGTTAAAAAAAAATAGTTTGAGATGAAACAAGCTTAGAGCCTCTGTAGTGACAGCCAAGTTATTTAAGTTTAAATCTTGAATCTGGGATCTGCTAGCTCTGTGATCTTATAGTTTCTGAGCTTCAAATAACTCGCCTTTGACATCCCTGGGGAAGGGCTGGTTGTAACATAACATTTCCAGACTTGTAAGGAGTAGATCATTGCGATACAAGAAAGAGTGGGCACAGAAAGGAGGAACTGTAGAGCATCAAGGAGACACACTTCACCTGGGCAAGAGAATTCAGGGCAGCTTCTCCTGAGTTGAGACAGTGGCCTTCACTTTATGTATAATCTTAAAGAGGGACAAAACTGTCTGAAGGCACTAGCATACCAACCCATTTCATGACATCTTTTGAATGCCAGGTTGTCCAATAGCCCTAAAATTGCAGGATTAGAAAGGAGTCCATCAGACTAAGAGGGTGGCCCAGTATAGCACTTCCCCAATATAGTAGACTGCTGCCTGAGGAGAAGATGCACCTATTTCAGGGGGCCTAAGTTTTCTATTGTTCCTGGCTCCCAGTAACCACTGTCAGTACAGAGTAGAAGGCTGGAGGGGAGAACAGCGTGTTATACTGAAAGAGACAAGTCTGTGGCTTAGAAAAATCAGTGTGGCCTTGGATAAGACACTTAGCTTTTCTGATTCAGGCTTGTGACATACTTATCTGTAACTTATTGAAAGCACCAAATGGTAGGAGGTGGCAGAAATAGCTCATGAGCTTGGCACTGTGCCAGACACATAGCATGAGGTCAATAAATAGTAGACATCGCTCCTTCTCTTTCTCCATTTCTTCTTTCCTTCTCTCCTTTTCTACCTCCCTCTCCTTCCTCTATTCATTCATTTCTCCAAACTATCCCTTCCCTACCTCTTCCCTCTCTTCATTCCCTCCTTCCCCTCCCTCCCTTCATTCATTCCTTTCCTCCTCTCCCTCTCTGCATTCCTTTCTTTCATTCTCTCCCTTCATTTTTTCTTCCTTCTCCCTTCCTTCTCTTCCTTCTTTCTTTTCCTCCTATCATGTCTGCAAATTCATTTCCTTCCTTTCAGTTTACTGATCTTCCCACATTCCCTTTTATCATAGCCTCCCAAAGCCCAAGCAGACCCACCATTCATTGTTTTCATGGTCTCTAAGGGGACCCGATGTTCCTCTTCCTTCTCTTCCTGCCGAGTCAATTCTACTGAGGACCAACTCTTCTTTCTGCCACAGACAGATTTCAGGAGAATAATGTCTCCGATTCTGAGTTTCTCAGAATGCTCTTTCCTAGACGGAATCCAGAAGAATTGGAAATTCGTTATGACTTTTTCAAAGTGAGGTATATTTGTAACCCCTATATTCATGAAAATGAGATGCTCACATGACAGACCTGAGATCTGACTGGTCTAAAGCACTAGGGACTGAGGGCCACTGACAGCATGTGGCTGGTAAGAAAGATTCCCTGTACATGTGTCCTGTGCTTCGGTTAATGAAGACATTATCATTGTGGCTGAATAGCCTGGGCATCAGATGGGCACAATAACCTCACAATTACACCACAGGCATTAAGTAGAAACAGGTCATGTGCCTGTACTTCTGAGCCACAAGCCAGGGTTCTTTCATTATGATGTGTTGCCTTTGCTCAAAAATATCAGAATTTTCTAACATACAGACAGATAGATAACTCAAGACTTTATAATTTTTATAACTTTGATTTTCACAGTTCAGAGTTGCTTGTACTGAATGATGAACCATTATGGAAATTTCTTCTTCTGTGATTTTCCACCTTCCATGGGGGCACCACACCAGCTCTCATCTCCCTAACAAACAGCTACTGATCATCTTAAACTGTTACTCTTACTTCTCAAGCTTAGACTATATCTGGTTACAGGCGCTTGTGCCTTTTGCATCTCCAACCAGGCATCCCATCTAGTAATCTACTTTCAACATTTTAGTTCAGCAACTTGGAGGAGTTTCTTCCATTTATGCTCTACTCATCAGTGAGATGAACTTCTAGTACTAAAATCAATACCTTCGACGCTCATTTCCTAAGGGAAGCTGCTCTGAGTCAGACATGGATGCTACACACACTGTCTCTAACTCTACATGTGTTCACAGAGGAGGACACAAAACATTTTTACAGTTAGAACATACTACAGTTTTGCCTCTAACACTGATAAACCTGTCTATACCATGATGTGCTGTTCACTGTACCAAACTGTCTCCTGGGTATATAGTTCTACCTACTCCTACGCCTAGATTACCCCACACCATGTCTCTAGACACACCCTGTCCCTGAAGTCTTTCCAGATGTCCTTACATCTCTCTGGACTAGTCTGGAGATACTTCATTCTTTCAGATAGGGTAAGACAATTTTTCAACCCATTCATTCTTTCCTCTGTGGAACCTTTAGCATAGGTGAATATAAGTTCCTTCTAGTTTTTTATACATATATACATGCATACTTACATACATGCATACTTACATACATACACACATATACATACATACATATGCATGTGTAATATATATGTATACATATATGTGTGTGTGTTATATATTATGTATACACACACACACACACACACACACACACACACACACACACACCACATATGTAATCAGCATAGATGAGGACCTGGAGCAGGCCCAGGGAATGTTTCAGTTGCCAGTTAATAGGTATGTCTCAGTTGGCTTCTTGAAGAAAATCCAAGGCTTTTGGTGTCAGGAACAGGACTAAGTTCTGATCAGCCTGACTGCTGCTCTTCAAGGCCACATTGAAAAGGTAGTTTTCTTAAAACAACAGCCCATCTAGGAACATTGGATGGGTGGAGGGTTAGTGTTACTTTCAGTCATTTTGAGCCTGGAATGTACTGTTTTCTAAGGAATACACCTTTCATAATTAATCCCTTTGGTACTTCTGTGCAGTGATGGGTCAGAGTTCCAAACAGATGACTAAGTGAAAGATAAACATCTGAGGTACAGGTACCCATGACCTCTAGCTTCTCACATGAAGTCTAATGGAAGAAAACCGAATTTGTTCTTTCCAAGTTACTATAATGGAAATGCTGGCAACTGACAGAGACTACAAAAAATTTAGGACTTAAGATGGTCCCATTTGTTTGATGATAGAGAAAGAAACTGGTCTCTAAATTCTGTATTTAACTGTTGGGCTAACCAGAAGACTGACCCAGAGTTGGGCTTACCGATGGAATGCTTTTAGCATGAAATACTTGCTTTATTTGTTCTACCTGTAGTAAATGTACACATTTCTAGAGCATAGCTGTTATAGTTAGGGTTGCTATTATTGTGATGAAATACCATGACCAACTCGGGGAGGAAAAGGTTTATTTGGATTATGTTTCCATCAAAAGAAGTCAGGACAGAAACTTAAACAGGGCAGGGACCTGAGGGCAGGAGCTGATGCAGATGTTGGGAAGGAGTGCTGCTTACTGGCTTGTTACTCATAGTTTGTTTAGCCTGCTTTCTTTCTTTTTTCTTTTTCTTTCTTTTTTTCTTTCTTTTTTTTTATTGGATGTTTTATTTACATTTCATATGTTACCCCCTTACCCCATTCCCCCACACCCAGGAACCCCTATCCCCTCACCCCTCCTTCTGCTTCTCTGCGGATGTACCTGTACCTACCCCCCCACACACACACACTCCCACCTCCCCACCCGCAAATTCCCACCCCCTGGGGCGTTCGGCCTTCATGAGACCAAGGATCTCTTCTCCCACCTGTGCTCGACAGGGCCCTCCACCCTTACATATAGAGCTGAAGCCATGGATCCCTTCCTAAGTGCTCCCAGGTTGGTGGTTTAGATGCTGGGAGGTCTGGTTGGTTGGTATTGTTGCTCTCCTCATGGGGCCACAAACTCCCTCAGCTCCAACAGTCTTCACTCTATCTCCTCCGTTAGGAACCTCATGATCAGTTCAATGGCTAGCTATGAGCATCTGCCTCTGAATAATACACCAGACTCTTTCAGATCTCTAAGGAGACATCCATATCAGGCTCTTATCAGCATGCACTTCCTGACTTTCACATCAGAATCTACCTTTGGTGAATGCACATGGGATGGATACCCAGGTGGAATGGTCTCCGGATGGCCCCTCCTTCAGTTTCTATGCCTCACTTTGTCTCCATATTTGCTCCCTTGAGTATTTTGTTACTCCTTCTAAGAAAGACAGAAGCACCCCTACTTGGTCTTCTTCTTCATGAGTTTCATGTGGCCTGTGAGTTGAATCTTGGGTATTTCAAGATTCTGGGCTAATATCCAATAATCAGTGAGTGAATACCATGTGTGTTCTTTTGTGATTGGCTTACCTTACTCAGGATGAAATTTTCTAGTTTCGTCCATTTACCTAGGAATTTCTCGAATTTATTGTTTTTTAATAGCCGAGTAATACTCCATTGTGTAAATGTACCACATTTTTTGTATCCGTTCCTCAGTTGAAGGACATCTGGGTTCTTTCCAGCTTCTGGCTATTATAAATAAGGCTGCTGTGAACATAGTTGAGCATATGTCCTTGTATGTTAGAGCATCTTCTGGGTATATGCCTAGGAGTGATATAGCTGGATCCTCAGGTAATGCTATGTCCAATTTTCTGAGGAACCACCAGACTGATTTCCAAAATGGTTGCACCACCTTGCAGTCCCACCAACAATGGGGGAGTGTTCCTCTTTCTCCACACCCTCTCCAGCATCTACTATCACCTGAGTTTTTAATCTTAGCCATTCTGACAGGTGTGAGATGGAATCTCAGGGTTGTTTTGATTTGCATTTTCCTGACAACTAAGGATACTGAACATTTTTTAGGTGCTTCTCTATCTAGCTTGCTTTCTTACAGAACTCAGGACCACTAGTCCAGGGATGGCATCAGCCATAATGAGCTGGGCCCTCACCCATCAATCACTAATTAAGAAAATAACCTATAAGCTTGTATCTTACGGAGACATTTTCTCAATTGTTGTGCTTCTAGCTTGTGTCAAGTTGGCATAAAACTAGCTAGTACAATAGTCAATTTTTAAAAATGCTAGTTTTACCTATGTAATTACCAAAGTATATGGTGAAAATATAGCATGCTGCAGGATTCTCTGTTAGAGGCCCAATATATCACTTACAATCTCCCCATATGATAAATCAGGCCACATCTTCATGTGATGAGAAAGGATTCCCTGCCAATTATTTTGGTGTGATAAGGAATGTGGCTCCTAATCTCTACTTTGCCCTTATCATTGAATTTACGATCAGTGTTGCTTAGAAACTGTCCTAACAGCTATATACAACATGACCTCTTTGGACACAGGATCCCCAGCTTTTAGTTTTCACACCTTGGACAAACATTGTATATGAGGCTCTATGCCTGTGATGAATTAATGAACCAAGTGTGTATGCTGATGTACTTTAGAAACTCAGAACACAATTTATATTTTATATAAGACCAAGTTTACTAAGTTTTAATGATTGACATAATCTCTGAGGACTGCTACATTGTTATTAATGTTCCTTTTTTGTTTTTGTTTTAAGCCTCTCTGGGACTGTGGCAAGCAGTTTATAAAGAAAAAATTTAAAGTTGTTTAAAATCATAAAACATTAGTCAAACATATTTGAAGAAGTATGTTGAAAGGGAGCAAGGATCTGTGGGCAGTTGAGTTATCAATACAAGCTCTTTAGCCCCTAAAAGAGCATCTTTCTTGACTTATGAGATTGCTTAGTATAGGTAGAAACAAGATGAACCACACTTTGGTGGCAACTCCCCAATCTGAATGGTTTAGTCACAAACATTTACTCTCCAGTTATGGTACATGCACAGATGAATGGGTAGAATGGAGATGGGTTCATTCATCTTGGTCACTAAGGAAACCAGGTCAATAAAAACTACATTTCAACTCAGGCTCCCATGATTACTCAGGCAATGTAAGGGGAATCTACAGACTACATGTTGACTGTTAAAATTACCATCCGGAAGTGACACACATCATTTATGTTCCCATTTAGCTGGATAAAACTGGTGATATTGCCAGACCTAACTTCAACAGGGCATGAGAGAGCAATTCTCTCAAAATTCCACAGTACAATTGAACAAACAGTATTGATGAATAAACAGGAGTCTACACAAACATTGATTCTGCAAGAGACGTTCATTTTGCAACTCATATCTGACAATGACACTGGCCATTGGTTTGGAAATTTTTGCTTGTGTCAGCTGGATGCAGGGCCTTCTCCATGGGCACTGAGGAAAGGGAGAATCCTTTGTTTCAGGCTACAATAAACAGCAAACAAGGAGACCCTCAAGTTCACTTCAAGGCTATGCCACTCTTCCAGACACACCCATAGACTATGCCCATAGAGAGGAAAAAATGGAGACAAACAACATTGAACTTTGCAAGAGTCACCTAGGTTTCAGGGGTAGAGCCAAGCAGGAGGTAGTTCTGGGTAAGGTCTTGATGTATTCTGTTCTATTTGCCCAGCACACAGAGCAGAGTAGACAAGTGATGCCAGAGAAGCTAACAAGGAAATCTGCTTACATGGCTATGGCTGTCTGATCAGCCATCCTAGCATGCTCTGTTCTAGCTTGTTCTGGAAATGGATTGTAGCATATTGTTCACATTCCTCAGTGATATGATTGTAAAGTACATGAGAGAGCAGATCAGTAAAGGCAGATGAAAGTATTTTGCCTAAGAAATACAAAAAGATCATCTTGCCCTAGCAAAGATGAAATTACACTTTAGAGATACAGGAATTAATTTTGCTCAAAACAGGTCATTGTTTAGTGAAGAACAAAATCCATTAGAAGAAGAGAAGGAGTACAGAATCTAATCCTTAGTATTTGGGAACTTGTGATGAGAGTTTTACTTCAAATCAGTACAAAAATGAATAACAGTGATTCAAAAAAAAATTACCTAAGATAAATGTTCTCCTTCACACCAGAACACATGTAAAAACAAAACCGAGATGTTTAAATAATATGCTTTAAAAGAAAACTTTGGAAAATACAATAAATATTGAGAAGTAGTTTTAGTCACAGGTTGGGAAAATTCTTCTGTAGAAGATTTTTTAAAATTTATAGTATAAAAAGACTGACATATCTGATTCTGAAATGTTTCCTAATATATGCTCTTTGTGAGAAATAAAATAAATTAAAAAAAATGACAGAATAAGAAAATAGTTTAATATGCATTACAAATGATGAATAATCAAAATATTCATGGATCTCTTTATAACCATTTATTTAAAATCTTCATGTAAACAAAGGCATAATAAAAATCTTTATGTAGTAAAGAACACTTAATATAAAATACATAAAATTCTAATAAGTATCTGAATAGCTGTCAATCCCAGAAAACACTAATGTCATGTTTATTGATATTTTAAAATTAAATTTATATTAAATTATTAATGGTTACAATAAAATTTAGCTAATTAAATCCACTGATAGTTAAATACTTGAAAATGAATGATCAATTTAACTCAGGCTGGTTAGGAACATGAACTGGAAAACCAGAATGTTTGGTACCGCAAATTTCTCAATGTAGCTTTCAACAACTCTATTAACTCTCTTGATTTTATTTTTCTTTATTTTAAATATGCTTATTTCTCAGGGCTATTGTGAGATTAAATTTGACAACATGGGTGATGCTTTGAACAGCACTGGCATACTGCAAATACTTGGAAATGATTAGGGTTTATTATTCCCTGTCAATGAGAACATCAAAGTTAAAAATGCACAGTAGTTTCATTTATAGGACTGTGCCCTACAGAAATAACCATCCATGGCATAAATTTCTTTTTACAAGAATATCCATTTCAACATTTTAATGCTAAGAATTTATAGACTAACTTAGGTGTTAATTAAAAGAAGAAGAGTCATGTAAATTTTGGTAACTCTTTCTTTGTCCAGCATTATGCAACTCTTTACAAAGAATAGGCTCAATCCCTATTTACTGAAATACAAGAATCTATATGTACACATCTAGGGATATATATAAAAAAATAGTCAGAGACTCAACCAATAGTGTGAAATCTTGGAAGTCATGAAGAGGCAAGGTGAATAATGGGGATGGAGATTTCAGTAGGGTGAGGAAAGAAAGGGGAGGGAAACAAAGGGGTAGACAAGGGATAACTAGGAGTTGGAATCATACTGTTTTATAATATTTGTGTGTGTGTGTGTGTGTGTGTGTGTGTGTGTGTGTGTTGGTTTTGCAAGATAGGGTTTCTCTATGTAACAACTCTGGCTATCCTGGAATTCACTTTGTAGTCTAGGCTGGCCTCAAACTCACAGAGATATGCATGTGTTTATATATTCATATAAAAGAGTTCTGTGGAAGTCATTCTACATAAGAGATCTTACTCTTCCCAGAGGCCACATACTGTGAATTAAAAATCCCAGTGGCAAGTGTGAGAAATCTCATCTTGAACTGTTTATCAAGCTTGTCTTAGAGACTACACTCTACTCCAAACCATACAGATATTACTAATATTTTTGGTTGTTCACAAAAACCCTGCTGAAGATACCACACACTTTGGTTACAGGATATGGAGAAATCAAATTGGTACTATTATGGATAGCTCACCAAAGATGACCACTCAAACACAGTCTATATATCCAATTGAAAGTCTTTATTCCAGCTGGCTGTAACTACACTCAGGTATTCGGAACTGAAATATAGCTCCAAATGTTTAGGATAAAGGATTTTATTTTTTAAAGGCAAAACCCTTGCTTTTTAGTAGCAGGGGGTTGGGGGAGGGAGGTTTTTGTACAGGCAAACAGTTTAACAGAAGCTAAGATGAGAAGTTTGCTGGAAGGGGAAGTTTGCACAAGCAGACAGTTTAACAGAAGCTAAGATAAATTAGCGGGGCATCTTGATTTTCGGTTGCTAGAATATTATTGGGCAGTTTTCCCTGGGATTCTCCACCAATGAGATCAAATTCTATTTAAACCTAGGATGGCTTCAGGAAGAAGACAAGATGGAACAACCTCTGCATTGTCTTGGTCCTATTACCCTGACCAGGAAGCTATGTCACTATTGGCCATTTTTATAGTACCAGAGGTTGCTATGCTATGTACTAGGAGGAAAATCTTCAAAAGTATTACCCATCTGTGCATCCTGTGAGCTGCAATGATGATTAGTATAGCATGATATACTCATGTGTACAGTAGTAAGACAAATGTTTTGCAGCTAACCAAAAGCTTTCTCATTGAACTTAAAGCCTACTCCACTGGGAGAAAGTTATTCATGATATTGTAAATTCACTCCTGACCCCCATGCATGTTTCAGAAGCTCAAATGTCCCAGGGTTGAACCTATTACTATAATTCTACTAAATGATTACACTATCAAACTTACCTCTAAATTTTATCACTATAATCACAGATTGGTACAGCTCTCAGTCGCCATTAGAGAAGTTTCTTTGTATAGCAGCAGACAGGATTTGATGTAGAAACTCACATCATATCAATGTGCAGAGCATACATGCCTGTGAATTACTCAACTACAAATGAGACATCTATATCACATCCCTTCTCTTAAAGCCCAGGGACCATCATGCAGGAGGAAGATAGAAAGATTGTTAAGAGTCAGAGGTTGAGGAAGACTCAAACGAAACAGTATCTTCTGGACATGATAAGACTATTGCTCTTATAAACTCCCAGCAGCTACAGTAGACTGCATAATACCCTGTCCCAGATCCAACCAGCCAGCATTCCATCATGCAGAGGTTAGGAGCTCACCGATCACCAAATGACAGTTACTGACAGCTGATGATTTCTGGGGAAGGAAAACTCAGCATTCCTTAAGGATTTTGCCATTGGCAGGTCAACCAAACTGTATTGAATGACCCCATGCCCATGAATATATGGACCACATTAACTGTAGTTGGTAGTGTATAACATAAGAGGATATTAGATCGGGAGTGAGTATTGAAGAGGGAGATAAATCTGGAAATAGATACAGGGAAAAGTGGGGATGTATATGATCAAGATACATTATACACACATATGAAATTCTCAAACAATTAATACAATGCTATTTTTGAAACTCCAAAAGTACGCTTACAAATATCCTGACAGTTTTACACAAGAAATTTCACCTGTTTATAGCAGCTGCTTTGAGGAAAGGATGTTCACTTTTTCTGTTTCTACCAGCAGTTGCTGTTTTTTCTCTTGGATTTTGTTTTCTTTAGCCAAGAATTCAACACTCAAGTTTACTTCTCTATTAAGATCTTTATTGTTTTCCTTTTCTCCTAACAAAAATTGCTTTTTGAAACCAATTCAACTGTGCTATTGTTAAGCTTGCAGGGAAGCTGCCAGCAGACAGAGTCTCACACCCAGAGCCCAAGCAGGGTGAAGGGCAGTGAACACTACAGAGAACCCAGCGACCGGTTTCTGTCCTTGCTAACTGTTGGCTCAAGAACTCATCTTCTGGTAGCCTCAGGTTATACATTAACCCCAGGGAGGGCTCATAGCACAGGCCACTTGTAACCTTCTCAGACTTCAATGAAATTTGATAGCAATGAGACTCAAAACCATGGATTGTGGAGAAAGAAAAAGATTCTGGAGAGCAACCCCTTGATTCCTTTGTTTTGAGAGCTCAAAATGTACAGGGAAAGCATCTTGATCACTGGCTCTTTTCATTGTCTACTCAGGTACCAGGAACCCTACACTACTTTGCAGAGAGAGCATGAGATCCCACCAGGAGACATTGAGATCCCTGTTTCATTTCTGTGTTAGGTAAGAGCATCTTGAGAACATTGACTCCATGCCTGGGGTGGGGGTCACTACCGGCATGTAGTCAGAAGCTGTGAGAGAGCTGACACTCCACATCTCCCCAGAAACCCATCTACCCTTCATGGGTGCCAAGCTAGGGACAGTGTTCTCTAGCCATAGGCTTCAGAGTTAAACAGTTGTAGGCTCAAAGAACGTTGGGATTTGATATGTTCTAAAAGGCAATTCATGTCTTCACATGTACAGTTCTGTTTCTTCTGTTCTTCTCTCTCCTCTTTGCCTGTATTCTTCTCATCTCCTTTAGCATCCACCCCAAGGTCTTCACTCTTCAGTCCTTCTTTTTTCCTCTCCTCTTGTTGGTATGGCTATCCTAGACTACAGTGGACCACAATATTCTTTGTCCTCTTTCATGTCTATGGGAAGACAGTGAACTCCAGGTAGATTAGAGTTGTGTGCAATTCCATAGGCATGGACACAGAGCACATGGCTAGAAAGCATGCTGTATGAGATATCTGCAATGAGGGCTGTGGGGGCACAGAAGATGGTATATAATTTACATGGTTCCTCTCTATATCCATTTCTTATGGATGTAGAATTCACCTTCTGCGTGCATTGAGTACAGTACTTTACATAGACTGTTGCTCTCAAAATAACAAATTAAATCTCCAGAAATGAACTTTGTCTTAGTCCTTTACACCCTAGTATGAAATTGACAGTGCATTTTCTGTCTCTGTTTTGTTTCTCTCCTTGTAAAAGCTTGTTTGAGTCAAGTAACATTCAACAATAAAGACAAGAGTAGGGGAGAATACAGAGGATACATTAAAGGACAGCCAGCCTCTATGAAAAGACTAGCTAAACCCATGCTGTCTTCCTAACCTAGGCAGTCTCCTCTTGTGCATTCCACTCTTTGAACACCCCAGAGAATAGGATCCCAGCAGGCGCTCTGTTCTCTTCACACCTACATCTCTATCTTGCCAGCCAGAGGCAGTTTGTTTCTTTGTTGCTGTGCTGAGAGGCAGCCTTGTTTGGAGGGAAGTGTGAACAAACAGACCCGAGGCAATTCCTCCTCTTCTAAGCCTCCCCCAACCCCAACAGCTGCTGTTCCCTCATTCTCTTTCCCTTTCTTCCTCAGCACTTTCTAACAATGCACAGGGTAACAGCTCTGAATTTGCCCTAGATTCACTGCCTAGTTCTACAACCCTGTGGCTTGGTTTCTCTATCCGTGGAAATGTTGTAAGGGTTTGGTCATCACTATGCAGTCAATTCTAGAAGATAGATCAAACTGGACACGTCATGGTTCAGTTAAATGTATCTTACTTTTTTTGACAGTAGATAGCACAGTGACAGAAAGCACATGAGCAAGTTTATGGGAAGTATTAAATGAGGCAATACAGAGTAGCCCTGGAGGGGAGGGAGATTTTATTGAACAATATAATCTGTTCATATTTGGACCACATGATCCTGACATAGGGTAGGGTTTCCTTGTTGAACTGTTCCACCTAAAGTTTTGGAGATTAGACTTAAGCCCATTGGCTCTGAGCTGGGAACCATTACAGATGACTGTATCTCTTATTCAGGTAAGATTTTTTTCTGGTTTGTGTCTGAATTGCTCACATCCACATGGGCTCATGTTTTGAACACTTGCTCTCTAACTGGTGGTGCCAGATTAAGGGGCTGCAGAACCTTTAAAAGTTGGAGTCCAGCTGGAGAAAGTGGGTCAGGAGGAATGGAACTCCGAGGTGACACACAGATACTGAGTTCTGTCTCACTTTCTTGACTGTGGTGCTAGCAGTGTGTCTTACATTTTCCTGTTGGCGTGGACTGCACTGCTTTGCTCTAGTTTCCTGACCATGCTGTATCTATCCTCTGTAAGTTGTTCTGTCAAGCGTTGTATTCACAGCAACATGACATAAGTAATGTAAGATCCTAAGTCAAGACTTTATTATTCTAATTCTGGTTTTTCTTGCTTTCATGTGATCATAGCTGATCCAGTGTGGCTCCTAGACTATGGCACCCTTGCCCAATTTTTCTCTATCCTCTCACTCCCAAAGGTTGGTCAGGGAATGTTGGAGAGAATATATTTATTTCATAACAATTGTACTAATATGTGGGAAAGTGGGAGCTTGGCAAGCTGACTTTATCTATAATAATATCTATTCTATAGGATCCACAGTAGTAGATTGCTGGTTGTCAACCTTCCTAATAAGTTGATCATGTGATGCTAACTCCCAAGCTTAAAATGATAAAAATAATACATCATAACTTTAATTTTGTTATTGTTATGAGCATAATATAAATATCTGATATGCTACCTCTGTGTGTGAGAGAGAATCCTTCAAGTTCAAAGGAGTTGGGACCCACAGGTGGAGAACCAAGGCCTCCAACTACCTGGCCCTTTGCATACTCCAGCATGGACACAGGAGAGTGGATGCAAGAGCCTGGATACCCTATAAAACCCTTGACTGTCTTCTCCAGCCTCTTCCAGTTCTCCAGTTCCTCAGGCATTACATGTTCCTCATGCCCAGATTTGGGATGGGAAAGAACAGAAATCACCCATTTTTCCATATTTTCCACTAGTCATTTTCCTTCTACCACTCACTGAACTGACCTGTATGGCAGTCCTAGGACTCAGACCTTAAGAATATTAGGAGGCCATCATGTCCAGGGCAGACAATTGTCCATCTTGCCTACTAGGCTCACCGCTGGTTCCAGCCTTGTACTTGTCCTGGCATATACGGAAGGAATTCAATAGAAAGGATGAAATGCCCTATTGCATTAAGGTATCGTTTGAATATTAATCATTAATGTCTAATGCTTACTAGGGGAAGTTGGAGTTGGAGTCTGGCCTTCCAGGCACAAATTACAACACCTTTGCTTGGGTTGGAGAATTTGACAAGACTTAGTCACAGCATTTTCTCTCATTTGTAAAGCAGAGACTATGAGGACAACACCCCTGGAATGGTGGAATGAACATATAAATTGAAATTGCATCAATATATTCAATATCCATTAATAGCAATGAAAGAACAAATTGTATCAAACTGTACCACCTTGAAAGAAATAAGGGATAGAGATTAACTTCCTACCAGGTGCTGTATCCCTTTCTAAGTACCTTAAAAGGTTTCTTTCTTTTCTAGATTAGATCCCAGAACTATCTTCTATATCCCTGTGGTGTCCTGAGTTGCCTGCCTCTATGTAATGAATGACATGAGGAACACAGAGAGTAAGGTAGTTGCCCCAGGAAGCTATTTTGGTATGAAGTCATGGCCTTTCTTTCTTTCTTTCTTTCTTTCTTTCTTTCTTTCTTTCTTTCCTTCTTTC
>NW_021604669.1:5865002-5874246 GCF_004785775.1 Grammomys surdaster | reverse complement strand
TCTCTCTCTCTGTTTTAAAGCAACATTATATTTTTACTTTTTATTGTTTTTTGTGGCCCTGTGTTGTGATCCTGTGTATTGTTACTTTTTTTGATATTTTATTTATTTACATTTCAGATGTTATCTCCTTTGCCCATTCCCCTCCCCAGAAACTCCCATCCCATCTCCCTTCCTCCTGCTTCTGTGAGGGTGTGTCCCTACCCACCCACCCACTCCCACCTCCCCGTCCTTGAATTCCCCCACACTGGGACATCCAGCCTTCACATTACCAAGGACCTCCTCTCCCACCTATGCCCAACAAGGCCATCCTCCCCTACGTATAAAGCTAGAGCCATGGGTCCCTCCCTATGTACTCCCAGGCTGGTGGTTTAGATCTTGGGAGCTCTGGTTTGTTGGTATTACCACTTTCTCCATTGGGCCACAAGCCTCTTCAATTCCTTCAGTCTTCTCTCTAACTCCTCCATTGAGAACCTCTTGATCAGTTCAGTGGTTAGCTGCAAGCATCTGCTTCTGTGTGTATCAGGTTCTGGCAGAGCCTCTAAGGACACAGCTATATCAGGCTCCCGTCAGTATGTAGTTCCTGGCATCCACAGCAGTGTCTGTCTTTGGTGACTTCACATGGGATGGATACCCAGGTGGGGCAGTCTCCAGACGATGCCTCCTTCAGTTTCTGTTCCACACTTTGTCATCCCGTGAGTATTTTGTTACTCCTTTTAAGAAAGACTGGAGCACCCACACTTTGGTCTTCCTTCTTCATGAGCTCCATATGGTCTGTTAGTTGTATCTTGGTTATTGAGAACTTTTGGGCTAATATCCACTTATCAGTGACATTTCTATCCACAGTCTAGAGATTCCAAATATCCCTGTTCTTCCCTTTCACACTGAAGCCATTTCAGTTACATCCATGGCCCAGACATCCTGTTCCACTCCATTCATTTAATTCACCTGGACAGATTCTAATCCTGTCTGGGGTTCAGGCTTACAATAGGTCAGTTGTGAATCTATGATATTAAATAGTGGTCCTGTAATAAGCAGAAGCTCCCAGGTTTGGGTGGCAGAGTCAGCAGGGTGACCTCCAATACCCCTTTCCCCAATTGTCTAAGTATAGTCTCATGAGAAGTGAAAGTCAAAGTGATTATCAAATTACAAGAAGAAAGTGCCTCGCTAGGAAAAGGCTAGCACTTTCTGAGGGATGTATAATTAAAGCCCAGTAGATTAAAATCCCTTTAAGAAATGAGTAATACAAAGATTAAGGCTCATCTGATACAGCTTCCTGAATAGCTGCTCAAAGATTTATAGGCAAAGAATAAATCAGCTCTGAAGAGAGAGGAGAAAAAGCATCTTGCTGATAGCTTACATCTTGCAGTGGAGTGCAGGGGAAGAGCTGGCTGCAGCATCAGGATCAGAGGCATTTCTCCAAATCAATTCCCAGGTGAAAGGGAAGAAACCTCTTCCTGTGATCAGGCAAAGGACAGTGTCAATCTAAGGATTTGGCGTGACAAATTCCTTTCTTAGTAGGTTATGCTTTTTTTTAATGCACAGAAAATGAGCAAAGAAACTTAGAGTAATTAGGAGGTAATGAAGTTGTCAGAATAAGCTATTGACCAAAGAGCAGACAAGGGAGGAGATGAAAAATTTAAACGTTTCTAATTTAGCCTATGTGGAAGCCGCACATCCTTCGGCCATGTGGGAATCATCCTCAGTGTCTAATGAATGAGATTTCTGGGCAATGTGGGGAGCATCCCAGAAGGCAACGGAAAAGGGAACTGGAATCAAAGTCTAAAATGATAATGGTGAGAGAAATACAAATTGTATTCAGTCCCCAACGGGTGTTTTTTTTTTAAATCCATTTTCTTTTTTGTTTTTCCAAAGCACTTGAGAATATATTATCTCATTCAGTTTTCATAGAAACAAGAGGAGAGAAACATCTATGGGTGTGGATAGAGAAACTGCTGTCAGGTTCATGTTTGGAGACAAGGTGCTCAGGACAATGTCTGCTATACAGAACATGTCTGATACAGATACTGATTTGAAAGCTGGAAAAAGCAAATGCTTCCTTTTACCAGCAGATTTTTAAAGCTCATAGTAAAATGTTTCTCATGTAAGAGCAAAGCAAGTGGGGTAGGGTTGAATATACTTTCCCTTCAAAAGAAGCCTAGTACCCAGCAACCCCTGACTGAGAGCTGTGTATTGTGGACTCCCATGAGTAGGAATTCACTCATATTCTGATAGCCATTGAATACATCAGCTCACATCTATCTCTCAGGCTCCTCTAGCTTCAACAGGACCTCAGAAGGATGTGCTTTCTCCTTTCAGCCTCCATAGGATAAGACGTTCTGTGCTCTGGCTCACCAGTGACTATTACTCTCAGTGCAGGGATGGTTCTGTCAGTGCTGCCTTGTGAGATCTGAGTGACAAGCTCATCCTGAGGGAGTTGTGGGGTGAGAGAAGGAGGATCTAGAAGAGCACACAGCAGGACTGGCTTCTTTTAAAAGTGTGGGGAGAAACCGATGAAGGATCAGTACTGGAGGGCAGGAGTAGAGAAATTGGTATGGGGGTGTGTATTAGTCAGGGTTCTCTAGAGTCACAGAACTTATGGGTAGTCTCTATATAGTAAGGGAACTTGTTGATGACTTACAGTCTGTAGTTCAACTCCCCATGGTCAGCAGCAGTTGTAAATGGAAGTCCAAGGATATAGCAGTTGCTCAGTCTCACAAGGCACACAGTCAAAGAAGAGTGAGCCTTTCTTCTTCCAATGTACTTATGTAGGTCTCCAGCCAAAGATGTGGCCCAGATTAAAGGCTGGATCTGGGACTTGCCTTAGTCTCCTGGGACTAAAGGCATGTACTACTTTGCCTGGGCCTAAGCTTTTCATAGCCACTGTGCCTTAAGATCAGGATCACAGGTGAGCCTTCCAATTCTGGACTGTAGCTCACTCCAGATATAGTCGAATTGACAACCAGGAATAGTCACCACAGGGTGGTATATGTCTCTTGCCCGTGAGCTCAGGTGGTAGTGACATCCAGTCATGGGCCCTGTGAATACACATGAGCTCATTTGAACAAAGGTAAGCCAACATGAAGTGATCTGGATGAGGGTAAAAATACCTAAGGAAGTAGATTTTTTTATTTCTCCTCAAACTCTGCTCAGATTGGCTTCTTTTCTCATCCCCTGAACTCAGTGACTCACACCCTGGAAACTTGATATTTCCAAACAGTACTAGCCTGCCTTCCAGCTTTGTTCACCCTGCAGTTCCTGCCAGTGCTCCACCCTCAGAAACCATTCAGCTGGACCATTTCATAATCCAGGACTGATGCCCTCTGTTCCTTCTTTGCTAGTGTGACTCCTTGCATTTCCTCCTGTGACCTTAGTAATCTACCATCTCTCTTACTCACACTCTCCTACCTATCTCCGAATTGTATTCTCTTGGAAGACTCAGCTTCAATAAAACACAATTGCTTCTCTATGGTCATCCAGTAAGATAAGGCTGGAGACAAACTCACAATCACATTGACTGGCCTCATTTAATTCCATAGCCAGGAACTTCCGAAGTGTCAAAGCATCCTTTACTGCTTCCAGAAAACAACTTCAGACACCTGTCTCTTCACTTCTTCCAGGTGATCAGCCACACCTGTTCCCACCCCCCTTCCCCAGCACTTGATCCCCACTTCTTGCTCTCAGTGGGAGGTATTTCTCCTCATATCTCAGAGAAAACACAGCTTAGCAGAAAGTCCATGGACACTCTCCTTCTCCACTATGTAACTGACTTCAGCCTTATCCACCCCTACACAAATGACTGAACTCACTGCTTTGTTTTTGCACACCGGTAGGTCTGGTGCAGGTACATTATTTTCTTACCTTTATACTGCTATATTAACTAAACTGGGGACTGACTCAAAGGACCATGTTTTCCAGATTCCCAACATAATTCTGGCCAGATAATTCTACCCAGATGGAAGTAATACTGTGTTATGTACTAAGAGGCAAAGTCTTAGGTTAAGTACCCTTCCTGCAAGAAGACAAACCAGAGGGGTCTTAAGGTAGAGGTCAAACATACCACTGACTGTAGGGAAGAGTGATGGATTTATACTTATTGCCAAGCACATTGGTGTATGCATTAACTATCAACAGCCTTTTGTGTGCCCATCACACCCTAATGAAGTGGTTCCTTAAAGCCCCATGCTTGTAAATGTGTAAAGCAATCTCTCTTTTCTTGGTTAAATCCTGAACAATTTGTTCTGTAGAATTAAATGTAAGGTTTATCTTTTACCTTCTGGCTTAAGAGTCTGATTACATTTATGATAACTTTCAGACCCCCTCAGAAGTAATTCCACTTTTTAAACTAGTTGAAGATCTGAAGAGTCATAATATGAATTCCCTGGTCCATTCTTTCAAGCCATTATTGGTGATGTCAATCACTGCTTTCCCCTCCAAGAGCCATTGAATGTTTTCTTTGACATGGTGACAGATAATTGGAGTTGTGTAAATTAATTGGAATGCATGGGCCTGAGAATTATGGGTGGAATTGAAAATGGGTCCTCTGACTACAACATCAAATGTTGCACTTGTGCGGCCTTGGGCCCTTCCCCTTAAAGAGTGGGCTCTGCTAGCCAAGAAACCTTAATTTTCATGTAAGGATACTTTTGCCAGAGGCCCCATTCTGATTGATTTAAAATGAAAGTGGAGTTTATTAGTTAGTTACTATTGCCATGGAGCCAATAGACAAGAAAGGGCTCTGGTATTCTGAAGATGTACACAATCCTATTACTAAGGGACACTGGGTGTTTGTTGCAAAATGAAAACAGGGAGGCCTGTGTCTTATTCCTGGATACTGGGGCATGGCATAGAACTACATTCAGTAACAAAACCCAATGTAAAACTGTGGAAGCCTGTAAAGGGAGGCTTATAAAGTACCCAGGCTTGCAGAAATTGAAATCTGTGCTGTGACCTACTCCTAGAAAAACCACAGCACAACAGAACAGAGTCAACAACAAATGAAAATGCTGATTAAGAGCCAGGAAAACATAGGGTAGTGAGTTGAAGGACTAGAACACTGCCCACTGTCAGAGGAGCAGTTACAGAAACACTGATCAGCTCTGGATTCTTATTAGGCCCAACGCAAGCAATGGCTGTTTTTCTTTTTCTTTTCTTTGCCACTTTGTGATTTCTGTTATTCTGTCACAGTGATGAGAACAATAAACAATATAGATACTGTATAACTTTCAAGACAAAGGCATCTTAGAATCCAGTTGCCACGAGAAATGTGTCTACCCCAGAGGGTCTGTGCAATTAGAAAGTCGAAGTATGCGGGAAAAATAAGAAACTGAGGCACTGGAGGAGAGCCTTTGGGGCTGCTTGGCAAGAATCTGACATGGGCCAAGGACAAGGAAATGGGCTGCAGGCAGGAATCTGACATTAGGCTAGAACAAAGAAGTAATTTCAGACAGGAATCTAAATCTTAGGCTAGAACAAGGAAGTAGGCTTCAGACATAAAAATGACTTTGTGCTAGGACAGGGAAGCAGGCTCAGATATTTTGGTCATCCTGATAAGCCCTTAGAAACAGTGAGTGTTCAAGTAATTGAGTTTAATGTCTTGCTTTTTCTTTGACTATTTGTGTTTATTGTCTTGCTTGTTCCTTGACTATTTGCATCTATTGTATTGCTAGACCCTCAACTTAGAACTGACTTTAATACATGCATGTGATTAAAATGGTATAAAAGCAAAAAGAAGGAGGGGGGATGGGATAAAGGGGTTCTAGAGAGGAGAAATAGGAAAAGGGGATGACATCTGAAATGTAAATAAATAAAATGTCCAATTTAAAAAAAGAAAAGAAACTGAGGCACAGGCAGAACTGAAGCAGACTGTATCATCTCAGCTCCAGCCAAAATGATCCACCTGCCCTCCTCCTGTAGGCCAGGGATCTTCTCTCATTGAGGTCTCTGAAGTGTGATAGGCTGTTCTGAACAAACCAAGACTAGTTTATAGACTATGCAGCACAATGGGGCTGGTGACATGGCTCATCTGTAAGAGCACTTTCTGCTCCCGTATAAGACCAGAGTTGCTTCCTAGCACCCACATCAGACTGCTCACAACCTCCCATAACCCAAGTTTCTGGGTATCCAGTGTCCTCCTCCGGCCTCTCTGGGTACTAACACATGGTAACATAACTAGTAACACTAGTGTACATTAGTACAAGTAGTCACACATACGAACATACATAAAAGCAATGATCTAAAAATGAAATCTTTGTAATGTTTTAAATCATTTTAAAAGTAATTACTTTAGTTGTGTAAGTTTATGGCATAGATAAAGTATAAAAACTCAGTGTACATATTCAGTGATCAAATCAGGAGAATTAACATTTCTATCTTAAAACATTGATGATTACATAATAACTGTGCATATTTATGAGGTACAGCATGGTATTTCAACCCATGTATACCATATGTGCTGATTAAGTCGGGGTAATTAGCATTTCTAGCTTATCATGACATTGTGTTGGAATTCCTCCCTTCTAGTTATTCATAAAATACATAACAGGTTGCTGTGAACTGTAGTCGCCCACGGTGCTGTACAGCAATCAGGCAGCTGTTCAGCCATAGAATTATGGGGCAGTGTGTGACACAGCAAGAGACATAGGTATATCAACTGACACTTGTCTAGAGGACTCATTCTGCAAGTCCTTCTTTTCCAGGTGTAACTAAGCCACCAGGAGCTACCAGATAGACTGAAAGGCAGGCAGGAGAAGTCTTCGAAGTGTGTCTGGCAAAAGTTACTTTTTTCTCTCTGGCTCTAGCATCTCAGAAAGATGTTCTTCCATTCTAGTTTTGCCAGGCACTTTAGCACACTGTCTTATCCACTTGTCCTCCCAAAGGAAGTTAAGAGTAGCCCCAGCTATTGTTAGTCACAATCTATGGTCTATGTTCTTAGTCCTTTCATATTTTTCTCTGGAAGAAAGCAATACTGCATTTTGTTCGTTGGGTTTTCCTATCTTACTCTCTTATAGTGAAAAAAAATCCCTGATGTCTTTCTTTCTTGTTTATCATTTTTGGCTATGCTTGCCACAACCATCCCAACTACTGCCACACATACATGTTTGTCTCCTGACCACCAGCTGCCTGCCTCGTGTCCAGAGACCTCGACGATTCAACTCCACTCAACATTTCATTTTGCAGCTATTGTCCTTGACCAGGAAGCTCGTCCTCAGATGTGTGTAATGATTCACCTCCTCTAGTCCTAGTGAGGCAATGTCAGTCTATGTGTGAAGTATCAACCCTCTCCAAGCTGTTCTTCACCCTCCCAGAACCTTGTATCCTGCTTTTATTTCCCCTGACACACTTGGTAACTTTTAACACACCAAGCAATTTTGAATGTTTATTTACAATTGTCTACCTTTCTTTTTTTTTAAGTTGTCCGAAAGCTTATATATTTGGTAATGATCAGTAACAAGATATCTATACAATCAGAAATGTAACCCAATACCCAACCTAGGTATACCAACTACCTTTGACTGCTACAGACACATGAACATCTGCCTCCATATTCCCCTCTCTCTCGTTCTTCTCCCCTTTTTTATTTTATTTTTTTTATTTTATTTTTTTTTTGGTTTTTCGAGACAGGGTTTCTCTGTGCAGCCCTGGCTGTCCTGGAACTCACTCTGTAGACCAGGCTGGCCTCGAACTCAGAAATCCGCCTGCCTCTGCCTCCCAAGTGCTGGGATTAAAGGCGTGCGCCACCACCGCCCGGCCCCCCTTTTTTATTTTTATTTTTTCCATCTTTCTATATAAAGTCTCATGAGATCGAATTTTTTCTCGTTACTGTGTAATGATCTAAGTGTCTGACGTGGGTCTGGCACATGCTAAGCATTCTATAAACATTTGCAATGGAAATGAGTACTTTAGAGACATATAAAGCATGAAGGAGCTAAGCCTCTGTGATAGGAGTAGGAACAGAAGGCAGACAACTGAGGACGCTCCCTTAACCCCAACTCTAAGACATTCTTTTTGGGACTTACTAACCACATCCTAAAACCCATGATTTAAAGGATTGCCAGAAGCCCCAGCTTGCTCTTACAAAGAGCACAAAACTGAACTGACCATTTGTTGCTTATTATCCATGAGAATGTTTGACCCACAGACATCCTTGCCTAACTTTAACACACAGTTAAAGATAGTTTAGCAAGCAAATAACAACACAGAAACAGTCAGACTTCTTTGTTGAAAATCTCAGAGCCTTTAAGCTCATCAACATTGAAAGTTTTCAAGAGGAATTTGGGGTGTTTCCCAAGTGTATTGATGGACTCCCTGTTTCTAGGTCTGGTAAGACATACTTAGGGTAGTGAACTTCTACGTTCAACTCCATGTTTTAATGGTCATAATCACCATGAATAATTAACTTATAACTCTTATCTCTATATGAGCGCTGCTAGTAATTTTGCATTAATACCAGGCCCACAATCATGTGGCCTTTGCGATTAGCAATTCATTTTGAATGATTAATTACTGTTCACTTTTCAGTCCACATTAATTAAGTGCCAGGCCAGAGAAGATGCTATGTCAGTGGGCCTGAGGAATCAGTACTCAGGTGGATTTCAGATCTGAATCTGTTCCTGGCTTCATCATGGTTATGACATGGAATGGTAACAAACTACAGAGCCTTGGTTTCTCTTCTGAAATAATGTTTTCATTTATGCTTCGAGAATTTCATGCAATATATTTTGATTATATTCATTCCCCTCCCTAAACTCCTCTCAGATCCCTCCTCATAGTCCTACCACTCAACTTCATGTTCTCTCTCTCTCTCTCTCTCTCTCTCTCTCTCTCTCTCTCTCTCTAATGGATAAACAAACAAGTAAGCAAAAAAGAAAAATTAAAAAAAAACCCAATGCCCACGTAGTCCAGTTTGTGTTGGCTGACTATTTCTGGACATAGGGCCTACCTTAGAGTGTGGTTGACATACCAAATGTCACTTTAACAAAGAAAACTGCTTCCCTTGCCTCAAGCAGTAAACAAATGCTGATATCTCCTTTGCCAGTAATAGGAATCAGTGCTTTCCTTTCCTCTAGCATGCTGGGATTTTGTCTGGTTTGAAATTGTATAGGTCTTGTGCATGTCATCTAAGTCTCTGTTAGTTCTTATATGCACCAGACCCAAAGTGTCTAGAAAATGCTATTTCTTTAAAAAGTAGAAGATAGGGCAGAAAGAGTGTAAAAGACCCTGTTTCTTTCCTTTCCTCTCCTCTCCT
>NW_021604669.1:5845966-5864902 GCF_004785775.1 Grammomys surdaster | reverse complement strand
CCCTCCCCTCCCCTCCCCTTCCTTTTGTTTTCTTTCCTTTTCTTAACTAGACTTTTTGATTCAGCCTGGGTGTTTAAGGTAATAAGATTCCACCAACAGTGGTTAGGAAAGTGAGCACACATTGTCACATTCCCACCTAAATGGCTCTGTGACCTTAGTTTGCTTCATTCCTGCTGATGTGTCACATTGATCCACCACTATAACTTCTGTCATGTGTTAAAGGCTTGGTCCTCAGGTAATGTTACAAGCAATGTCTAGTAGACACTGCATAGAACCTTTAGCATGGAAGGAAACTTTGAGAAAGTGTTACGTTACAGAGGTGTCCTTTAAAGAATTGTGGAACCTGGCCTCTCTTTTGGTCTCTACTCCTTGTCAACAAGCTCAGTGATTTTACTATAACATGTTCTCCCATGCTGTATCTCCTCACCACAGCCCCAAACAATGAGACCAACTGATCCAGGAAAGAAAAGCCTCTTAAATAGAGATTTGAAGTAAACCTAATATAGGAAGGTGATTAGCACAAACACTATGAGCTACAGACTATCAGAGCTGCCTTGGCATCATGCCTACAAAAGCTCCTGCTACATTCTTCCTGTGAATTGTAATAATAAAGTAGGGACTGCCTGGGTATGCTCTATTGTATGGTGTAACTACCAACAATGTTCTAGAGCTAAGCAGACAGATAGACACAGGCACATGGGGCGAATGGGTTTGTAAAATATGCAAAACAATATATTGTAAGGGCTTAAATGCTTGTCAAAGCCCAGCCAAGCTGAAGGAGCTTAGAGGAAAATGAGATGATCTTTATCCAGGAAGGTCATAGAATCAGCAGCTGGAGGGTGTCCACTCTGCTGCAAGAGCATTTCCATCTGTAATGAGAAGCAGGTCCCCAAAGGTTGAGCACAAGTCAACAGCCCAGAGGTAGAATGTCAGTTGGAACTTTTGGTTATTTAGAGCCCAGGCTGGAAAAGAGACAGGAACATTTCTTCCTCTACACACTGCCTTCAATTGCCAGGAAATCAGATATCATCAGGCCCTGATTAGGGTGTTTTAGTTGACAACTTGCAGGCTTACACTGGCATAAAAGCAATATGAACCTAGTAGACATTGCATTCTGATTGCATTACTTTTTGTCTGTTTTGAGTTATAGTTTTACTATGTAGCCTTGGCTGCTCTAGAACTTGTTGTACAGACCATGGCAATCTCAGACATGTGATGTGCCTGCTCTGCTCCTCAAGCTGCGATGACATGTCATGTGGCACTAAACCTGGCAGAAATTATAGTTTTAATTTGGAACTTTCCCTGGCCTAAGGACCCGCAGTTCCCAGTCAGCCAGATTATGAGGGGATCTTCTGAATTTTGATCATTCCCAGGTTAGTGTTATGTAGTATGATACCCTCTCTGGAAAGTTGGCAGTGGAAGTGAGCTGCAGATCCCATGTAGTCATGTGATCACACGGAGATGAAACTGAGATGCTATGGTGTTCTTTCATTAAGCTAACATGCTCAGTATCCCAGATGCACTGACTGTATTCTCTATTCCATGACTTTGCACCTTACCATGAATTTCTGTACTAAAGGTCAGATACTCACACTCTGCATTTTTTTTTTCTACACACGGGATATCCAATAGCTAGCTGGGCTCATGTTTTAACAGGGGAGTGGCAGAGTATATCACCTGAAGAGCTCAGTCTCCACTGTTTCTGAGTCTTTGAGCCTATCCTAACCCAGAGGATGAGATAGATACATCTAGAGATAAGAGCTTAACCAGCTTAGTGGTATTCATTTGGAAATTACAAACTGTTTTTTTGATGTGGCAGGACATTCTTTAATACCAGAATTTGGGAGGCAGAGGTAGGTGGATCCCCATTAATTCAGTGTCAGCCTGATCTACATAGCAAGTTCCAGATGAGGGCTACATAGGAATATACTGCCTCAAAGGAAAAAAATGCAAACAGAAAGCAAAGTCTCAAAAGCTTAAATATAAGAAATTTAGACAAATATTATCAAATAAAGCCTTGTTCCAACTTCTCATTCCAAAAAATGAAGCTTTAACTTCTGTGTTTGTCACAAAAGATGGTAAGATGGCTTCCCTGAGTCTTGGGACATAAGGAGAAGTTCTGAATGAAAACCCTAAAACATGCTATAAATCAAGGAAACCCATCTCATTATCACACACACAGATACAGACACACACAGAGAGACATACACAGACACATGCAGAGAGACAGAGAGAGAGAGTGGGTATATATATATATATATATATACATCCAAACCTTGTGCCTAGTAGTAGGCCTAAATTAGAAAACCAATGTAGACAAATCAAGGAGCAGTCTTTAAATGTGATTTTATTTTCTCACCAGTTTCCCAAGCACATTTGACCATTTCTTTGCACACATGTGTCCTTCTTAATTCCAGCTGTAAAACTGAAGTTGGAACAATGTAGAATGTGGTGCACAGGTGACCCAGATTCCTACACTTGGAATATATTCCTACACTTTCTATATAGCTCTTGCTATATAGAAAGAAATTATAATTTGCTAAAAAAGTCTTAACTGTCAGGCTCAGAAGGACACTGAGAATCCTTCTCAACGGTGAGCTCTAATGAATAGCACCAGAGTTGACCCCAGAAATCTGACTCAATGACAACAAAACTTGATTCCAGTTCCAGGAAGCATCCTTAAGTGAGAGGGTTTCAGTCACCACAGCATCTTCTCACTAGTACTACTTCCACACAGTTCTTTCCAGTTATGTAAATAAGGCTTTCTAATAGTTGTCTAGAATATCCTATGAGCCATGTATCTATCTCAGGGTGTCTGTTCATGAAGGTCAATTGTAGCCTAAAGTCCTTGATGTGATGAACAATCTTCTGATAAAAAAAAAAAATCTATTATGAAGACAAACTCATGAGTGCTGACAGGTATCTTAATAACCAAATCCTGGCTGCTAACAAGTAAACACATTTTTAATTAGACTTCCTTAGAGATCACCTTCTCTGTGATGTCCCAAAGAAGGGTCTTGTCTGGCATTCTTGTGTGAAGGGCACTTCACAACTTTAGGTACTAATTATCCTCTGAAGAAAGAGGACAAAGACCTCAACCAGCAGCTGGTTGTACAATATAGGTCAACTCCCTAGAGTTTGTATTTTGTTATTTCAATTTCTTCAAACTCATTATCAGGATGAACCTTTGAACTCTTGATTTACCAGGCCCCAAATGAGCCTGTTCAGTAAACTTTTCAGAACCTTCCTCTCCAAGGGCAAGAGAAAGATGACAACAAACCAAGTTAGCAGGAAGAATAACTAGGAACAACAAAAAAGATGCTTATGCAGAAAAGTATGTGGGGCTTAATGACAACGTAGTGATGTTCTTCTAATTTGATGAAAAGAGCAAGCACATTTTTGCTTGCTTCCAGGGGTCAGGAGTTTAGAGGCAGTTAAGTAGAACATTTCATCAATGTCTCACAGGATGTCAGTACAGGCAGCTTGGGTTAGAAAATATAAAATGGATTCGCTCCTTTATTTTTAGGAGTATAATACTTGCTGCTAGTTGAAAGCCCCACTTCATCTCCATTAGGCATCTTTCTCTCTGGTTTGTCTCTATCTTAGTCTGTTCTCTGTTGCTATAACAAAAAATGTATGAGATTAATATTTATAAAGAAAAGAGATTTATTTAGCTCACTGTTTTGAAGGCTAAAAGTTCACAAGAAGGCAGTATATCTAGTAAGAGCCTTTATGCTGTCATTGCAATATTGCTGGTATCACATCGATGAAAATACACGTGAGTGTGGAGTGTATGGAAGAAAAGCATAGCTTCTTGGTAAGAGAGGAAGCAAGAGTGAACAGAGAAAGCCAAATGATGCTATAGTAATCTACTCTCTTACATCATCAGTCTAATACTTTAGAACCTAATGCACTCCCAGGACATGAGTATCATTCTGCCTCAAGGGTGGTACTCACAAGCCCCAGTCTTTTCTCTAAGCTCCACCTCCATGATGACCTACATAGACTGTCAACATGACAGGATCAAGAATCACCTACCAGACAAACCTCTGGGAATGTCTGTGAGAAAGTTTCAGGATTTAGGTTTTTTGAGGCAGGAAAACCTACCAAAGCATGGGTCGAATTATTGTATGGACTATTTAATGAAAATAGCAATCACATTTTTGCTTGCTTCTATGGGTCAGGGGCTTAGATGCAATTAAGAAAAAAAAGAAAGGGATTGGAGTACCAGCTGTCATCTCTTTGCTTTCTGACTGGACAAAATGTGACCAGCTGCTTCATGTTCCTGTCACTATGTCCTCCAAGCCATAATGGTCTGCACTCTATCACTGTGAGACAAAATAAACACATCTTTCCTCAAGTTCCATTGGTCAGACATTTTATTACAGCAGCAGAACTATAACTAACACAATCTCTAAATGTTTTACCACCTCCCAGTGACATTATATTGGGATTCAGTCTGCACACAGACCCTTGAGGGTTAAACTGTAACAAGTGTCCATTAACCAGGAATCTACAGATAGAAGCTTTCTCCCAGGACGTACATTGTTTTTGAAGATTGTATCTGTAGTCTCTCTGTAACAGTCTAAAGAAGAACATGGAGAAGTTGAGGATGCCAATTACAGGCAAACCACTAGGGGCTGATGACTCTTACCTTGTAGGTTTCTTCTGCTACTTTTGTGTGAAGGAGCTTGTATTCTTATGAGACAAACACATTGGGCAACTTTCATTAATTTCCTTTATTTGGCATAAGCTAGTGTAGAAGTCTTGGTGTGTCTCAGTGTGAGATTTCTTCTAACTTCTCCCTAGTACACAACATTAGGAATGTAAACCATATGTCAAATTATGAGCCCATCTTTCAAACGTACTGGCCACATGCAATGTCTCCAGTTTATCTCATTATCCACCTGGCTGCAGACTTCAACAGCTGTTCCGTTCCCCCTGAAGACTCCACTTGTACCAAACCATTAGTGAGCAATGTGGGCTGACAGTTATGCAACAGAGAAAACTTACAAAGCACAACTCTCAGCAAAATTAAGAAAAAAATACATCCCTTGTTACACATTTCTTTTTCCTAATCCTGTTCTCTACAGAGCTCTGGGAGAACTTTTTCCTCTTGGATTTCTTCCCCTCACATCCAGATTCCCAGGGCCCTCTCTCTTCTCTGCCAGGCAGTTCCAGATAGTTCAAATTCATTTTGTCCTTTCTATCCAGAGTAATCCATCCCCTTCTTCTGAAACACTTAACATTTCTTAGTAACATCTTCTTACCTGTTTTTAAAACCAAGCCTTTGAAAGCTACACATTAGAACAGGGAAAAATGTTCTGACTTGGTTCTACTCACCTTTTTCTCTATCACATCATCATGACTGAGACAACAACATGACATGAACACAGAAGTTGGCTCAGGTTTCAATTCTTCTGACTTGTTTGTGTGCTCAACTATTTTACAGGCCTCTACTACATACCCTGGTACGTTTTTATTGAATAGTCATTGGTACATGGTGGCCAATGTATCTATCTGCATCTAACATTTAGGTACATTCAAACAGACACACATAAATATAATAACCAGTAGAATGTCAGTAGAAATAAATAATTGATATAATAGAAAATCAGAGAAATTTCTTTAGACTTCTGTTGAAGAACTCCCATAAATTTGAGCCGTTTACACCGAGGATTCCTTCTCTTGCCAAGATCTTGGTTTCATCTTGTCTTCTTCTTGCTTCAAAGAGAATCAGTTCAATGGATATGTTTTTTAAAATGTCAACTTGAAGAAGTCCAGACTTCAAAGACCTTTGGATATCTTTGCAAAGAGAGCAGAATAGAGTGAGTATGCAGAACTGGCGCACTGGAGTTCAGAGGCAGGTTGAACCCTGAATGTTCTTGGTGGGCCACATTGTCCAGACATGGGTTCCAATGTTCAGACAAAGAAGAACCTCTTTAGGCTTCAAGTATTATGGAGGAAAAGTGGTTTAATAATGAGTTGTGGCTTAAATGCAAGTGGAAGACATGGGGAAATGGACATCCAGAATACAGAGTGCTGAAAGAAAAGAGAAATGGACACTGAACTACCACCAAGTTGTATGTTTAGAACCAGAAACGAAATCCAACACTATATTCAAGCCAGGCCCCAAAAGTGTATGTCCAAGCAAAGCTCAGGTGTGGACTTGGGAGTGTCTGTCTGATGAACAGTAGCATTGAAATGACTGTTGCTTTGACCAGTAGCTGGGAAAGTGAGTTGGGTGCCAAGAATCATGGCTAAGTAAGACCTACTAGTCCTCTTCATACCTCTTTATTGCTGTGTATGATCCCTAACCCTTCTAATGCAAGGGCCTAACTTTATTTCTACCCCAAATTCTTTCCTGGCTCCTAAGCTAGGACCACAGAGAAAAGGGGAATGAGGATCCGAGTCTACAGAATTCCCAAGTCAGGGTGGGTTTTATGCTCTTCTATAGATTGCATTGGTAACCCAGACTCTTCTCCACTAACCTTCTTACAAACTTATTTCTCTTGCTATCATATTCCCTCTGTGTCTGTCTAATTATTACTCACAAATCCCTAAGGTCAGATCCTTCAACTCTTCTTTGCTCTGATGAAAAATAGTGGGATCACACACTCAGTTCTTGGCCACTGAAATCTACCTCCACAATTTCAAACACATGTCTATGCCCAAGGCTTCAGAGGAGTGAAAGAAAGGATGCCCATGACTTTTCCCAGGAGCTCACTCTATCTTTAGGTAAAAACAAAACAAAACAAAACGACAGAAACAACAAACCCAGACAAACAAACCAAAAAACAAAACTAGAAATTATTGATGAAAAGGACCACTACTGTCTTTTAAAGATCTTCCAACACTTTCCAAGTGTCTATATATTTAATAGCAAAATAATAATGCCCAATATTTATTGTGCATTTAATATATATGCACTGTGTTGAGTTCACTAAAACAATTATGTATTTTATCATCATATTAGCTAATGAATCACAAAATGTTCAATCAGTTTTATGAAAGACTAAGGAGTAGATTGTTCTGATCTTGACTAGCATACAGTCTGAGATAATGCAGAATCCTATATGCTGAAGCTATGTCATGATTAACAGAATTTATGAGTAAAGCATAATAACTTTAAATGATAAAATGGATGGCTCTACTTTAGTTTCTAAGTAAGGAAAATTACTAAGCACAGTAGAGAATCAATTGAGAGTTAGAGTGAGCACTGCAACATGTTATAGTGTGGCACCCTTAGTGGAGAGCAGGCAGCAATGAATACAGAAAATACACTCAATTTGCCTGGCCTGGAGTTCAATGTCACATTTACATAGGGGATAAGTCTGCAGTTTATGATAGAAAAGAAGTTATAGCTGAGGCTGTAGAAAGCTGAAATTAGAGTAGAACCTAAATTCTTAGAATAGATAAATGGAATTTAAAATGCATTTATGAAGGTAAAAATTAAAATGGAAGTATTTCTCCAAACAGAGCTCTATGGGGGCAGGATCCAACCCTTCAGTACAAGTGTGTTTGGAAAATGGACTCTGAAATGCAAGTTCAGAAATCTGAGCTCAGCATATTACTATAACATGATCCTTGTGTTATAGCATCCCTGCAGCCCTTGGTGAGAGCCAAAACAAAGTGCTTCGAAGCACAGATCTACTCAAATGCATACATTTCCCACAAGACAAAATTAGCTTTCTCGGAAGATGAATTAAACAAAAGCATGCACAAATTACTTGAGCAATGGCTCACCACAGGAGAATTTCAATGATCATGGTTAACAGGGGACCCAGCACTTCCAAGACATTGAGACAACAGAACAATCCAAAGGGACTACACAAAAGGAATATTCTAAAAGTATTAATCAAATGAACAGAAGAGCAGTAACCATAAAGAGACAATAAGACATTTTAAAGAAGGCTGCATTACTTTTCAGGAAAAGAAAACTGAATGACTAGACAGTAAGAATTGAGTTTCTGAACTTATAAATTTACCACGTTAGTCAAATATCAAGATAGATACAGTTGAAGATGAGTAGAGAACTGAAAGATCAATCTGAAGAGTATATAGTCAATGAATCAGAAGATAGAATCTATGAGGGAACAATAAGAATATATGTTGGACAGAGCCAGAAAATCCAGCATTTCACTATTATGGTTTGTTGAAGTAGAAAGATTGGGCAAAGGCAATGCTAAAACATGTGGATATGGGCTTTACAGAGTGGATTAGACATATTATCGGGATGTGAATCCTCAACAGTAGATGAACTGACCTTCTCAAGATAAAATAGTAAGTCAAAAGAGGAGAAAGCCATATTCAGATGCACTCATCCTGAGTGTCAAATTCTTCATTGTAATCAACACATCAGTAATTCACTACTGCAAATGGATCCTTGACATCATCTTTATGGGCTCAGATCATGAGTAGTCCATGAAGCCCTTAGTGGTATAAAGCCCCTCTGAGATACTATGTGGCCAAAACCCAGTTTCAGTCAGACAGCTGTCAACACAGCATTTCCTGAAATGTGCTTTATAAGAAGCAATTTTACCACATGGTGCTCTTTCCAGAGTGGTAGTGGTATTTTACTGGTGAGATGAGATGGGTTGTGTGGTCAAGTATGTATGAAAATACTATGTATCATACATCTTTTCCCTGAATTAATAAATATCAGCACATTAAACACAATAACTTGTCTTAAATGATGATCTCTGACCCATTTCCTCTTAAAAACTGAGAACTCTTGCCTTTCATAGGATTTCCACAGCTCCACCAATACGAAGACAGGAATACATTTTCTAGATAGTTCTGTTGCTATGGAGTGCAGTACCCACTGAGGCAGCTCTCTCTGTTTTTTGTATAGTTGTTATTAACAGTAATTTTCTATATGAGAAGGAACTCTTTCATGTCCTTTGGATGGCTAATGATTATGAGACATAAGGATGAAATACCAATATCTTAGCCCAGTTATTTTAAAGTAACAACAGACCCTCCAAGATCACATTGGTTTCCAACAAGAAACTTTTTTATTGTTTATTTTTGTCAGCTCCCAATGACCTGAGCCTTTACTTTTGCTCTTCAGTGTGAGGTCCATGGTGAAGCACATGCTCTACTTCAGTCTCGTGGAGGAAGTGGGAGGGAGGGATCATTCAATGATCACGATGAGAAGTTTCTAAGGACAGGACAGCCAATATTTGAAAACTATAGTATCATCAAGTACATTGTCAAATCTGTCTGAAGTATTTGGATATGGCTAGTAAGTGCTCTGTTGCATTGTTTTTCCCAGCTTCAGTTTTTAATTCTTTTTTTTTTTTATTATTCTATAGAATTATTTTTACTTTCTTGGGATCTTCCATTTTGTATTGTATTCCAGATGATGGTGATGATGATAGTCATACCGATGATGATGATGATGATGATGATGATAGTGATGATTATGAAGATGGTAATATTGAACTGAGTAGTGATATTCATGGTAATTGTTTTGAAGTTAGTCAGTGACGATGATGGGGATGATAATAATGATAAATAAACACGGCTGAAGATAATAAGCCTGTGACTCTACTGTGTCCTTTACCTGAACCATCTCTTAGAATTCTCACAGCTGGCCTGGCATTGAGCATTCATTATATTCATTGTACAAATTGGGAAACTGAGGCTCGGTAAGCTTATTTCACTTAGCCAGATTCACATAACTTAGCCATATGTAGCAGAGGTTATCTTATCACAAAACTTGCTTTTTTTTTTTTTTTACCTCTGATGCACATTGCCTTCCTAAGCAGCAATGACCCTGGATATACCAGAGAAGCTGAAGTTGAGCTGACACATTCCTCCTTTTAAGAACATATGCTGTGGGATATTAATGTCCAAAGAGAGATCGATATTCTGTGATTGCAATGTTTGAATCAGAATATGTTGGCACATCTTTCACAAGTGCCTGTCCTCTAAGCACCTAGAGGGCTATTTGTACATTTAATGTACATTAAAACCATCTGCACACTCCTGATGTACTAATCAACAGAATAATTTATGAACATGATGTGGCTCACAGATGGAGAAGTGTTTCACTTTATATCTCCTCCGACTTCTAGTGACCACCTGAAGCACCGAGTTGAAAAGACTCCTGAAAAGTCTTCAAGGAGAAGTATAGTCAAAGAAATGCCTGGTGAAAGAAAGGAAGGAGGGAGTTGTGATTATGGGTATCAAGCATTTGCTATCCCTGTTTAAGGAGAATTAGACATATGTTCCTGGGAAAGGATCATCTTTAAATTAACGAATGCTTTAATATTTAATGTTATTAAAAGTGGAAGGAGACATCAATCCAAATCTAGTATCTTCCAGTGACAATGAGCCTCACCACTCACAGCACAGTGCAGACAGGAAGGAGTGAGCGCTCATTCCCTAACATTTGCATGGCTGTGACTGTAGTACTTGACAGAGACAGCATAAGGAGTGAGTGGTTTGTTTGTGCTTGTGGTTACAAAGGGCTTCATTCATCATGGTGGCAAAGGCATGGTGGAGCAGCTGAGCTCAAAACAGTGGGAATCTGTGTCAAAACTTGTTCACATAGCTCTGGACCAGGAAGCAGAGAGTACAACAGAGACTGGGGGCCAAGGAAATCTTCGAAGACTCTCCCTCAGTGACCTGCTTCCACATACTGCTACATAGTTCCTACAACTTCTAAAACCTCCCCAAATAGCACCACTGGCTGGGAACAAACATTAAAATCATGAGCCTGGAAGTATGTTTCAGATTCAAATTTAAGCAACAGACAAGAAGCTCATAGCTGTTAACAAACCTTCCAAGACCCATACTAGCAAGGGTTAGACATGGCATGTAGCTTTTTTATTTTCCTTTATAGGTCTGATACTCAATGACAGCACACCATTTCCTAAAATCCCCAGATTTTAACAAAATGTCTACTGGGATGTGTGATGATTCCAGGATACCCAACACTTTTCTCATCTTTCCTCCTCACTGGCTGAAAATTCACCCCTTTCAGAACACAAATGACTGAGGAAACACACTTTGTTAGACCAGATCGTGCCTCCCAAAGGTGGCAGGTTTGCATCACGACTTTACATAAATGCTCTTGGCACTGGCAGTGGGCGGACGGCAGGAGGATGGCTCTGCCACAAGACAAATATAGAGCTTCCATCCTTAAAACTCTAGCAGGAGACTAACTCTCAAGGGAGATGCCATGCAATAAATAATTTTTTTTGCCACAACACATTGCTTCCCTTTGCATAAATTTAACACCCCATTCTCTGTACAATATGTGATCTTCCTGCTAACTCTCCACAGACAGAAATAGCTTTGGTAAGATGTGATAAAGAAGAAGTAGCAGGACGGAAGGAAGGGAGAATGACAGGACTCATTGAAGACCTTGACCTTGATGCCAGCTTTACCTCAGAGGATATTATTTTCTGAGAATTAAGACTATTCAGATAGGGGCCTGGAGAGATGGCTAAGAGGTTAAGAGCAGTGGCTGCTCTTCCAGAGGTCCTGAGTTCAATTCCCAGCAACCACATGGTGGCTCACAACCATCTACAATGAGTTCTGATGCCCTCACCTGGCATGCAGGCATACATGTAGACAGAGCACTCATATATATAATTAATAAAGACGATTCAGATAGTGATAACAATGGGGCAGAATAGCAGTCTGGTGGAATCTCCAGAGCATGGTATGATTTCTAGTTTTAGGCTCTAGAATATTGGGTCCCTATTTGTTCCACAAGGTGCTGCCTGGCTACATGCTTGCTTTCTCCTTTCCATTGCGGTGGCTGACATATTCCTCACCCTAGACATGAAGCCTAGGCACCAGGATCAAGAGCCAGTCTTGCCTCCAAAAAAAGGACTTTGAGAAGGCTTAGCAAAACTTAGACTGTCAACTCTTTTTTTCCCCAGTCTATATATCACTTCAGGTTGTTCCAGAACTTTTGATGAGCATATGCAAAGTAATAGATGTATTTCTGGAGTGTAGACTGTTAGATATTTCAAATCTACTTAAGTCATTTTTCCTGTAGTTTGTGTTTCTCAAACATGGCCTTTGGGCAATAGAGAATCTTTCATTTGGAATAGCACGGCACATGCCTTTTGGTCTACATAGCTTGTGTAACTTTGGCATTCTGTCTGAAAAGAATGCCTCTCTCTTATGGTTAGAAGACACCAAGTTAGGTAAGTTCATCTTAGTACTTCATTATTGCCAGAATTCAGTACCACAATCCTCTTGTGTCATCTTCTTCCCATCCTTGTTATTCTGAGAATACCATGTGCTCCAATACATCTTCCTGTATCTATAGACTTCAGTGTGACCACACAATCTGTAGATTTCATTCCTGGAAACTAGGCACCATAAGGAATTCCAAGGGACAGGCAAATAGCACTTTTAGTCAATCCTAGGCATGTAGTTTGATTGTCAAAATGTGAGAAAATGAAGTTGGCCATGGGTTTTCAAGTTTCAAGTGACAGAGTCACTAACTTTGAACAGAAACGAAAATCTACAGATAAAAATCAAAAGCAAATTTATTCCAGAGGAGTTAAGTCAAGGACAGCAAATGACACAATGTGCTGCCACTCTGCACTGTCTCACTGTCAATAGCCTCCCCTGACCTGGTAGCCAACACACGTGCTGGCCGTTTCTGGCTGAGGCTATTCACACTGGCCATCTGGAAGAAGCAGGGCACTTCTGCCCCAACTTCTTTAGTACTAGGAGTGACTTGAATTTTCCAAGTTCATGTACATGGGCCTATAATTATTCCTAACTAATAGCTTTAACTAATGTTTCAGGTACCACTTGGCTATATGCGACCCACAGAAATGGATCAATGAACTAACAAGATAGAACTAAGCCTCAGCTATCATCTTTCCAGACAATCCTATTGCTGTCTAATATGGCAAAGATGAGAAGCTGTGCCAAATATCACACCAGTCTGGTATGTTATGAGCCTCAAATAGACTTGGAGCTTAATAGTTTATAAACACTTATTCCAAAGTTCTGAGTTCTAATACCACATTGCCACCCACTAGAATGCTTGTGGGCATCAAATGTCAAACATGTTGCTGGTACTGCTATTATCAAATAACTCAATGACATAATCATAAGAGTCTAAGACCCTGAGTGAGAACATAAACAATTATACTTTAGCTGTACTCATATGTCTCTTCTGCTTCTTGTCACTCAGTCCCTGCCCATGTATTACCATTATAGCTCAGGCTGTTGTCCTGATACCTTAGCCCCACTATAACTTTGTTCCCCCTGGATATTGCATCCATATACTTAACCCTGAACCAGTGCTGGAGGACTGTGGCACTCTGGCCTTCCTATAGAATGAAGATAGTCTGATGGGTTAGAACAACTCTGTTACTAAACATCTTCACTGCTTTCAAGCCACACCAACATGTCAATAATCAACTACTCCAAATATTTCCATCCCAGCTTACTCTTGCATGGATGCATTCAGTTGCAGTGAATATCAGTACTGTTTTTCAAATGCAAAAATGCAGTGGCCATCTCTGCTAACTAGGGTTTCCTAGAAGAAGAGAACAGATAGAAAGGATTTGTAGTGTAAGGGGGATTTATTACACGGGCTCAAGTTATTGGGGTTGGTTAGTCCAACATTGACTGCATACACACCAGAGAGCCTGCGAGTCTGGTAGCTACTCATTCCATTCAGTTGGATGACTCAACAGTCCCAGTCTGGTGCTGATGGCCCAGGAAGAGGATTCTTTATAAACCTGCCCATAGATGTGCCTTTTTCATCTCAGATCCAATCAAGTTGAAAATCAAGATCAACCATTACATCATCCTTTCCTTTGCTCACATCTAGCCAGCCACTCAGTTCTATTAATTCAATTTTCGATAGCTTTCCAGCAGAACCTACTTCTGTCTCTCTTTATGATCAGCATGTTGGCCTCAGCAACTAGCATCTTCCATCCATACTTTACCCTGTTTTTAATCTTTATTCAAGATGAAAGCAGGGTTTCTCTACTATGTTTTGCACAACAAATCCAGAGTGAGCTTTTCAAACCTATGTGGAATTTACAAACCTTGGCGTGCTGAGCTCTAAGTGTTTCTCTTTGTCTTAGCCTCTGTTTATCTTTCTTACTCTTATTTTTTAAGATTTGTTTTTAATGTTTAATTATGTGTGCATGTGTGTAGGTATGTGCATGTGAGTGCAGGTGCCCACTGAGGTCAAGGGCATCCAATCCCCTTGTAGCTGAAGTTATAGGCAATTGTGAACCACCCAATGTGGGTGTTAGGAACTAAACTTGAGTCTTTGTAAGAGCACTAGCCAGTCATAGCTACTAAGCCATCTCTCTAACATTTTTCAGGTTTTAAATGCAACTTCCTTAGATACATTTTCCTGAACAAATTTGACAGCATTCTATCTTAGTTCATTTTATACTTCTATAATAGAATACCTGAGATGGTAACTTATAACCAGTTTAGTCTTTACTCTAGAGGCTGGACAGTCTAGCACTGAGAAACTGCCCTGAGATCCTGATACATCATAATGTGGAAAGAAAGCATGACCTGGTGAGAGGCCATGGCTAGCAAGTAGGGGGCAGACATCAGCCTTTCTCCTCAAGAACATATGCTCAGGATAACCAGCCCATTGGTATGATAGGGTCCTTGTGGTGACCAAGTCGCCCTTACATTTGGAATTCTCAAGACTGTTGCACTGGGATGTGAGTTCTCAACCTGTGAACTTTCAAGAAGACTCATTTTAATTCTAGAGCTTGATAGAGTTAAAATTCATAGAATGTATCACAACTGCAGAATATCCATTGTCTGTGTTCATTGTCTACATTAGTACTTATTTATGTCTACCCTTCCAGGGAGATTAATTCTATAAAGTGAACACTGTGAAATTTTTCCTGTTTCCCTCAAACCTAGTTCCCCCATGAATTTAAGGCCCAATAAATATTTAATGAGTTAATTTATGAATGAATGCCACAATACATTCAAGCGGTTTCTAAGGCCTACCTACATATTCATTATTCTGGAACATCTCAAAGGAAAACCTTTGAGCAAGGCTGAATCAAACTGAGCTTCAAATTCTTTCCAGGAAGTCTCTTGCTTCTTTCTCTCATTGTCTTCATGTTAAACACTCTTGCTGCTCAATGTTTTAGCTGTGAACGGAGAATTCACAGAAGCTCACTATGATGCTTCTGAACCTGTTGCCCAAGGGACCACTGGCCATTATGCTTTGTTCACTAAGACACTTCATTTTCATTTCATTTTGCGTCCTTTTCTCCTCTACATGGGGTGAGAGAAACATTTCATTGTCTTAATTTATCATCATCTATAAAAAATTAAACTAATAAATTTGGGGATAGTTTTAGGTCTTATAAAAAGATTTGCTAAAAGGATTCCTTGAAACACTATGCTCTCTAAGGACATTTAAAATTGGATTTGATTTATGAAAATTTGATTTGCACGTAACTACTGAGGAATGTATTGACTGCTTTAAGTGAGCTACACAAGGACATAACTACCTTTAATCTTTTATAACAAAGGCAGCAATTAAAATTGCTTTTGCTAAGCAATTTTGAAATTGACAGTCATCTCTTTGTTAGTTTTCTCTCACCCAGAAGACTCTCCCCCATCTCCCCTTCCTCCTTCCTCCCTTCTCCCTTCTTCCTCCTAATCAAAGAAAGGAAAGTTTGTATTCTTGGTAGAATATAGTTTCTGATGGAATCCCATGTTCTTCTTATGGACATTGTAAAAGCCAAATTTGAAGTTTGAATTCATTTGATCCTACTCTGTTAATGCAGGGTCTTTTACTCTCACTTCTCAGAGGTACTGTTAGAGAAGAATTCATTTATTGGTTATTAAAAAAGCAGTCAAATACTCTGTTTGCTGGACTTCTGCTGACCAGCCATACTGTCATTTTTAACCCCCACCCCACCAAAGCCTGACTTTGTTTGGGGCCTGTTTGTTTGCTCCAGTTAGCCTGTGGTGTGAAGTGTCTATTAAGGAATCCTGACAATAGTTTACTCTATCTCTAGATTGAATTTTTTTTTATAGATCAACCTCTGTAATTCATTTCCCAACTGGTTCTGATCAATACAGCTTGGATCAGCTTAGGGATAGAGAAACTAACCATGGTGCTGATGGCAACTCAAAGCACAGCCTTCATAAAGACCATCTTTGATAGTAACCTGTAAAATTGACCCTCATCCTGTCCAAAAGTCTGTGTCTGAGCTGTGTCTGGGTCCCAAAGCTGCCATTGTCTTGTTCTCTTCGATTTTATAAAGCTAGAGGCCAGAGAACTTTTACAGAACCAGCATGAGTGAGGATATATGTATTATGCACACTGGGATATGTGAACCCAGACCAGGCTCTACTGCAAACTGGCTGTTGGATTTCAGAGGAGCCTAGTTTTTCAGCTCAGTGGTCACGACTAGGGTAAAACTATGCTTCTAGATCACAAAAACAGTAAAAATGCTGTGTCATGAGCATTTCCAACTAGATTTTCAAAGTTCCTGGTTTTGGTTCCTTGGCCAAGGCCCATTGTTTCTCTCTGGCTCGGATTCCTTCTCTGTAAAATGATGACATACAATTCTGTTATTTGTCCATTAAGAGACAGCAGTATTGACAGAGGTCATCAATGTGAGCAGCACGGTGGAAGCTAAAGTAGACTGTGAATAGGATGATGTTAATCAAACAGATGCTGCATTGCCCGAGGGCAGAAACATGCATGTCACCCTGGAGCCTCATAGATCTGGCACTCTCTTGTTCTTCATTCTTCTCATCTCTTTGCTGCAGCTGTGGTTCATATTGGACAAGAAATTATGGCTCATTCGTAAACTATCTAAGTGGAGACAATACTCTGAGCAGTGACACTGATCCTTCAGGGGAGTACAGATTTACCTAAGCAAGCTCAGCTAGCCTGTTAACCCCACCTGGATGAAAACACCAATACCCACTGGCCAACCAATCAAAATTCTGCCTATCATATCAAGAGCACTTGGTTTACAGTATCTCCCAGGACTAGAATAGGTCATGAGGATGAGCTGAACTCATATCCCTTTAGGTTAGCAGGGACATTCACAGAGTGTTCAGTAAAGACATAACATGAGACAGGTTGATGCTATTAATTTTATTCCTTCAATGTTGTCTCTGTAAGACTTAGTTCTGGAAGTATAATTATACTCAAATTATATATAGCAATGATTTTTAAAATATTTATAATGTCCTACATTTTTACTCTGAGCAAAGTTTTGCACTGAGCATATTACATAAATGATTCCACTTGGTATCTTCTTTGCAATGTCTCTGTGAGGTGTTCATTTAGTAACCTTTGTGGAAGGAATGGGCAAAGTGATGAGTTAATACAATGTAATAGTGAACAAGTGTTGATGACTTTCTACAAGCTAGGCATCATGTTAAGCTTTTGAAATTCAGATACGAGTCAAATAGCCCAGAAGGCAATTCTCATTGACTTTGGAGTCTAAATATTTTGACCTCCATTTGTAAACAAACAAACTGAAAACACAGCAGATGAATTAACTTGACCAAGGTCGTATAGCAAGATAATGTCAGGACAAGAGAGAAAAATAAATTTGGCTTTGACCACAATGGAATAACTAATACAGACAGATTTTCCTGACCCAAATGTTGATAAAACTATAAAAACTGCATGAAGATAATGTTTCTAGGCACTGGACGTGAAGCAACTCAGGACTGAAAGTCTAAAATAAAGTGAGAATCACACAAGATGAACTTTACATTTTTTTTTCTGTCTTTCAGCTCAGGGGCACATTCTTAAGTTTTACATAGAGTAATGGTGTTACACCTGAAATGATATTGCTGAGCTGAGAAAGTTGGCACTGAGTTTCCTTCTGAGAGTACTAAAGTGGTAGAAGGTACTAACTATAGGTTATATGTATATGTGTATAGTATGTATAACAGTGTTCTAAATACTTACTCTTATACACACAATTATATGGCAGTTTTCTCTAAATTGAAACACGTCTTCTTTGTGGAAGGAGGTGCTTATAAGCCTAAAATGATGAACAAAGGGTCATTTGTCTGGGAATGCAGAAATATGAAAGATTCTTGAGGTCTCAGTTTCTCCCCAGCAGTATAAGAAAGAGTAAAAAAAAAAATTGCTGAGGAAGAGTCTCTGAGCAGTCAAACTGCAGAGAGAGAGAGAGAGAGAGAGAGAGAGAGAGAGAGAGAGAGAGAGGAGAGAGTTGAACTATCAAACTGACTATACGATCTATAAAAAGCTAGGATTGTAGGATTACAGCTTTCATGACTTAACATGGGTTAGGGTGGGATTTTGGGTGATGCAGCTGCTTTTGAGTCTTCACTTTTCCCTCTAAGTTATATCTCTCCCATACTCCTCTTAGCAATACCAATAAAAGCTCACTGATGCACCTGATTGGACATTGGCACAAACATTACTTTGGTCTGCCATGAGTTTTCTCTTTCGGGTATATAGACATGAATACATTGAATAGAGAAGGTCTGCATCACAATGTCCACAGATAAGTGTAGCTCTCACCACTCATCAAAGAAACTGCTTGGTGAAACAAGTGGAGACTATTACAGAAACCCACAACTAGCCTGTATACAGAGCATTAATGACTGTGAGGGGCCTAAACCAACTCACATATAGACAACACAACTTTTGTACCTAAACCTCAGAAAAAAATCATGGCCAAGAGGGGAGAAAGATTATAATAGCAGAGGACCAGATGCCTTCTGTGATACAATGCCTTCTAGACATGACTGGGAAGCTACACTAATTAACTCTCAACAATATGGCTGTTCAAACAAACCTGCATAATAAAATAACAACATGTCTATCCAGTAGACATGTCAAAGAGGATGGAAGAAATTTTACAAGGTTCTGTTCCTTAATGAAGAGCTACAGGCAATCAGTGGCTGCTGAGAGAGAGAGGGAGAGAGAGAGAGAGAGAGAGAGAG
>NW_021604669.1:5836692-5845566 GCF_004785775.1 Grammomys surdaster | reverse complement strand
AGAGAGAGAGAGAGAGAGAGAGAGAGAGAGAGGAGAGAGTTGAACTATCAAACTGACTATACGATCTATAAAAAGCTAGGATTGTAGGATTACAGCTTTCATGACTTAACATGGGTTAGGGTGGGATTTTGGGTGATGCAGCTGCTTTTGAGTCTTCACTTTTCCCTCTAAGTTATCTCTCTCCCATACTCCTCTTAGCAATACCAATAAAAGCTCACTGATGCACCTGATTGGACATTGGCACAAACATTACTTTGGTCTGCCATGAGTTTTCTCTTTCGGGTATATAGACATGAATACATTGAATAGAGAAGGTCTGCATCACAATGTCCACAGATAAGTGTAGCTCTCACCACTCATCAAAGAAACTGCTTGGTGAAACAAGTGGAGACTATTACAGAAACCCACAACTAGCCTGTATACAGAGCATTAATGACTGTGAGGGGCCTAAACCAACTCACATATAGACAACACAACTTTTGTACCTAAACCTCAGAAAAAAATCATGGCCAAGAGGGGAGAAAGATTATAATAGCAGAGGACCAGATGCCTTCTGTGATACAATGCCTTCTAGACATGACTGGGAAGCTACACTAATTAACTCTCAACAATATGGCTGTTCAAACAAACCTGCATAATAAAATAACAACATGTCTATCCAGTAGACATGTCAAAGAGGATGGAAGAAATTTTACAAGGTTCTGTTCCTTAATGAAGAGCTACAGGCAATCAGTGGCTGCTGAGAGAGAGAGGGAGAGAGAGAGAGAGAGAGAGAGAGAGAGAGGCAGAGAGAGAGAGAGAGACAGAGAGACAGAGACAGACAGAGAGACAGAGAGACAGAGAGAAAGGAGAGAGGAATGAGGGAGAGATAGAGGGAGGGAGGGAGGGAGGGAGGGAGGGAGGGAAGGAGGGAGGGAGGGGAAAAGGGAGAGCAAGAGAGAGACAGAGAGGGAGAGGGGGCCAATTTTCTCTAGGTGTGAGACCCTCTAATAGGCTATCTAATCCCAAGCAGTCAGCTCTAAGCACATGCACATAAAAGCAACAGTAAATCAACTAATGCATACATACATATAATGTATACATACACATATATTATATATTAGTTCATTTTTATATATTTATTTGTATATTATATATTTACATATATATGTAAAATAATTAAAGAAGAGTTATGAATTGAGAGGTGATCGGAGGGACATAGGTGGGAATGGGGAGCAGAAATGATATTAATATACTACTCACTATGAAATTCTCAAAAAAATATTGAAATAATAAATTAAAAATTGTTAGACATGAAAGGAAGTAATGAGAGTAAGCTATAAGTTGTATGAAAATAAATCAGTGAATATTAGCCACAAGATAATATAACCATTACAATTTGAAGGCAGAGGCTTTGAAAAAGTTACCATACATACGTTTAAGACAGGTGTGGAGACAAAGTTTCCCAGAGGAAATGACAATCACCTGATGATCACGGGGCCCTTGCACCATTTTCAGTCAGGGGCTTGGAACATTTCATACACAAAGTCTGGGTGATAGAGAATTTGAAAGCCCACCTACATCCCTGGACTCTGATCCCTCACTGGCTGTCTCAAATGTGGTTGCCCACTTCGATGACTTGGCAGACCTCTCCTCTTCACACCATAGGAGCTGTTCAGCTCAACACGGGTTACAGACATTGAACAGGCATGATGCAAGGCTGCATGGACTAGGGTGGTGGACTAGGGTCACCTCCTATGACTATTGAGAACCCATCATCTCCAGCACCCCTCAACAGAGTTGCCTGCTTTGCCCCCTTGCTCTGTAGTTAATTTCTCATTTTCATCTTACATTGCAAACCAGGCATCTTCTGGGGCTGAGTCATCCCAATATTACCAAGTTGATTATTACCAACCAAATGTTGCCCTCCTTTATTACCATGTGTCAAAGAGGAATGGTTATTGCTATCCCAGCCACAGTGGTTACCTCCCCTGGGCTCCACTAGGTGAAACAAGTACAACTACTACCCAGCACAGCCAACAGGATGTCACTCGGTCAACATTGCAGGCAGCAGCAGCTCCTGCCTTCTATGCAACTGCCTCCATCCTGACTACAGCCCCTTCCGTGATAACAGATACCTCATCCCTCAATTCAACAGCAAATCACCATTCTGCAGCAACCTCTTCCACTTCAGGCCATGTGACAGTCCCTTCAGAAAGTTAGAGTCAACTTACAACAACAGCCACTTTCTTGGCAGAGTGAGATTTTACTTCCATCCTTTCTGAAAATGCAAACTACCCTGGTTCCGGCAACTGTGGACAGTGGTCCTGAGCACTATATGAACTGTAGCCCTGAGGCCCACATGGTAGAGGCAACTTCTGAGACAATCTGTGAAAATAGTCACAGGTATGGCTCCTGAGGTGGAGTCTCCTCAGATGAATGTTGAATTGATGAGTGGGCCCTCTGAGATACTGTTACCCCAGTCTCAATGAGGGGGCATCTGGTCGTGAACACCCTTCCATTATCAGGAAGGAGAGTAATTCAATGAATACTGCAGCAATGGGAAATGGATGTGTGGAGAAGCCGTGCGGGGGGTGTATACTTGGCCTGCATAGCCTCTAAGAATTCAATCTCTGTGCTGTTTCTGAAGTAGCTTTTCTTCTCCAAAGCACTGAGGATTCAGCTCCTGGACACAAGTCAAAAGAACCTGGTTTTGAAACATAAGCTAGGCTTCTAGTAGTTCATGACCTCTACGCATGGTCCTTCATGCCCCACCTCCGTTTTCTCTCTCCAGCAGAGGCCAGAGCATGTAGCAAGAGCAGTGAATTTGCTGTAATTGAGGATTGCTTTTTACTCACAACTACAGGCAAAAATACCAGGTTAATAGCACACGGATAGGTGAATGGAATATGGAAGCAAATCATAGGGGGTTATTAGAAGAAATATGTTGGTAAAATTGTCAAAGACTTGCTTTAAATGTTATTAAAATGATGGGAAAGTACTTTGCTTTGATCCTAGGAGAAAACAGCACTGGGATAAGAGAGGCTTGGGGTTGCAGCTCAGTGGTAAAGTGCACTGATTTTAATCCCAAATTAATAAATGAGTTTTAAAGAGTATGTATGAAAATACTGATTTAAAATAAAATATCCCTTTAGAGGGGAACTATTATTAATCTATGCTGCACTTTAAGAATGAAGGTTTGGAGAGACATGACTCATTGCCCAGTACTAACAAAACTCTGGGTTCAGTTTAAAGGCAGGGAGATCAGAAGGTCAAGGTCATCTCTGGCCACTAATGAGTTTGAGGGAAGTCTAGGACACATAGGACAAAGATAGAACAGAGGTTTTCCAGATCATAGTGGCCCATGCCTTTAATCACAGTATTTTGGGGATGGAAGTAGGAGGATTTCTATGAGTTCAAAGTCAACCTTTACTCACATAGTTACACATTGTTTTTAAAAACACAGAAGTTGGGTATGATGACACTCTCCTTTAATGCCAAGACTTGGGAGGCAGAGGTAGGTGGGTCTTTCAATTTGAAGCTATCCAGGGTTACATAGTGAGATCTTGTCTTAAGGTCCCCTCTCTATTCCTGACATCTCCCGCTACTCTCACCCTCCTCCTCTCACTGGGATTATTGCACTAGAAAGGAAATGGCATTCTACATGAGTCTCTTGTTTTTCTCGCCAATATTTCTGCAGTCAAAACTACTCTTGGGCATATACCTAAAAGATGTTCCACCATGCCACAGGGGCACATGTTCCACTATGGTCATAGTGACCTTGTTTGTGATAGCCAGAAGCTGGAAAAAACCCAGATATCCTACAACAGAAGAATGGTTACAGAAAATGTGGCCCATTCACACAATGGAATACTACTCAGCTATTAAGAATGAGGACGTTATGAGTTCTGCAAGCAAATGAATGGAACTAGAAAATATCATTCTGAGTAAGGTAACTCAGACCCAAAAGGACATGCATGGTATGTGCTCACTAATAAGTGGATACTAGCCAAAAAAGTACAAAATACCCAGAATATAATCCACAGACCTCAAGAAGGTTAACAAGTCAAAGGACCCAAGTGAGGATGCCTCAATCCCACTTGGGAGAAAGAAGAAAACAATCATGGGGATGAGGCAGAGAGGGAGGGATATCGGTGGGAAAGGGGACAAGGAGGGTAAGAGGGGAACATGATCAGGTATTGGCAGGGGACAGGACTGAAGTCCTGTGAGCCAGCAGAAAGAATGGAAACAGGAGGTAGGAGGTTGGGGAATCCTCCAGAATGTACCGTGAATTGGGAGGTGAGAGACTCTTAGAACTCAAAGGAAGAGACCTTAGATGAATGACCACAGTGGGGAAAAGAAACTTATAGATTCCACCTCTAGTAGAAATACAGAGCATCAAGTGGATGGATGGGGTTGCCATCCCGCAGTCAAAAACTGTGATCCATAATTGCTCCTGTCTGAAAGAACTGCAGGGACAAAAATGGAGAAGAGCCTGAGGAAAAGGAGGTCCAGTGACAGGCCTAAATTGGAAGCCAGCTCAAGGGGAGGCCCCAAGGCCTGACACTATTACTGATGCTATGGTGTGCTTACAAACAGGAGCCTAGAAAGAAAAACAAAACAAAACAAACTTTCTTTACCTAACTTGATTATCAGATTTGCATGTAAGAGACAGAGCTCTATACCCTTAATAAGAGATTTTACAAAATAAAATAAATAGATAAGTTTACAAATATAAAAATATACAGACATAACCATTGAAAGACAAGCCATCTCAGAAACAATGGAGACTATTTTATAAGAATAATTTTGGAGTTATAAAACTTGAATATATAATTAACATTTATTTAATAACTTACTATATTAGAAAAGACAAAAGAGATGATATAAGATAAATTTATAGAAATAATCCCAATGGGGTTGGGGATTAGGAGTCAGCTCAGTTGTTAAAATGTTTTCCTGTACATGTGGGAAGATCTGAATTGAGAACCTTAAGCATCCCTGCAAAACCTTAGATTACAGATGGCATAGACCTGCAATCCCTGAACTGAGTTGGGGGTTAGACAGGGACAGGAAAACACTTGGAGCTTGCTGGCCAGACAATGTAGCATACTTGGTGATCTTGAGGTTCAGTGAATAACTTTGTCTCAAAAAGTAAGATGAAGTATGTACACAAGCAAATCTATGGACTTGTATGTGTACATACTTGTGCACAGAAATAAACATACACACATAGACACAAACACAGTCACACACATTGGGGCGGGGAGATAGAGAGATAGAGATAGAGATAGAGATAGATAGAGATGAGATAGAGATAGAGATAGAGAGAGAGAGAGAGAGAGAGAGAGAGAGAGAGAGAGAGAGAGAGAGATCCTAACTCAAGAACATGGGTAAAAGGTTTGAGAAAAAGAAAATGAGCCCCAGTGATCTTTGGTATATGCATAAGCAAGACCTATAAAGAAGCAGTTGTAGACAACATGAAAGAAAATTCTCTTCCCCAGAGAAGATTACACCAATTGGTTATCCAATTACAAATGATCATTTCTGAAAACATACATACAAATAACACTATATAAACTGATCAGGTTGCACTTAAATGCATATATACATATATATAATATATGAAATATAAGTATATATAGATATACCTTTTCATAATATATGTATATATTTTTCTACATACATGAAAAAGAGGCCATGAATTTAAAAGAGAGCAAGAAGGGGTAAATGGTCAAGTTTGGAGGAAGAAAATGAAAGGAAGAAATGATCTAAACCATAATCTCAAATAATGTAAATAATTGAAAAATATTTGAGGAAATAATTGCCAGAGTTTCCCAAATTTAATTAAGAAAATCTGTCCATAGATTCAAAATCCTCATAAAACTGAAGCAGAATATAAGTATAAAGAAATTCTAGGAAAAATGAAAGATGGGAAAAGAGCTCATATCTTAGAGAAATAAAGAGACAATAAAGTAAACACAACAACTTGGAATGAAATTGAAAGTTGTCTGAATGGTGCAACTTTGCAAAAGCTGAACAATAGTTGTATAAGTTGAATTATTTCTCATATTTACATGGGAAAACAAAGTACATAGAAAATACTAAAATTGTACAGTCTGATTTCTAGACTTGCTATAAATCTCAGCCATAAGTACTAGTGGCATCTGCCTAAGGTGAGCAAATAAATCAATACAACACAGTGAAAGTATCCAAAAATAGACCCATATGTTTGAATCAATTGGTTTTCAGTAAGTAAGTAAATAAATAAGCACACTAACTGTTTAACAGGAAAGGAACATTTATTCAACAAATGGGATAGAAAGGATCTCAACATTTTTCTACTCAAGCATTAAAATGGACCTTAGACTGATCGTGTGTGTGTATGTGTGTGTGTGTGTGTGTGTGCTTGTATATATGTGTGTGTGTGTGTGTGTGTGTGTAAAAGATGATACTTTCAATATAACTGAAGTCAATAAAGAACATATTTTAACTTTAGGTAGGTAAAGGGTGCTTAAAAGGGATCCAACAAGTGCTCACTCCAACAGGAATACAAAATTAAAAAATTAAACTTTATCGAATATAAAAATCCATAGTCATTAAGAAACAGCCCATTAATAAGGTGGAAGGGAACACAATCTATTGAAAGAAATCATTCATGTACATCTGAAAAAATACTTATAGCTGTAATATATAATGATCCCATGAATCAGTAATTTTTAAAAGACATTTAAAAAGTCTAGGAGTTGAATAAGTACTTTTTGACATATTTTTTGTTGGAGATTTTATTTACATTTCAGATGTTATCCCCTTACCCCATTTCTCCCCCCACCCACCCAGGAACCCCCTATCCCATCCCCTCTCCTCCTGCTTCTATGAGGATGTGCCCCCACCTACTCCCCCACTCCCACCTCCCCACCCTCGAATTCCCCCACACTCGGTGTCCAGCCTTCATGGGACCAAAGATCTCCTCTCCTATCTATGCCCGACAAGGCCATCCTCCCCTACATATACAGCTGGAACCATGGATCCCTCCCTATGTGCTCCCAGGCTGGGAGTTTAGACCCTGGAAGCTCTGGTTGGTTGATATTGTTGCTCTCCTCATGGGGCCACAAACCCTTTCAGCTCCTTCAGCTCCTACTCTGTAACTCCTCCACTAGAAACCTCTTGATCAGTTCAATGGTTAGAGGTGAGAGAACAGGTGCTTTATGAAAGAAAGATGATCTGTAAGCAAGTAATTAGTCTACAGAGTAAATCCACCACCAATAGTTATATCAGGAAATACCAAGTTTGTCCACAATGAAATATAACTATATACCTGTTTATTTGGTTTATTGCTTATATTATGTTAATTGGATTCCCAATTACACAAGAATTCTCGTGTCTGCATGTGAGGTGCTGACAGTCCCTGTCCCCAGTTGGTTCTAATTGATAAATAAAGTTACCATCAGCCAACTGCTGGGTAGGGAGATAAAGATGGGTTTTTTGATGTTCCCAGACAAGGAATGAGAGGGAATTGGAGAGGAGAATCACCATTGTCAGGGAGGAGAAGGTCCTGGCCTGAGAAGTGTAGGACAGAGAGACAGAGACACTGCCAAGATATAAGAGTAGCGGGTTGTGGCCCACATGGGCTACAGGCCTGGATCCATGGTGGCCAGGATGGAAAATAGGTTTTAGTACTTAATAATTAAAAAATATTGGAAGGGAGAATGCATTAGTGAGCTATCCACCCAAATGTATTGGATCCTTGAATGAAAGACACACACAGACACGGACACACAGACACACAGACACAGACACAGACACACACACACACAGATACAGACACAGACACACACACACACACAGACACAGACACACACACGCACACACACACACAGACACACACACACACAGACACACACACACACACACACATACTTTTATTTTAATATGCCTTGAACAGAATAATGGCTGGGCACTTCCTAACCTCCCCACAGTTAATGACCCATGCCTCTTCCCTTTCAGATGCTTTTGGTCTAGGGGAGTGTGCATCTGCAAAAATCTCATTAATCTGTACCTGTAGCAATCTGTGTATGGAAATTTGCATCAGTTAAAATAATCCAATCTATCTGACTCTAAAGACCATAGTTTCTGACATACTCTGTTGAGCACCAGCAAAAGTTAATCCCTGGGAATTTTACTACTGCTGGGGAAGGGATGAATATGATTCTTCTGTGAAATGAGCATAAGGAAGAAAACTGTTTATGAACTGAAAAGGTGATAAACATATTTATAATTGTTTCCAGAGTGATTACTATAAACTGCTGAAGCAGTATTATGCCTTGGGGGCTTGAGAAAAGTGGCTGTATTAGTTATCTATTGTTGCCTAAGAAATCAGCACAATAATGTGCTCAAAAGAACAAACTTTATTCTATAACTTACAGGGATCAGGAACTTGAGGTTGGCTCAACTGAATAGTTCTAGCTCATAGTTGCAATCCATCAGTCAGTCAGTACTGCACCTGTTTGAAGGCTAAAGTTCACCCTGGGTCATGGAGCTGCCTCTATTCTTGACTGGCTGTTAGCAGGATAATGAAGAAGTGCCAGTATGTGACTTCCAAGATGAAGGTATAAAATGGTCTTCAGCATTCGTTTGGTCTGTTCATGGGAAGCTCTGACGGAAGCCAGATGACACATCATGTGAATGTGTAATCTGTAGAGAAGTGAAAAAAGTAAGGCCTCCTGTCAATGGGTAAGGCAGCTCGAACCCTTATCAGAGAAGCTTCTCTGTAGAACAATTGATTATGGGGTGCCTGTCCCCAATACATTCATCTACAATACTGCACCCCAAAATGAGAGAGAGAGAGAGAGAGAGAGAGAGAGAGAGAGAGAGAGAGAGAGAGAGAGAGAGAGA
>NW_021604669.1:5832240-5836682 GCF_004785775.1 Grammomys surdaster | reverse complement strand
AGAGAGAGAGAGAGAGAGAGAGAGAGAGAGAGAGAGAGAGAGAGAGATGAAAGATTGTAAGAGCCAGAGGAATAGGAAATCTGAAGTGATTGTGTCTCCTAGAAATGACAAGGAAGCCTCACTCATGATACCTCAGCAATATGGCTTCCCGAACAAGACCAGAACAAATACAACAACAGTGTAATACAGAAGGAGTAAATCTCACAGGGTCCCACATCTGGGTAAAGAACTTCAGGCAGCTAGGGAATGTCTGAGAGTGCAGGAGAAGTCATCTTCTCCAAGGCTGAGCACTTGAGTTGGTTTTCTAATACCAAATGGCCAGCCCTGAAATCAAGTGCATATAAGCAACTCCAAATGGACTCATCATGTTGTATTTATATATTTATACATATGCATGCATATACACCTAAGTAATGTATTTCAGAGGGAGTGAGGGGTCTTGACAGGGGTTGGTAGGAGGGAGGAAAGGGGAAACAATATAATCATATTTTAACTTAAAACTCTCTAAAGGGGATAAATTAAGTAATGAGCTATCATTTTTTTTAAAAAATTATATGGAAAAAAATGTCTAATAATAAAGATGAACCAATTGGGTTCAATAAATCTACCATGAAAGAATAAAAGTTACAAGAATTAATTATCTCAGGATGCAGGATGTCTGAGGGAATTTCACTTTTTGGAATATCTGAGTATCCTTTGCTTCTAGAAGTGAAGGGATGTGAACAGTAAGTTAAATGGGAAACCTATCCAGAGTGATGTGAGACCAGGCTCAGAATGCCTTGATTTAACAGTTCTTTCCTTCAAATGCTGCCAGGGATCCTACTGAACCTTACTGGAACTTTAACAGCTTTGAGAATTGTTTTTCTTTTTTCTTTTTTTCTTTTTTGTTGTTGTTGTTTTGTTTTTGTGAGACAGGGCTTCTCTGTGTAGCACTGGCTGTCCTGGAACTCATTCTGTAGACCAGGGTGGCTTCGAACTCAGAAATCCACCTGTCTCTGCCTCCCAAGTGCTAGGATTAAAGGCATGCGCCACCACTGCCCGACTGAGACTTGTTTTTCTAAAACTGAAGTAAAAATAATAAAAACGTATCAAGGTTATTGTAGAAATTAGCATGAACGAGAGTGTGAGTAAGTTATTGCCATAGAGATGTAATTGTGAGTAATTAAAGGAGTGTGTTGTCAGATATCTTTGAAGTCCCAAATAACTATTTTCTATTAAACTCATATCAGTGTGAGTCAAAATCTGTAGCATGTATTTTCAAATCCCATCACTGAGTGATTTGTTGTACTTTTATCTAAAGGAAATAAGGGAGTCTTTCCTACTCTTATTCTGAATGTGAAACTTTCATCCCTTTCCATAGGAGGGGGATCTTGCTTGCCAAAGGAATTCAAATTTCACTCTTGCTTTCCTTGTGCATTCTGGAAAAGGTCTGTGAGCAGGTCAGAGCAGCCAATGTGGATAGCATCAGAATAAATATATGCCTTTCTTTGGTTGCAAATCCCACAAATGATTCCTGGGAGAATCTTGAAAGACAAAGCTCTTCTCATATGTGTCCTTTATCCACATTCTTTAACCAACATTGTGTAAAGATGAAATAAACTCTACACCCAAATACATTTCAAACCCATCCTCATAACCCAATTCTGCTAGATACCTATATAAATAAATATACTCTCCCAAGGTTTTCCTGTATCTACTTGTTCTCACCTTCCCAATTTATTTTTTATGAAGCAGTCCTAATGGTCTGTTAAAAATCCATAATCTCATCACTCATCTTTCTCAACAAAAGGCAGAGAGGACTTTTAATGGATTCTCATTAAGCTAGATGCCCAGATTTGTTAGCAGTCACTCAAATGACCTCTTGGGACTACATGATCTTGTCCTGGTCTGTACCTCTACCTCAACTCAAAGCACTCAATTTCACCCTTCTGACATTCCTGACAGCTCTTTAATATTCTACCTCATCCTCTCTTAAAATCTTTGTACAAGCTGTTTCCTTTAATGGACTATGTTTCTCTATTCTTTAATGTCCAGTTACTTCTTGTCTTTCTAGCTCAGTTGAAATGATACTTCACATAGTGATCTTTGATTCTCAGTAGATCTCCTTTGCTACCTTCTCAATTCCCTAAGTACTTACCTTGGTGTATTATAAAGATTATTTACATCTTATCTTGTTTAATACTGGACTAATCTATTAAATATATCAAGGGTGATGTTCTGTGCCTGATCCTAGAAAATAGTCACTAGTATGTTTGTAAATGTACATATGTATGCATGCATGCATATATAAATGAATGTTTATAAAAAACCTAAATTATCTCTAAAGCACTACCAAGTCTTCACTGGAGCCTCACCTACAGAACTAGGAGTCCAGCCTGAAGTCAAATTCTGTCACTAGAAAAGTAAATGTAAGTACTCCTGAGTCCAAATAGGTTATAGAAAACTGGATTGGGCCACTTCTAAAATTTCATGTGTCTCCTGTAATCAGTTTCTATAACAAGAGAGTTTGCATACTGGGAAATATTAGTTTATCATTGCATGTAACAAGCCAAAACTCAAAGTAGACAGCATCTTAAGCAATACTGATGTCTGTTTCTGGTATTTATTCTTCTAGGACTGGGTTTGAGCATTCCAAGCTGCAAGACTCAAGGTCTGTTTTGCTTCTCTGCCACTCTATCTATTAAGCATGGTCCATGTCTAAGGGACATTTCACTGTGTGGATAGAGTATACTCAATCTAGTACGACTGATGGGTGAGTAGCAGGAATGGAACTTCTACTTGTGCCTCTAAAGACAGAATTAGAAATGACAGCTTCCCTCACTACACCTGGCTGTATGAGCCTCCAGATTGTATTGTAGTGTGGGTCACCATGTGCTTAATTAAATATTCAGATATTCCCTTACTTTGGAAAATAGGTCAATAAAGAAAAATTCCAAAATCAGTGATTGTAGCAAATCTTAAGTAAGGAGATGTATCAGAGATTCCTGATAGCATGAGAAATATGCTAAGTAAAGATGAATTAGGCTTGCAGCCTCCTCACATAATCAGAGGATTTAGGAAGCTTGGAATATCTAATAGAAGTGGGTTGCAAGAAAGTCTAAGAGCTATATAATTGAATTCCCTTTATGCAGAAATCTATGACATTTTATGTTTTCTCTTTTTGAATTTAATTTACCTATATATAGAATGACTGTCCACTAATCAATTAACCTCCTATATGTATAAACACTGTAACACACTCTATATAAAAGGTCCTCCCCTTTATGCATCCTTTTATTAAGAGGCACACAGCAAACATGGTAAGGGGTCAGTGGGAAATGAAACAAGAGACTCCATTCCAGTTTCTCTGAGAACTTGTGGTTCATGACAGGGCTTCTACAGTCACACCCTAAGATAGATTTTGAAGGTTAAGTAACGAAGATAGTGCCTGGCAAAAAGGAAGGACAATAGGTATGCATACCATCCTCAAGTGATGATAAAGAAAGGAAATGGAAGGAAGGAGAGATATAGAGTGGTGAAAGGAGAGAAAGAGAGAGGAGAGGTGGAAAGGAAGGGGAGGAAAAGATGAGTGAGAGGGATCGGGAAAGCAGAGCATGCTGCTCAGAGAAACATTTACCAGGCACTTTTGGACTGCCTGTCTCATGATAGGAGCTGACCTTTGGCTTTACACACCAGGGCAAATCATTTTCATTATTGAGAATGGTGATAATATTTTGTAAAAACAAACAGGCTGCACTCCTTTTAGCCTAGCCCTTTTCATGCAAACACCATTGGCCCAGGTGTCTTGTCCACTTGGGCTGGTTTGTATGTCCATCTCTACCTAGACAGTGAACTGTGAAGGGCAGAGGTTAGATCTGTATATCTTTCTGGATTCAGCCTCTGAGTGAGTCTGACATAGTACCACGAACAAGAATCACCTGAAAAACTAGTGAATAAGCAGGTAAAGAGAAGCAGGATTTCTACGAAGCAAAAATACTTCCTCCTGCAGAGATTGAAGAAAGGGTAATTCATCACTATGGGAGGATGTTGAATGTCCCATAAAAGGGAAAAAATAAACTGATCCTTCCTGGCCAAAGTCTCTTCTGAGCCCCAGACTGGGTACCATGCTGACAGTCTAAGCCATCCCTTGTGACGCCCATTGTCCATTGTCATTTGTAACTGGGTAGTGAGTCTGTGGTGACTAAGACTAGAGCTGAATTCCTCAGTGTAGATGCTGATCTTGTTGTTTTCTATCTATAACATTGGCCAAGCCATGTAAATTCTTGAAAAGGGAGTTGCTTCTTGTTTGGTTTTGAAAATGAAAAATAAAATCTTTTTCATAGGCTTGTTCAAAGATCTAAATAGAAATAAGTTTAAATGCTGTGAAGAAGAAAGGAGACATATATGCTTGGGCACACACACACACACACACACACACACACACACACACACACACACACATA
>NW_021604669.1:5829026-5831840 GCF_004785775.1 Grammomys surdaster | reverse complement strand
AATATGACTGGAGTTGAAGTCAAGAACCAACCCCACAGAACTAGACAGGCTGTCCTAAGGAGTTTGGAGAGCTCCATGAAGGCCAGCTCACATTGGTGCAGAAATTATCTGCTCTTTAGCACGACAGAGACTGGCTGGCGTGGAGGGAGTATTCTCGGATGCAAGGGACCTGCCACGTCAATCAAAGGAATGATGCAGACCCTGGCCAATCAGAGCCTAGATTGATGAGAGGAACCACAGAAGGAAAAGTAGTTTTGCCCTTTATGACTTTAGTCAAGTTATTTGATGTCCTGAAGTTTTAGTTTCCTCCAACACCATCCTCTTAGTACCGCTGCCCTCAAATGTAAATGCTTAATTTACTTTGGGAAATTGAACCTTATGTTGTAGCCATGCACTCCAAAGTATGAAAGGATGTTCCAAGGTCAGTTAGTCCTTATAGTTAGTTGGAAATTGAAGATCTCTTAGAGCACACCTGCTCCATGCATACACAGACAGGATGATCAGAAAGGAGTGGCAACTGGCCCTGTGTCGGGCAGCTTATAAGCATTATAACTGAACCGGTGTCTAGCTCATGTATTATTCCACAACCACTACTGTTTCTTCTAGCTTATCCTACGTGGTGCAATATGATTTTCCAACACTTGGGAATCCTAACTGATCCCATTTACACAAAGCAATGTCAGTGTGATCAAAGCCACAAAGAAGGTGGTCACAATGTGCGGTGTGACACACACAGGGACCTGGCTCCTTCCTGTACCTCCATTAATTTGTTCAATCCTCTTTACCACTTCTGCTTCTAGCAGATTAAGAGAATGTGTCTCCAAGATGCAAAATGATTGCTTATAAATAACACCATGAAGCCTTAGGTGCGTTATACAAGCTCCACAAAACAATCATTATTTGATTTACCATTTTCCTGGTACTCTGCCAGGTACATGATCAGTCTGACTAGAAACTTAGCATTATCTTCCTCTAAGTCACCACTTACCCATGCAAAGCCTACCACTGATAGCATACTGAACTCCAAGGCCAAGTTCTTTTTATTGTTCTGGCCTAGAAAGCTTCTTGTTTTTTAAATTATTTTCTTTTTTTTTTTTAAAGATTATTTATTTATTATATATGAGTACACTGTAGCTGTCTTCAGACACACCAGAAGAGGGCATCCAATCTCATTATGGGTGGTTGTGAGCCACCATGTGGCTGCTGGGATTTGAACTCAGGACCTCTGGAAGAGCAGTCAGTGCTCTTAACTGCTGAGCCATCTCTCCAGCCCTTAAATTATTTTCAATTATGCTTGATAACAATATAATTACCATCCCTATTTTGTGGTGATATGATAGAATCCAAGTTCATTTAACTCAATGGATACTTAATTGAGTCATGACTATAGAAAGATAACATCCCTGAAGAAGACAGTATTACTCACTCTTCCTGTTACTCTGAAGAAATACCTGACCAGAAGAATCTTAAGCAAGAGTTTATTGGGCTTACAGTTTGAAGAAGCATTTCATTATGGTGAGGGAAGGCATGGCAGCAAAAGCATGAAGGGGCTGACACACTGACTCTACAGTTACAAAGCAGAGCAAGAAGAGAGGCACAGCTTATCATACTTGGAGCCTCCTCCAAGCCCATGATGCTCTGTCAGGGTGTCAATCTCTTAAAGGTTTTACCACTTTCCACTGACTGGAGAACCACTGACTGGAGGTCAAGTGTTCCAACAATGAGCCCATATGGGAAAATTCACATTCAAATCCCAGCAAAGATGTTGGGAAAATTTAAAATACCAGTGAAAGTTTCACAGAACAGAAGTGTTAAAAAAGGAATCATTTTTTCCTACATAATATAAAAATTATATAGAAGGCTTGGTAAAAGTAAGAATTAATAACATTTAAGAAAGGTTCATTTTGTGTCAGATGTGTGTGTGTGTGTGTGTGTGTGTTATTCAGGTACTGTTTACATTTTACTTTTTTAAACAAAGTATCCAGAAGGTCAAGAACACCATGGGAATACAGCCCACAGAATCAACTAAGCAGGACTCAGAGATGTTCACAGAAACTGAATCCACAAACATTAACCTTACATGGCTCTGAGCTAGGTCCTCTGCATATACCTTAAAGTTGTATAGCTTGGTGTTCTTGTGGGACTCCGAACAATGGGAGTGGGGGTGTCTTTGACTCTTTTGCCTGTGCTTGAGACCCTTTTCCTCCTATTGGATCACGGCATCCAGCCAGGATATGAGAGTTTGTGCCCAGTTTTATTATAACTTATTAGACCATGTTCAGTGGATATCTCTAGGAGGTCTGCTTTCCTTCCTTCTTCCTTCCTTCCTTCCTTCCTTCCTTCCTTCCTTCCTTCCTTCCTTCCTCCCTCCCTCCCTCCCTCCCTCCCTTCCTTCCTTCCTTCCTTTCATTCTTTCTAAAGGGAAACAGAGGAGATGATCTGGGAGGTGGTGGGAGGGACTCTGAGGAGTGGAATGAGGAGAAACTGCAGTCCGGGTGTAATTAATATATGAGAGAAGAATAAAAGTTAAATGTAATTGTAACTTTTATTCTCCTGTAGCAATTGTTGTCTCGGGGAATTTCTATCTAAATATGCTAATCTAGTGCTGGAAGCTTCTTGCCTCTGTACAATTCAATCTAGGCCTAGGATGTTTTTAACCTTTGAGACTTGCTCTGAATAAGCTCACCCTTTTCTAGTTCTTTTTGAGGTCTGGCTGGCTGGTTTGATTTAGCTGTTTTGAGTCACACTCCACTCCAAGATGACTGATTCAGTCTGCTCTCTCTCTCTCTCTCTCTCTCTCTCTCTCTCTCTCTC
>NW_021604669.1:5828269-5828926 GCF_004785775.1 Grammomys surdaster | reverse complement strand
AAAACTGCTTCTTATTTCTCTCTGCACTTCCCCTCAAGTAGCTTCCCCCTTTTCTCTCTTCTCATGAGAGTTGGGCATAGTCTATTTTGTTAAATCTTTCTCTGATTTGTCATTTTGTCTGTCACACCATTAGACATCACTGTTAAGCATGGCTGCTTCCTTCTATAAACTAACTTTATTTTCATTGTTTGGGATTAAAGGTATACTAAGGGTGTGTCTGTATTCCAGCCAGAGGGAATAAAGTTGTATGCTAAGAGTTGAGACACATCACAAGTAGAAACAGGAGTTTTTTTTTTCAGTAAGTAATTCAATCTTAGGATTCACAGTGTAATTAATATTCTGCAACAGTTAAAAAACAAAGCAAATAAACACACACACACCTGCGAAATAAATCAGAGTCTCTTACTAGACTAGTACTTGTCAAGTAGGCTAGACTGGTTAACCTGTGAACCTCAGAATTTCACCAGTCTTCATTTCTCTAGCTTTGGGATTAAAGGCATGCACCACCACACCTGACTTTTGAAACATACACTCTGGGAATAGAACTCAGGTCCTTGTACTTACAAAAGAAGCACATTATCCATGGAGCCATCTCCCCAGCTCTGTGCCCCATGCATACTGCTCATATGTTCTTGCTTACATACCTCATAAAAACTG
>NW_021604669.1:5765909-5828169 GCF_004785775.1 Grammomys surdaster | reverse complement strand
GAGGGAGGGAGGGAGGGAGGAAGAAAGGAAGGAAGGAAGGAAGGAAGGAAGGAAGGAAGGAAGGAAGGAAAAGCAGCCAGGGAGAGAACTGTAGTTCTGATTGAAAAGATCTGTCTCCTTTAACTGTTTTTTAATTGCAAAGACTTTCAGGATTATCTAGTTCAAGAATTTCAGTATTTTATTTATCTAATAGCTAATGGGAAAGAACTTCTCACTAACAACTAACTAATCTTATGAACCATATATTCATATATACATATATAGATATAGATATACATATGTATGTATGTATGTATGTATGTATGTATGTATGCATGTATGTATGTATACAGGGCCCAAGCGGACAGTGTTCTTCTGTGCTACTGAAATTATTAAACTAATAACAGACATGTGATCTTCTTTCACAAAGCTGTGGGTGCAGGCAGGCATAGTGTGTCTAAGTCTGGGTGGCAGGCCAAAACAGATGGTGTGAAATGAATGGTTCAAATCTAAGAGTGGTGGCAACCACCTGTAATCCCAACACTTGAAAGGACAAGGCTGAAGGATTACTAGTTTGTAGTCAGCCTGAGATACATAGTAACGGACCTGTCTCAAAAATACAACCAAAAACTAATTTTAAACTAATTTTAAAATGGTTCAAATATTTTTAAAAAATGCTTAGGAGAAAATAGAGATGATACAGTTGCAGTTCTCAAGATGGAGAATTCAGAATTGAAGAATATCTAGTAGTTCTAAGAATGGTTGTATAAATCTGGACAGAATACAGGAGCAGACAAGAAGACCCAGATATTAGGGACAGACAAAAGGAGCATCCAAAATCTTGAAAAATTCTAGGAATTGAAATTTCAGACAGAAAACAGATAAGTGAGCTTTGGAGCTAGAAATGAGACCAGGACCCCATTAGGTAATGGGTCAGTCCAAAAGACAAGAGGGAACACATCAATTTGACATTGTACTAGTTATTTTGGGGGCCTTTGGATACTTGTAATTTTCACAACTATAATGTCACTACATTGTTCAAATTCTTGATGTCTAGAAGCGGCTTAGGATGGTAGTTAACACTATCATCTAATTTAGAACATTTCACCAAGCTGAAAATAGAACTCTGATTTTTTTTTTATTTCTAGTAAACTGATTTTCTAGTGGCTTAGTCATTATGAGAAAGGGTTATTATGCCCTGTGCAATACATTTAGAAATGTTTGAAGCAGTTTGTTGTTGCTGCTGCTGTCACACTGATATTTAGAAGGTAGAAGCCGAGGATGCTTCTAAACATCTTCCGTGTACAGAATCACCCCACAGAGAAACAACCCACTTGCCAACTGCACTGATGGAGAAACCTGGGTCTCTATTGCTGATGTCAGAAGCAATGCACTTTGAAGTAAATGTTTTTGTTATTTAACGTTCACATTTTATTCTTTTTCAAACATTTAACTTGTACTCGGTTCCAAGTACCAAGTTCCACTGCTGTTTAGACTCTGACAATACAGAGTTGCATTAAGACTCAAAATTCTGACACCTCAGAATTTACATTGTAATGTGAATGCCATCAGTAAATATGCCAAGCCAGGAAAAGGATAATGTACACAGTATACAAAGCCATTAAACTTGATGGGATTATCTAATGGTACAGAATTGATGAAAGAGGGGCAAGATTATCCCCCAAAGCTTTGATATTTGAAGATAAAAAATAGGACTAGGTTTAAATATTAAAATGTCTGTTACACAAGCCTGAAGACCTGAGAAGGATTACCAGCACCAGTGTAAAACCTGTGCATGATTCACATCTAAACTCTCAGGGTTGGGGTATGGAGGTGGCCTGTGTACCTGGGCAGAGGCTGGTGGATCCCAGGAACTCATTAGCTAGCCAGTCTTGTCTAACCAATGAGCTTCAGGTTGAATGAGAGACCTTCTCTCAAAAAGAGAAGTTTTCATCTATCATTTGAAGAAAACATCTGCTATCAGTGTCTGACCTCCACATGTGTGCATATTTGTGTACACATTCCACTTGCATTGTTCTCAAGAATCTCAGCCTTCTCTCAAAGGCTTAGTTCATTTTCCTGAAAAGGTGACTTCCAAAACTCATTGTAAGCGCAAACTTCCAAAACTGTAAGAGTAAACTCTGTGAATAAGATGGATCTTTACACATCGCTTTATGAATGAAAAAGATCACTCCAGAAAACTGGGATATTTAGATTTTTGGTTTTATATTTACTTTTTTCTTAGAACGAAGCATAGTAACATGAGTTTTCTGAAGGAAATGAACGGGAATCATTTCTGACCTGGATTCTGCAATAGCGATGATCAGAAATACCACACTGTGGACCTGATTTTGTTTTTTATTAAAAGCTTCAGTGATAATTGTCAAGTTCACTAATAATGTTCTAGCTAAGTAATTTTCTTTTAAGATGGTCTTTAAAAGTTCACTTAAAGATTCATTTTCCTGACACTGAACTAAAGCTATTGTTGTCTCTAATCATGTTCCTTTGTGTATATGAGAAAAGTGAAGGTGTTTTCTCAAAGAATTCTGAGAGTTCAGGAAAAGAGGAAATAACAAATCAATTAATAATGGTTAGGAAGCTGGAAGTATCCACTGATATGGTAAGTTGTACCTTAAGTTGAAGTAAGCCTTAAATAGACACCTTTGGTGCCTTGTTATGTGCGTGTGTGTGTGTGTGTGTGTGTGTGTGTGCACATGTGTACATGTATGCATGTGTATGTATGTATGTATGTATGTATGTATATATCTCTCTATATATGGGTGTATATATGTGTGTGTGTCTCTGTATGTCTGTGTGTATATGTGTGTATATGTGTGTGTACATGTGTGTATGTATATATGAGTGGATTATGTATATTCATGTGTATGCTGTTTTATGTGTGTGAGTATATTATGTATGTGTTTATGAGTATGTGTATGAATGTGTGTATGCCTTAGTGTATATGTGTGTGAGTGTGTGTATATCGGTTTATGTTTATTTCTGTATAAATGGTGCTGACTTCCCATCTTCCCTGAGACAAGGCCTGTTGTTTGCTGTTGTACACAGTCAGGTAGGCTGACCTCCATGCTTCTGGAGGGTGTCTTGTCTCTGTTTCCCATCTCACCATTGGATTGGTGGGATTACAGATGCATGCTACTACATTGATCTTTACATAAGTTCTCAGAATCCAAATTTAGGTCCTCAGACTTGTACAGAGAGCTTTTTTATCTAAAGCCATGAACTCTTTTGTTTTGTTTTTTTGTTTTTAAGTTGCCTATGTTTACAGCATACCTGCTAGGCATCAGGCATTATTTTTAATACTTTGTGAATAGTCATGCATTTTTTTCTTTTCCAAACTCCCATGAGGTTGATGCTTTTGTGATCCCTATTTCACCACTGACAATGACGATTCTGGTAAACTTTGAGAGGTCACCTAGCAAATACAGGACATGGCTGGACATGAATGCCAAGTCTGTACTTGCAAGTGTGCTGTGTCTTTCTACTATAGAAAAAAATCTGACAGAAACAAAGACAGGTGAAAGAATTTAGCCATTGTTGATCTTTGGTGAATATGGAACAAAACTCATTTACAATGTCAGCCATCAGTCAAGATAATTGTGTGATCATGTGTTTGTTTTATATATCAAAAGAAGACTATAAGTTTTTATTTGATAATCTGAAAATGAGGGTGAATAATAAGGAAGAGCAATCATGTCATATAGCTAGCCCTTGTTTGTAACCACTGGATGTTAAAAACCAGTTTCCCCAACAAATCCTGGCTGATACTTCTCCATGTCAACCCAATCCCTGAGCTATTAGCTCTCAGAGAAAGGCAGAGCTGATATAACAGACAATTCTTAGAAACACAGTTGGAAAAGGTTTGATGCTTTGCTAAAGCTAAGTACCTATAAGAAGTGTAATATTTTCTCCTGGCATCTGTACCACTAAAAGTCATCAAATACAGTATCCCTGACCATCTTTGGGAAACCAGGCACCAAATGACATAGTTAGATAATTATACTTCCCTCTGGGATTCATATAGGCTACGAAGGAATTAACGAGGCTGAATTAAGTCGGGGCTTGGAAAAGGCAAGCTATTTTCTACCCAGGAGCAATCTGTTAAGATCATAGAAATCTGGACAAATAACTGTAAAGCACATCTCAGGGAACCATTTTATCTAGCAAGCAATGTGAAGTGATTGTTGGGATGAGCCTTGTCCAGCCCTATTACCTCCAATCTTATTTTTGGCAGGTCTCTGTAGAACCATCTAGACAATATCATCTCTCAACAGTGTTACAGTGGATGTGCCTGAAAAGTTAATCCTGCCTACTTTTCTGCTTCTTCTCTCCTTCTATTCTGTCCAGAAAAATTCTGAGATGAATGCTGCAATTGGCAAGGTATTTCATTTCTGATTGACCCTGGTTCATTATAAATAAAGATGAATATGCATGCCTAGGCAAGACCGAGGTGGAAATGAAGAGAGAAAAAATAAGAGTTGTTTTAGTGCCTTTGACCTTGAATGTATTTCTTCCCAATTAATCTTGGCACTTAGACTTTTCACTCATCAATGAAAGAGATTTTTAATAATGTATTTGCTGTTTGTCTGTAACAATTGAATAAAGACACCACCATATTCTCCTCCTTAATAAAAAAATCTTTGTCCTATTATTGACTATTTATAAAAATATGCATGTGGATGGATGGATGGACAGATAGATAAATGGATGGCTAGACTGATAGGTGGAGGGTAAATAGATGGAGGATGGATGGGTGGAATGAGCATAAGAATATAGATAGTCAACACTGAGCTTATTACAGAGGCTATATATTGAATTAGAGAAAAGGTAGTAGACTATTACTAACTACAGTTGTTTTTAGTTTCTTTTGTATATCTGTGTATCAGACACTGCATCAATGATTCAGAGGTCTCTTAATAAAACTAGACATTTTGTACTATTTTTACACCAGCTTAATTGATGAGAAAATTTGGGCTGAAATTGATTGATCAAAACTATAAATGAAGTAAACAGAATTTAATCTTGATGTAATGCCACCTATTCAGGCACAGGGTCTTAACCATCAAGTCATTTTAATAAGAAATACAGGTATCTATGGTGATGAAATACATAGGTACCATCCACCACGTCAGTGGAGAAGAAGCCAAGAAACTCACAGGCACTAATCTTTCCTTTCTTTGCCAGCTGTGACATTTATAAGTCTCAGGGAATTAGACAAGACATAATCTCAATCCAAGTTGCTTTTCCTATTAGTGAAATCAATGAGTTGGGCTGAGATCTCCCCAAGACCCCTACCTCACAGAATATGGACTATGTGTGGTATCATGAGCTATTTCTACTGTCTTTGGCTACCTGGCTTTCAGATGACTGTGGCTTTTAAGGCTGGCGAATCACTAAGAAGATGATCTGTATCCCTGAATTGGCCATTAGTATGGAGACAGGTTGATTAGCTGTACCCATCAAGTTCTGATTCCTGACATTATTAGAATTAAAGAAATGTCACTAAACAATAGGATATAGGACCTAGCATTTTAAGAAGCCACTAAAGATGTCAGAGGATGCAGAAGAGGTTGTCAAGATAGTGGTGTTTTACATAGTTTGAAGTAAAACAATAACAACAACAAAAAAAAACCCAACAAAATCTAGACCAAAAAAAAAAGTGATTTCACAATCATTTATCTGCAAAATTCTGCTACACAGTAGGGTGTCCTGAAACATCCCATCATTCCACAGTAGCTCACATGTGGAGTAGACCCCCTTCCAAGCAACCTGCAGAGCCTCCATGAAGCTCCCTAGGACGCTGGAGCCATTAATGGTAACATATGGTTTTCCTTGCTTTTTCTTGCGTCGATACTTTCAACTTTCTTGTTCATTTTCTTAATTTCATCATCCTGCATTCACAACTGCTGAATAATAAAGTATCAAAGACGATTAAGATCTTTGAGTCTGGCTCTCACTTTTCCTAGGACACTTGAGATTCACATATTTATGAATGTTATACTTGTACATGAGTTCAGTGTATGCCTATGATAACCGTGTTTTCACCCATTGTCCAGGAAATTCATTGTTTATGGTAGAAATCAACAGGAATAACTCAGATAGTTGGTTGGATGCCCTTCACAGCTACTATGGCACTTCTGAATACTCCTAGTATCAAGGTATAGATGATAGGTAGATAGATAGATAGATAGATAGATAGATAGATAGATAGATAGATATAAAATTTATAAGACTTTGTTCTCATAATTTTCTACTTGATTGTGAGAACAAACTGAGATAATCCTTGTAGCTCACAGTTATCTGCACGTATCCTTAAACTGATACGGGATTAATCATATCATGGTGGTGCTTGAATCAGATAATGCTGAGCCAACAGCTTGTTCTTTCTGGAGGAAACAGTTCAAAACAGTTTTTGGCAACTTTAAAATTTGAAAAAATTGACTAAAACTAAAGGGACATTCATAAATTCAATTCACCAGTAGTTAATGCTCAGTGTGATAAGGAATACCATTACAGCAGATAGGTAGCTAGAGAAGGTCGATCGTGTCAGTTAATCAGGTGGTCTGTAGCTGGTGTCCACAGACAAGACAGTGATGGTCTCTAGATAGCTCCATTAATATCAATGAAAAAGGACTGCTGATGTATGCCCATGATGAAATATTTGTCTAGTACTTATAAGGCCCTGGGTGTGAACTTCAGCACTTCAGATGATGATGGTGATGGTGATGATGATGATGGTGGTGGTGGTGGTGGTGGTGGTAACAGTGATGATGATGGTGGTGGTTGTGAGAATGGTAATGGTGGTGACAATGACAAGAAAATGATGATGAAAGGGAAATATAAGGTCTGATGATAGAAGAGGGAATAAGCTAAGTAAATGGGTTAGCAATGAGCTTCTATCATACTCTGTTAAGAGGTAGCTAGTATGGATTCTACTGTGTTGACTAGAAAGTTTCATTCTGATTTGTTTCCTATTTCTGTTGCACTCTGTCCTCCAATTGAATTTCTCCTTCCATTCCAATCCCATCTGTCCATCTCAATGAATGACAAGTACCTTGTTATCTGTGATTGGACATTGTCTCACATGCATGTGGTGCCTTATCTAGCACTTGTTCTCATATCCCTTTAACAAAAATTTATCATCTGTTGTATACCAGGCTACTTCACACACACACACACACACACACACTCTACGTACATATACACACACATACGTACCATACACACATCCATTCACACACACATACACATACACACACACACACACACACACACACACACACACACACACTTATTTAAAGCCTTTTCTTTTGGAGTTTACACTCTATTGAGGAAAGACAAGTTCAGTAAAATATTCATAATAACAATGAAGAGAAATAAAGGAGAAGTGAAACAGCTAAATCAGACTCCTCCCTTTCCAAATTGTTCTGTGCACTCTACAAGGGCTTCCAAAAACAGGAGAGATGCATAGAGACTTCAAGAGCCTGAGACTAGAGGGCTCCAGAGCTATGGTAGAAATTTGTGTCAGTTCAAATGAATGCAGAAAAAAAAGTATGGCCCTTTCTACAGAGGCAGGAGAATGTTCTAGGATGTCAATAAGGTCTTTGAGGAGCAAGGGGTTTTGAAACTGAGACTTGAAATCATTGTCTGAGCAGGCAATGATTTGGCAGTAGTCTAGAATCTCACTGCTTGGTAGCTCTTAGATCAACCACATAAGTGTTATGCAGGAGCTTGTAGAAATTAATATACCCAGGCTAGCCCTAAGCCCACTGAATTGGAAACTGTATTTTTATATGAGGCCCAGCTGACTCCAGTGCAAATGAAAGTTTGAGAGACACCTTCTCAACCAGGGTTTGAAGAGCCATAAAACCTTGATGACAAGCCACATCCTTTGCCTGTTGCATTGACTCTCTGAGGGAGATAACAGAGAGAATTTTCAAAATCTAAGCATGAAAGTTACGTGGAATTTCTTCTTGATTCTAGTCTCTGTACACTGTTGTGCGCAGATATTCAACTGTGACACAATTTGGAGAATAACAAACCACACTTCTGACTTCAGATATGGCTACATTCATCTCAAGCCCCCCCCAAAAGTTCAGTTAACGAAGCAAGAGCTTCTAAGTGGAAAGAAGTACACATTCAACCTTTGTAAAGAGGATTTCTCTGCCTAGTGACAGGCTGGAAGATCTTGACCCTTGCAGGTGGCTCTGCTGTTGCAGACACAGGACAGAGCTGACACACTCATGCTGAGTTTGCTGTTCCTTCCTGAGCAGCATGTAAGGATGCTGGAAGAGAGGACAGCAGGGCTTTGGAGCAAATAAGAGCACGTTGTCCCTAATCCATATTGACAACAGGTTCTGTTCTTGAGGAGCAGCCAAAACACTTTATTTCTCATCAAAATTGAGTCATATTAAAAAAGCAAGAAGTAGAGCCAAGATGCAAACTTTCTCTAGAACTTTCTTCCCAGAACCTTGGTCACGCTATTTGCCAATGACTATCCCTTTGGACCACTTTCCCCTGCATTCCTCCATCAACCCTAAATCAATAGGTAGGGCTCATGGCAGAAAGCAGAGATCTGGACAGTACCCCACTGGAGCATCTGGGCTTGGTTACAGACTTGGATCTGGCAAGAATTTCTGTTATGTCTTAGAAAATGATGTAATCTCTCACTCTCATCTCCTAGAACATTGTGAAAAATACAAATTTCCCACCAAGTTACATCCTCTGTTCACACATCTCTTCCTTCCCCCTATTGGCACCAATGTTTAGGAAAGGAAAGTTACCCTTCTCCGTATGAAGAGGCCAAAAGATGTGACTAAGAACAAGCTCAAGACCAAGAAGTCCAGAATCTTCTCTGGGCTTAGCGGTGAAACTAATCCATCTTTCCTATGTCATTGGTTCATTTAGGTTTTTTTTTTTTTTAGACTAGCTTGTTTAATATATTTTCATTGGTCCAGATATGACATTATCCTAAGAGCTTACAGTTCCTGATTCAAGTTGTCTTACATACAAAATTACCTCAACTAGATACTAGATACTACACATGCACACACACACACGGGGGAGGGAGAGGGAGAGTGAGAGAGAGAGAGGGAGAGACAGAGAGAGACAGAGACAGAGAGAAACAGAGAGAGACAGAGAGGGAAGAAGGGAGGGACGGAGGGAGGGAGAGAGGGAGGGAGGGAGGGAAGGAGGGAGGGAGGGATAGTAGAGATGGAAGAGGGAGGGAGGAAGAAAGAGGGAGGGGCATCTATTTACTCAATAGACCCTGACTTCTCCTGTATGCCTCTTTAAAGGCGGCCACAGGAATCATCCAGTTGCTTCTCCTTAAAATAGTTTCATCCTTAATTTCCATCTCCTTTTTCTCCATGGAAAATTCATTACCAGCTCCTATGAATAACGGTAGCAAAGGTATCTTCACGTGTAATCACACTCCCAAGCACAATTCTAGCTTCTGTCCTTGTCATACGGAGCACTTCTCTTGTCTCCTAGGATTACCCGGCTCTTGCGACCTTACAGTACTTGGGAAACAAATCTGGTCATGTGACTTCTCTCTTCATCCCATGGCAGCTCCTTTCCCTAGAACAAAACCCAAGTGCCTTCATCTTTCTTCAGGGAAGATCCTTAGGAACTGCCCTGTAAAATCATAAAATTCCAGCTTTCACCAGCTCCTCTGTGAGTGCATGATATTAGCATGGTGTAGACTCCTTAACTTCTGAGTGAAATGTGCTGTTTGTTACTGTGAACTGTAGCCATAGCCTTACTTTCCTTTGTTTTGCTCCTTTGGGACAATTTCCCCATCTTCTACCTCCAACAGGAAAATGATTTATAGAAAGGCTCCACTGGACATCTGATCATTGGACTTATGTTCCTGGTGTTTCTGTCACAGGCCTTAGTATACTTCTACTATCTAGTGACAAAGCTGGACTAGATAAGAACTTCCATGAGAAGACAAATTTTATCTTCACAACATCGTTCTGTTCACAGCCACAAGTAGACATCCACTACTGTGTTAAAGAACCAAGAGGCCTGCCACTTACACTCAAAGTCTAGCCAGCCATTCACACTGTCTCTAACTTAAGTTAGACCTTCTATATTTTCTGATGATGCTACAAATACAAGCCTCCCTAAGTTGTCTTCCTACATCATGTTGTCCTGTTTCCTCCTACAGAGGCATCATTCTTTCTCCATGCTTACTTCTAAAATGCAGATTTGACCATTTCCCTATCTGGGTTAAAAGTTTTCAAAGGCACTATTGTACACAGGATAAAATCTAGCCACCTCAAAATAATACATGGATACGTTCCTTTGTAGTCTTCCCCAGCTTTAAATCTCAGGGAATTGGAACTGTCCTCAGATTCCCATGTATCAGGGATAGTTAATGTATTTTAAAATATGGCATTTGCTTAGCTTGAAATGGCCTCTTGACATGTAAACACATCATTGTCTTCAAGAGTTCATGTCATGTATCAATTAAGAATAACATATACTATACTGTTTATGAACATCTGCATCAGGCACCATACTACAATGATGGGCAAGAAAACCATAGATGTGCTTGCCCAAAAGGTCTGAATCCCATGCGGGAGAAAAGGGTGCTTGTATTTCCTTTCCTAACTGATGCCTTTTTTCGAGTTCATCATGTACCACTCTGTCTGTCAACATGTCTACTCTTGTAGCTTTTTGTTTACACAGATGTCAGATTATACAGGGAAGAACCATGCCTATTCATCTGGCATCTCCAGCACTGGAGAAGTGTCTGACACATGGTAGTTATCAAATAAATGTTTATAGGGTAAAGGAGGAAAGACTTGCTTAGTTTTTCGAGTATTTGAAGTTCTGAGGCAATGGAACACACAATAGCTGTCCTAGATGGCAGAAGAGCAGCTCCCCTCAGAAGAGGACTAGTTGGACATTCCACCAGAGAGTAGTTCTATAGCCAAGTTCAGCAAAAAGTATCGGCTGTGAAGAAGAGGGTTATGACAATAGATGAGTTAAAGTTCCCCCACTAAACAGGATTTCCCACTGGACACAACCAATAAGCATTTCCCATTTCATGAATATGTTGAATTTGAAGTTTGGTCGTTGCTGGTATAGAGAAACAGATTTTTGTTTTTAAAATTTAATCATGATTTAAAACTGTTGAAATATTTATCAAAATTCAACATGCCTTTTCCACATGACCGATCAGCAATTTTGTGCTAATGGGAAGCTGAAGCCAAACCAAATGCCTATTACTAAGGAAATGGTTTCATATAATACAGTACTTACATACTTTTAAATTATATGCAATGGGAAAAGGCATTGAACTTGATAAGCTTAAAATAGCATGGTTGGTCAAAACCAAAGTAGAAAAATAGGAGAATAAAAAGAGAACATGAATTTCAGGACATTATTTATATTTTTAAAATTCATACACTCAAAATGTTATATATTTTACAAGTATATGAATGTGATTAAAGATATATATATATAACTACTGGAAGGGAATAGCAACATTGAGAAACAAGTGGAAATTTTTTAAAAGACCAGAATTTCAAATAGAATTTGACATGAGCTAACATGCTATCCTGGAAACAACCCTCTATCCATGCTCATGTAAAAAGCACGGGTACATTACCCCTGCCTACACTACCAAGGAAAATATCTTTCTCTCTCCATCAGTCACTGAAGAGAGTTATTGTCTTCTGGGTGCCTCCTAAGCCCCCTCTCTACATTACTGTAATAGAACCACATTCTGTGGTCCATTGGGAGCTCTCCTTTGGGTAAAAGATGCTCCAGGTACCTTTCCTGCTATAGACCTTGGCCCTGCTGGCGGACTCTCCTGTCAGAGTCTATCCTGTAACTACCTTTAAGTACAGGACTTATTAAGGCCAAAGTCTGAATCTGATCCCATGGATTAACCTGAAACAGGAGGTGAATGCAGTTCCTATGTATGGATGCTCCAGAACAAATATACCGATGGTGGTAAGATACCTTTCAGCATGTTGCTCCTCTCGCAAAATAGTTTCATTTCTTAGGGGACAAAATCAGAAAGCTTCAAAAAATACAGGCTGAAAATAAAGGGGTCTTATGTTTTATCCTGCCACAGTGTTGCCTGTGGCTTGACCTGAATGAGTTCTAAACAAATAAAATGTTGCTTCTCTATCTGGAAACATCTTTCTATTTCCTGATCTAAGCCCCCCCCCACACTATATTTTTATCATGGAATCTTTTTAGATACAAATAAAAAGAGAAGATGCTTTTAAAGACACAGTTCTGGATAAATTATGTCTGGCTAAAGCAAGGCTGACCTATGTAAGTGAATGATTGTGGTTCAGGTGCTCATAAGATACATACCCAAAAGACAGCACAGGACTTGGCCTCTCATCAGAATAATGCAAAAAAAAATGATAAAAAAAAAAAGAACCACTGAATACTGATCATTTTCTGAGACCAGTTAACAAATAAAGCAACTACAGAAAGAAGTATTTACTTCCATGTCAGGACTGGGAAACCAAAGTTTAACAGACATGAATAAATTGCACACCTTGAAACAAAATTAATGAAAACAATAAAGATTTGAACCCAAGTCCAGTTTATTCTAAAGCCTTCTATTCACTGTAATAGTAAAGTGACCCCTAGTTGTCCAGCGATGACCGAGTTGGCCAGCAAACTCAACACTGTTAGGCACAACATCACCTCTATGAGTGCTACTGGAAGGTAGGTGCTGGTTCATGTACATGAACACTAAAATCCAAGGAACAGGTCAGCCAGGCTCTCATCTAAAAGGATAGAGTGAATAAGTGGTACAGCTGAAATCAAAACAAAGTCTTCCTTTACCACAAACCTCTGACCTTACTACTTCTCAATAATCCTTACCCAGTCTCAGGAAAGATGACCCTAATAATCTTTCCTTTTTCTTTAAAATAACATTGATCCCTGTGACTGTAAGCATGAGCCTGAGATCCAAGACACCTATTAGTTGACTCTGCCCAGAAATTTCCTGGTGCCTTCTTTCTAGAGTTTCATTAGATTCCATTTACTTGATATTCTTGGCAGGTGAAGAAGAGGAGACAGTGGAGTTTATCATCTTCATCTTCATCACCTTTTTCTCATGTCAAGCCTGCAGATGAGAACAGGAGATACCAGGAAGAAACAGGAAGCATGGTTTACTCTGGTGTCAATGATGCCTGCAGGGAGAATGACAGAAACATCTATTTCTTCATATAACATGAAAGATGGATATCACAAGGCACAGAAAAAAAAAACCCAACTCTTAGGTAATTTGCATATTTGGGTTGAGGAATAAGTATGGATAAAAAAGGGCTTTGTAGCATTATTCTCTGAGAATCAGTAAACACGACTAATATATGTCAGCTTTGGTCCAACGTCTAGATGAGATGTGAGTACTCATCCCAGGTGTCTGATGCTTGACCTTCATTCATTCTCAGATGGCTTTTCCAAGTTGCACTTTCTTGGAGAACAATGGAAGAGTTCAGAGAAGCATAGAAACATAGAAAGTCTCTACATGAATGAGATCATTTATTCCTTAATCTCTCTCCCCAACTTTTTAATGAAGCCTCAAATATTTTCACCAAAGAATCAAATTGAGTAATATTTTATATAAATAGAGATTCAATATGTCATACTAAACATATGCAAAGGTTGAAACATTGTTATTGAATGCTTCTTGAAAGTTTGACTCATAATGAGTGTATAATAGTTCACTGAACATTTCTATTACTTGGATTTAAAGTTATTTCTATTTTTATAACATTAATGCTACATTAATTTAATTCTTTTGTATGTAAATATCTTTGTGAAAGTTTATTGCTACTTACTTAGGAGAGTATTCCAAAAGTGTATTACTGGGTTAAAAGGTCTGACACTGGTAGAAATAAACTCTGGGAAACTTTTTTGAAACACAATTTTCAACCTCTATGATTTTGAAATATTTTAAACACTTAGCACATGGATTGCTATTAAACATTAAACCAGGTATCTCCCATACCCTACCTGTGCCATTTAATTTTGTGCTTATGTTTACTTAACACAGATAAGAGCATCCTTATTAGCTATTTTAGAAGCAATAGTTCTATCTAAGCTTGAATTTTATAGTCTCAAGTATAAAATCAAACATCCTCAATTTTGGGTCAAAAATAGAAAAGTCTTCATAACCCCTAACTGAATTATAGGTGGGCACACTAAGGACGTTCCTCTCTTGGGTGAGGAGAATGAGTTAATACTCATGAACAAGATGTACATTCATCTCTGAACTTCTCCAGAGCATTGTATCAATGATAGACTTCCCAAATGGTTTCCTCAAAAAGCATGTTATAGCTCCATTGATAATGGCAAACAACTTAATATTGGGGTTAATGGCTTTCAGAGATTTATATTTCTGTATACTTTGATTCCATGCACCTGTACAGACTGGCACAATTCTAGGCCATAGGATGTTTTGAAGTAGAGAGTCCACTCAAAACAATCAATGAATAAACTTGGCCATGAAGGGCCAGGTGGTTCATTCACACAAACATCAAAGGAAGAAAAGCACTGTAGATTTGAGGCCTCCAAGGTTCGAAGCTGAGGAACAGGGTGGTGTCTCTTAAAAAGAATTGCAAGCAGGGTCTGGAAGCAGTGTCAGGTGGAGCTGAGACACGAGCTGGCTGGAGCTAACAAGGAAGGAGAGTGGAAGCTGCAAGCTGGGGGAGGATGCTGTTTTTATGACATGTCCCTCAAGTGGTTTTGCTTTCTGTTCTAAGATTTTGTTCTTCTGTGATCAAACTCAGACTTTGTTTTTGCCACTCCTAATGATGATATATGTCATACATTTGTTTATGCCTTTCTCGACTTATGCCAGAAGGATTCTTACCTACTCCAAACATTGGGGGAGTATTTGTGTATATGTGTCTGGTCTCTTTATGAACAAGTGCTTGTCACTCCAGGTTAAGGCAGGGGATGATCTGCATGAAGCAATGCTGGAGTCCAGTACTGACCTAGAGACCTCTCTGTGGCATGAAGACAGATGACAGAGTTATGTCAGCTTTAGTTATGTTTGTTCAAAAGGAACCTCCTGCTACCAGAGAGCAGCAGCCTGGGAATCGAAAGATTCAGGTTCAAATTCCAGCTCAGTCACAGTATACAGTGACTAACACACTTTGCTGTTACAGTTCTCTGCTTCCATATTTATCAAACCAAGATGTTTTGGAGTCCAATCATTTCACTCTTCTGCCTAGTCAGGTCAACCAAGAGTATGTTCTGTGCAGCAGGAAGGTCATAATTTTAAAAACCTTCTTTCACTCCTATCCCACTCCATTCTCACCCTGCTGAGACTTCATTCAAGGTCTCCCTGGACCTGATTGCAGAGTTTCTACCCACCTCTACCTTCTGTTCTCTCCTGATTCTCTCCTGAAGGTGGACCTATGCTTTGGAGCTGGAGTGTGGCCTCTTCTGATAGACCTAGCAGAACTAAGGAGACAGAATGTGCTGTAGATGTAGTGTAAGAAGAAATCTCCAGAACAATTTTAGATACTTCCTAGTTCCTGTGTGCCTTTGCATCTTGCTCAGTGTTGTGTATACTTGTGTTTAGTGGAACACTCCACTGTGACTCAGCATGTTCCGTGCACATGGAGCTTTAGCCTGGTGTAAATAAGAGTATTAAAGAAAGGATAACCATACACCAGAACCACTGTTAAAGGAACACTTACATTCTGGGAATTCCTACTTGTGGACCTTCTTTGAACCCCTCCAGTTCTAGGTCCTTACCGAGACCTGGGGGACAGAAGACAGGCAAGGTTCTGATGAATGAGCTGGGGACTTCATTTGTCCTGGATTTGTGCTTCCAAATTACAGATTCAGAGGAATAGCAAACTCTTCCCCTGGTGAAGGAAGCCTAGAGGTAGTGCTGGTCAAGTTTATTGTGGTAGGACTGGAGGGAAGAAGGAAGCACATTGAAGCTACATATTATTCCCTTCCTTATAGTCAGCTGACATATGGGGTGATATGTTAATTTTCACTTTTCTGTCTCTTGTGTGCTGCTGTTTGATTTACTCAAAACCCAAAGGAAGCCCAAAGATACTTAAGGCCCTACTTTAAACACTCATACATGAGTTTATCAGGAACCTACAGATGTGGTCACTTGTAGCACAAAGTTGTACACACTCAGTTTCTGGCATGTCCTTGGTGGAAGGTTTCTGTGCTCCAGAAAATAAACTCCCTTCTGTGATTTCTCATGTTTTGCTATGGCTGTGTGAACAACTACTAAAGAATACCAGCCATAGGTGACTAGTGACTCAAGTCCAGGGTCTTGTTGGGTCTGACTTTAGGCAAATATCAGCTCAGATGGAGATCTTCCAGGCCCTTCAAGGGAAGGTCTGCCTCAGTGCAGTCATTGCTTCCATTTATGGGCTTTTAAGACAGTGGTAGGAGGAATAATCATTTTGCTTCCTTTACTGTGTTTCTCAGTAAGGATTGTAAGCCAGAACTTAAAATTGGAAGAATGACTAAATTCCACATGAGCTACAGATGTACTAAATGTATAAATGTTGGGTATTGAAGCAAAAATGTTAGTGAAAGGGACCAGGTTGATGTACATCCATAGACTAATCATTCACTTTTAACACTGATACCTTATCCTAAGCCATGGTTTATATTTAAGAGACACAGATTTTGTTGTACTCACACACCAGTGATGATCATGAAGAAAGGATGGAAAAGGACAGAGAAAGATAGAAAGTGATATATAAAGATGGAAAATGAATAGGTAAATACATGATTTATATATGATAGATGATAATAGCTAGTTATCTAGGTGATAGATATGTAGATAGATTGATTGACAAATGACAGATAGATAGATAGATGATAGATAGATGATAGATAGATGATAGATAGATAGATAGATAGATACATGATAGATAGATGATAGATGGATGATAGATAGAGATAGAGATAGAAACAGAGACAGAGTCAGAGATAAAGATAATTTCAGTGATCATCTGAAGGGTTGTAGTTTTCTATGGTATAGGTTTAATGTCAATTTCTCAAGTTGAGTTGGAAAGTAAGTAGTAATGATGTATCTAATTTTGCCTAAAATCCTGGATGAATTCAACTAGCTGATTTTAAAAGTCTCATCTTTGATATCAAACCAAGAAATAAAAATAGAAGAAATCAGGATAACAAAGCCTTAGAAAAAGGTGGATGCCTTTTGCCAGGAGTTGTGATCTAGATTCATTTGAGATAACAGACATACACCTGGGCCTAACATTCATGATGGTGGAGCAAGTGGAGCAGAAATCATGGAAAACAGCAAGAACAAAACAAGCCTCTTACAGAGTGAGATTCAGGGGCTGAGCAGGCAGATTACAGTGATGCTCTGTAAGTCAGTCTTGGATCAGAAAAGACTTATGATGCTTATTCTCAAAACTACAGGGAGACCCATTGATTTGGGCAACTCAACAACCCCTTCTTAGACTCTAAGATAGTTTAGCCAAATGGTTAACCAGAAAAGGGTGACAATAAAAAATAAAATGCACATCCAAGTTATGGAGCTGGGATCCAGGTAAAGCATGGTTATTGTAGAGGATCCTAAAGATGATGTCAAAGCATGTCAGCATTGCCCTGTGAGAAAACAATTTATTTGTGTGTGTTATAGTCAGACAGACGCATGTCTGAGATTAGCTTGAACTGTGGATGGTTATGGAAGCCCCATGTCTTCTTGACATCATCTGTTTTACTACCTTGCACTCACTAGGTAAAATCTAGAACATTCCTGAAAATAAAATTCTCTTACCAGAAAAACTGAGTCAAAAGAATAAAAAAAAAAAAAAAGACTATGCCAAGAGGGTATAAAAGGAAAAAAAATGTTGAAGAAGAAAACTAATGATATGAAAAATTTCATCAAAAGAGTGTTAGTGATAAGTTTAGAAATTAGGAAACATTGGACCATTAAATGTATATGTACCCCCACAGGGAGGAGGAAGACATATTTAGCTGTTACCATGGTGACACTTTTAAATCTTGAACAGTTATAAAACTAGAACTAAAGGGAAGTAAAGCTCCAGGGTCAGACCTCGAAAGAGACATCATAGCTCAAAAGACTTTAGGTCTGCCATTTCAGAAGTCAAGTACTGTGGGGAAAATTTAGAGCCCGCCACAGTGGTGGGGCCCCGGAGGGGCTTCCACGCTGTGGCGGGTCCCACATTCGGGAGGAATCCTATGGTTCCAGCGGCCTGGAAGCCTTGGTGGCAGCAGGCCCCAATAACACGAGGAAGTCCTTGGTACCAAAAAGGTTTATTGTCATGGCGGATGATAGATGGATCTAGGTGTACCCCCAAAACTCAGGGCAGTCCTGAGCTATATAGGGAGGGAGAAAGGGGGAGGATTGGGGGAGGATCTGGGGGAGGCATGCTTAATTTGCCCTGCCCTCTGGCCTTCATTAGTATGTAAATCCCTAGGGCCTGAGGCCTATAGCCTGGCCTATGTGACTGAACAATGTAATTCTATGGAGACCGTGACTGCTTTTCAGGATCCTGGGTTCTGGGGGGGGGGGGGGGAAAAACCCGTTTGTTCTCATGCACAATCCCATGTAGAGTCTGCAGAGTCTCGGGGTTCTAGGCACCTGCTCAACCATGACCCAGGATACCCTTACACAGTCCCACAAAGTACTAGGCTAAGAATCCTTCTGAGTGAGAGACAGATGCCAGTAAGAGATCATAGTGAGAGAGATGGAAGAACAGAAGCCTGTATCTCAAACAGGTGGTAGGCTTTACTGGATGACAGGCATTCTGGCTTATGGTGACAGGAGAACCAGAGTCACCTTAGAACTGATAGGCAGTATGGACATTGTGTACATATGATGATTTGAATGGCAAATTTCCCCTATAGATTCATGTCAGGCTGTTTGGAGGGAAATTATAGAAACTTTAGGAAGTAGAACCTTGTTGGAAGAAGTACTTCCCTGGGGTAAGATTTGAAGGTTTGTAGCCTCATCCTACTTCCTGTTCTCCATCTTGCTGCTTCCTATATGTGGATGTAACTTCCTGATTCTGTCTCTAGGCCTACCTGTTGCCATATCTTGCTTGACATGATGAATTCTAGCCATCCCTCTGGAATCACGTGCCAAAATAAAGTTTTTTTTTCCCAACTTACTTTTGGTCATTCATTTTATCAATCAGAAGTTTCCCAACAGCTGCCATCAAAGAGCAGAGGCAGAATACACAGAGAGGTATAGTTCACATGGAAACAAATCTACCTGACACAGGTATTCCTCACACTTAGCCAATGAATCTGTCACCTGAGATAACCCACCTGGGAATTGCAACAAGTATTTGTTGTCTTCAGAAAGATGCCCTAGTATCCTCCTGTATCCTTTGATGGCAGTGACTATCTCACTGGAGTTAGAGATCAGACTGTAGGAATATCCTAATGTGATGGTGTGGTGGTTAGAAACTGAGTTGACTTTAGCCCTGTGCTATAGTCCTTTTGTTAGCTCTTTTTACAGTGAGTGTGGTAAGACAACAGTCGGGTTTTAATAATCAAGCAGCTCTTGAAGAAGTTGTGCCCCTACAAGCCTAATGCTATCCACCCAGGAGCAAGTCTAGCAAGGCTGAGACTAAGGGGGTTCATCCTTTTTAAAGGTCTTTTTTGTGACATTTATTCCCAGTGCAACACATCTGGAGATTCTATTGAACAACAAGCTGGGCTTACTGAGGATTCTGGATTGAATAATAAAGAGTAGCTTCCTTAGCCTAGGGTTCAGATAAACTTACACTGGAGTCTTCTATAGCAAAGGTTAACCTTCTAGCAAGTGTTCCAATAAGGAAAAAAGAGCAGCATTTGGGTGACCTGTGGCATTTCTAGGGTCTGAGAAGTAAGTGCTGTACTTCTAGCTGACAATTCCTTTCAGTTGATTCAAAAAACAAACAAACAAACAAACAAACAACAACAACAAAATCCCAAGGGATGAATAAAACAAATGTTTCTCTATCTCTGTGTCTACTTCTGTGTCTCTCTGTCTATCTCTGTTTCTCTGTATTTCTCTCTCTCTCTCTCTCTCTCTCTCTCTCTCTCTCTCTCTCTCTCTCTCTCTCTCTCTCTCTCTCTTCCTCCCTGTGCTCAAAGTTTCATTGCTTGTTGCATTGCTTGTTGCTCTCCACACTTGCTTTTCCTTCCCAGGTAGGCGAATAGATTTGTTTTGCTGAGGAAAATGGGCAGAGGTGTGGGACTTGATACTCTGAAAAAGGGTTTGGGGCTTGTTAGGCAAATGCTGCTCCTGCAGTTTGGATGGCCAAGCTCTGTCCAAGGGAATGAATACATATAAGTAGCCCAGACATGCTCGCATGGATAATCTTCATCCTCCTATCCTTTCTTGTCTCTACTCATGTTGGTAACTTTCTCTTTGCTGCAAGAAAATGCTCATCAGAAGCGATTTAAGTTTGGAAGACTTTATATTGGCTCACAGTTTCAGAAACGTTCAATCCAGCATAGCTAGGAAAGCCAGGTGGGGAGGCTTTCTGTCTCTGAGCTAATGCTAACTTGGCACCTGGATCAGAAAAAAAAAAGACTCAGAGAGTGGGCTCAGATTCAGAGATGGATTACAACCCTCAAGTCAATGGACTACAAGCCCAAAGAGACTCACCTCTGCTAAGCAGTTGCTGCTTCCCAGAAATGTCACATGCTGTTTAGCAAGTGCTCAAGCACATGGAGACATTATGAGAAACATCACATTTTCAAATGATAACAATCATAAAATGAAAAATGTTTTTAAGTTTTTCCAAGTTTGAGGACAGTTGTTAAGTAACTTGATGCTATGGATTCTGCTTGGTGAGTCTTAGGGATAACATAAGAGTTTGTGGGATGTGAGTCTCTGGGGATGAGACTGGTGTTGTTTGGGCCACCTGCTTTCACACCCACACTCTGCTTTTTTTTCCCCAGGACTTTGGAAATTCTGTGGTCAGATACACTGAGAGGTGTTCTCCTTACCCAAAATAATATTGTCTGAATTTAGTGCTATGCCCTGCTCAAGGCCATAGGTTTAGCTTACACTATCTGACTTGAATCCTAAGAGAAAACGCAATCTCTATGTCCATTTCAGAAATCAAGGAACTGGCTTAGACAAGTCACATGACCTGTCTATGGTATCACTATAGGCTCAATCTCAGTACAATCAAACATTGAGATCCATACCTCCAACCTCCCTATTCAAGCACATTTTTTAAAAGACCTTTTATCAATTTTTAGAGGTAAGGAAACTACATTCTCACCACCAAACCAACTTTCATCAGACTTCAGCAAACATGGAAAGAATGCCATCGTCAGAAATAAAAGTCAGTGGAGAATCCCCCATGTTGTAAAGGCTGTGACTGAACACAAGTCAGTATACAGGCAGGCGAATTCGAGCAAAACCTCCACAGAGCTCAATTTATTGATGTGCATGCAGCAAGTGGCTCTAGGAAAATAATTATACTGGGCCATGGAGAGGCACGTGCAAGGTCGTTTCCTAAAACATTATTTGTAGGAGTGAAAAATAATGATTTAAACAACCCAAATATCTACCCTCAGGAGGACTGGTTAATGCATTAAAGTAAATCTATCCACTGTGCTACAGTGTGCCATTTATAATAGTAACATAGATCTGTGTAAATTAGCTTAGGAATCTGTTAGTGGACACTGGCAAGTTCCAGGAGAGTGTACATAGTAGTATTCTTTTCTATGAAAAATAAAGACAAAAAAGAGAAGTGGGGGGGATGAAGCTATGTAGGGGAAAGCCAAGAGGGAACAGCAATCAGATCTTAGCAACTGCTTGTGATCTTAGTGGCTAACTCATGGTCTTAGTGAATGACTTGTGGTGAGAAGGGGACACTGAACCCAGGGAAACAGATGTCACTCTCATCTATGTCCCCTTGGACTTGTTTTGGAGCCATTTCAACTCCCACTTTCAGTTTTTATTTAATTTTTTTCTTTTCCCATTTTCATATGTGTGGTTGGGATGTATGTGTTGTATGGGCCCATGCATGGGATTGTATGTCTTCATGTGTGAGTACGCATGAGCAGGCCCAAGGTGTATGTCTGCATCTGCACTGCTCTGCCCCTTTGGTTCATTGAGACTGAGGGTCTCTGTCAAACCCAGAGTTCCATGATATGGATAGTGTCAATAGCTAGCTTGCTGTATAACCTTCCAAGGCTGGGATTAAAGGTAGGTCACCATACTAACCTGGTATTCATGTGGGTTCTGGGGATCTGAACTCTGGGCCTCAGGCTTAGGTGTCCAGGGATTTAACTAATGAACCATCACCCCAGCCATCAGTTTCAATTTTCTCATCTGAAACCACACTTATTTTTTCCAGATGTTGTAGACTGGGCTGCTAAATGAGGTAATACATATGCAGCCTCAGTCTAGGGTGGGGTACATTCTGGGCAGGTGAAAATGGGATCTGCTTTGATATTTGCTGGAGTATTTCCATCATCTAGTGCAGCATAAATGGTTTCCCTAAATTTAGTGGCTTCAAGAAACAACCATTTTTTATAACTCATGAATTCAGTGGGTTGCAAATTTGAGCAGTATGTGGTTGTCTCTCTGTTCTCTGAGGCATTCTCTGGAGTCTTCTGGGTGAACTTGCTACTGAAGCATCTAGAATACTTTGCTCACATCTCCAGCATGGTGGCTGTAGGGCTAACCTCAGCCTGTACTCTGGGTTAGAGTTTGCAGTCTTCCCAGGGTAGGAAGTGAGAGATAAGCTCAGAGCCACTAGCCTCTCTGCATAAGGACTGGTTTCCCATAGAGTGAATATCTCAAGAAGAACCAGAGGAAGATGTCTAGTATTTAATGGATCCACATAAGCCACGTAACACCACATTGACCACATACTTGGATGAGGCAATCATGAATGTTTCCAGACTCTCTGAGCAAGGACAAGAGCATCAAGGTCTCCCTGTAGGCAAGCAAGGAGATATAAAATATCACTGTGGCCACCTTTGGAAATGATAATCTGCCACAGATCCTACCTCCATCCATTTTGCTATTTTACTGTTACGTTTGTATTTATCCTGGCATGCGTCTCCATAGACAGAGACCTAGCCACGTTTTATATAACTGAACACATGAGCACACAGAGAGCCAGAGACATGTACAAAAATACACATACATTATGGAGCTGAATCACTGCTGCTGAGGAGGCAGACCTTCTTCATGTGAAGTCTCAAGTGTTTGTGCAAAAAAGGGCTGGAAAGAGGACGGAGATGCTCGCTGCTGTATATATAGAGTAGGTTTTGCCCTTTACAATAAGATGATGCATTTCATTTTGCTTCCCCTGTTGCCATGGTATCTGTCACTTTATTTATAACTGTGTCTGTTCAGTCGTATCCATGTACTTGAGAGGCTCTTCTGTTCTAAGAAATAACATTCGAGTATGGGGGGTGGGGCGTTCGGCAGGCAGAAATCCAGGACTTTATCTCTTTCACTGCCCTTCCTGAGCCATCTCTCTAGCTCTTCAATGCCCTGCCAACAAAGGAGTCTTTCTTTCATACTTTACTCTTCTCCTGGCCGTGCATGTCAGAATTAAGGTCTGCATTGAGCTCCCTATGGCCTTAAGAATTGTGTGGCCCTGCACAAGCTGCTCAGCCTGTTTGAGATTGCTTTCTCTCCCTCTTACCTGTATAACACAGGAAGGGTAACTAGGAGCTGACTAGTATCCATTTCTAACCTACTGCCTTCTGTGGTGGTTTCTGTACCATCCCATGGCAGCTTCCACTGCTCTATTCGCTCCTTCTCTTAAATATCACCTCCTCTGAGGGGGGTTTTGTTTATTCATGCACCTCTGGTAGATCCTCTTGGTGCTATGGTTATAGCTCACAGCCTTAGATCTAATCCCTTTGTTATCTACAGCATGCTGGGTCTCTATTTGAAACCTTACTCTTATCACCCCTCCCCCAAAGTTCTGCATACTTCTCACTGACTCTGCTGGTGAGATGTCATCAGGGCGAGCCCCAAATATTAAGGATTGGCCTTTGCCAGGTCAGGTGTAACCCTTAATCAAAGAAGGAATCCTGGGAGCAAGTGAATTGTGTTTGTCCACGATATGCAAAGTTCTAGCACTTCTCTGTGGACTGGGCTTCCTGCTCCTTTCCTTGGGATTTGGCCTGAAGCTGCTCCTTAAGCATTTTGTTTCTTCTCTCTGTCCCTTTGTTCTATTTCCCTATGCATGAGGTTTCTCTCAAGAGACTTCCTAAGGCATCACTCTACTCTTGCCCCTGTCCAGTTCTGGTTCTAGGAAACCTTCTGAATGAGGTGATCCAACGAGCCAACACCCCAGCCTGGAGCTCTCATTTCCTTGACTGGAAACAAACTCTCTGTTCTTACCTGGCAGTGTAGACGGGAGGATCTAAAGAGGCTCCAAGCATCCAGTCTGCTGGGTGTCACCTTTTTCTCTGGTCAACACCTACTTTGGAGAAGGATCTTCTCCCAGTTAATCCACCATAGAGGCACGTTTCTTAGTTCACTTCAGATTCCCTCAAATAGACAACCAAGGTTATTCATTAAGTGTCACCAATAGGACCACACAAACATGAGCTGGACAAGGCTGACAACAACGAGCATACCAAACTGGATGGGGATAAACTCATAAGGCCTCCCAAAGACATGTAGGCAACTGAGGAAAGCTGGAAGTCAGAGAAGTGGTCCTTCCCAGGGAAGAGCGTATTGATTGTCTAGTGCCAAACACCTAGCCCTAAAACCATACCTACAAACAACATTATATGGACTCAACAGGTTATTATTTGAAACATATGTATTCAAGTACATATATGCATGCAATAACAATTTATGAAAAACAAAACCATGAATTTGAAGGGAAAGTGAAAAAAATGGTATGTGGGGGAGGGTGGAGGGAGGAGAGGGAAGGGGAAATGCTGTGATTAGTAATCTCAAAAATAAGCACACAAAGGAAAATTATCCCTCACACTGATATTAAGGGAGCAAAGCCTAAAAACAAATGCAATGCAATTACTGTGCCCCAGCCTCAGCCAGGCCTGTCTGATAGCTTCTCTGACTGTAGATATCAAAGTTGCAAATCCATTAACAGTGCAGGGTCTGACCTGCAAGCACTGCCACCTTGCAGAGACAGTAGACCATACCAGGCATTGTGCACTGATATGGAAAAAGCATTGCACAAGCTTGCTCTCTGGACTTGGGATCCCTTTTTGAATGGTCCACAAGGAGAAGCAAGAGGGGATTATGTGTGCTCTTGAGAGGAGACTGAGCTCTATACAATGCCCACTTCTCATCATTGGATGAATATAGTAAGGGTTAGCTTTGAGCATCTCTGAGTCAGGATCCTGAGGACTCAGGTGTGAGATCCAGTACAATGCTAGTGCATAAAAAGTCCAAGACTTATTGCCTAACCTTAATTATAATTGACACTATTTTTGTCTTCAGGCCAAGAACAAGGACACTGAAAGAGATTTAGGAAATGAGGGGAGTTCTGGACAGTTGGTTGGAGTATCTTGAACATTTCTTCTTCTTCTCTGTTTCCTCATCGGACCTCCCAGACTCAAAAGGCCCATAGTTCAGGCTTTTAATGCAGCAAGTGCAGGCTAGTGGTGGGAGGGCACACAGAGAAGAGTTTGGAGGCTACACTTACATGAGGCTATACGAAGAAGTCAAGAGCACAGTACACAACTCAAAAGTCCTCTTGGATGCTTGACGTTGCTAGGGGCCACAAATGAGGAGGGATCCTTCTTAAATAAGACAGCTAGACCTTAGCACCCTTTGCATCTGGTCATCAGGAATCCAAGAAGCTGAGAATCAGTTTTACAAAGTGTTATTCCCAAGTGACAGTTGCAAGGAGGAAAAACTGCCTCACTGGGATCCAGTCCCTTGTGAGTGGTGCCAACACCCACCCCATCCTCAGGACCCTCCTCTGCCTACCTTCTTCTTCTTCCTGGCCTCCCAGTGTCTCTGCTTCTCCTGTTCTGTGTTGGACTTGCTGATTGTAAAGCTTCATTATTTATTGATGTGCTCAGAACAAGGGCTCGAGCCCCTGGGAAACAAAGGGCTCCAGGGACTTGTCAGTCAGATCAATACACAAGGCCGAGAAACTGTCTGAGGATTCTGAAAATCAGTTTACTTTGAACTCTGCCTAATTCAAAAGCAAGGGTCCCAAAGAAAAGATGTTCACTTTAATGCCTCCGTGGCTCTGCCCATTTCAAAAAACAGGGGTTGCTGCTAACTCTTGGGTGGCCCTTGACTTTCTAACCTTAGATGTCCCCTCTAATAAGAAAATAAATAGTCCAGGAGTGAAGTTCTAAAGGCTTACATTGAATTCCAATCTCTGTTTATGTATAAATAACTATTGTTCCTAGGACACACATTTAACCTTTCCAAAGATCAGGTGTTGCTTTCTTCCCTAGGACTTCAATCAAAGAGGTAACTCTATCATTGGGTGAGTTAATGAAGACACCTATGGATACTCTGAAAGTTTAAAATTGCCTAGATTCTGGTTCCTAATGTGCCTTTCTTACCCTCACTGAGATGTGTTTGCATGTTCAGGAACTTTGATGCCCTAATTTTTAACGAGACTTCTCTTTTGAAATCCTTAGCACCAATCTGGAAAATAATAACATTAGCATTAAAAATGGTTAATGAGTGAATAAATTAATAAGCACATTCACAAGGGATCAATCCATTTATAAAGCTCACACATTCTGGTGTTGACTGTAAAGCTCCCTTTGGATGAGAGGATAAATACCTGCCTGGAGAAACACTCAGATGTGGAAAGAAAGCCACAATACCAAAAAAGAACATGAAGCCTAGGACAAACATCATGATCCCAAAGTCATCTAGCCAGAAAGGCCTTCCAGAATACAGGCCGAGATTGTGATTGGGACAGAGAAAATGTCTTCTTTCCCAGAAGAGGAAAAAAGCAGGGAGTAAAAAGGGCTTCTAAGCTCAGTGCCATGGTTCTTGGAGAAGGTTGTGGTGTGGATTGAGATATAGAGGTGATTTGTAGAGGGATCCATATAAATTGTGTGCTTGCTTTTTTTTTTTTTTTTTTTTTTTGGTAGTGGTATCTCAAGCTCAGCTCTCATCTGACTTGTGGCAGTGCTACATTGCTAGGCAGAATTGGACATCTCTTGTCCTTTTTAGACTAGGGTGGGAATGGAAAATATTAAGATAAAAGTAATAGGAAAAAATCTAAATAGCATCACTGGTTCTTCAAGGTTGAAGTCTCTTAGGAGAGACATGTGGGCTGTCCCTTGTGGTCAGTCTCTGTTCTTCACTAGCTGTCAATAAAGCCACTCAGGCAGGAATCTGGGTCCTCCTGTCTGTTGTCAGTTGTCTCACACTTGCAGTGTCAATATTCTGTAGTCCAGTAAGGGGTAACAATGGCAACAGGAGCCTCAGTTCTCACAAGACTTCTAACTTACACCTGTAGCACCGAAGCCAGGATGCAGCTGAGATAGCATGTGTTCAAAGATGCTCCAGGGGGATATCCAATCACACCACCCGTTTCATGTGCTTTCCACCTGTGCTGCATAGAGAGTCTCTAGTACTATGCTCTTCACCTTCAATAACGGACAATCTCTGTTCATGTAGTCCTCTTGGGTTTGAATGGTGCAGCCTCTTGTTGAGTTGGTCCTCAGGTTCTTTTGTCATGGCCTTGGCTCTTAGAGAATGGTCTTCATAGATATCCAGAATGGTTGCTGGTAGATGGGTGAATAAATGAACACATGGACATTAGAACCAGTAGTTACTATTCATTAGCCCCTCAGGTTTCCATATTACTTTCTCAAATGCAAAGTAAACAAATAAATAGAATCTATTATATTGTTTTAGTCTTTACCTTACCAATTGCAAAGGCTATGCAGATATGTTCTTTACTGTGTCTTACATTGACCCACAAATGTTACTAGTTTTCTACATATAAAATAATGTTAGGAGCCCTAAGGGTGACTCAGTCAATAAAGTGATTTCCATGAAAGCACGAGCACCTGATTCTGGATTCCTATCACCCCTAAAAATCTAGGTGTGGTGTCCCACATCTGTTATCCCAACACTGGAGAAGTGAAGATAGGTAGATCCCTAGATCATTGGCTAGCTGGGCTAACTAAACAGCTATGCTCTAAGTTCAACCTGCCTCACAACAGGGAGGGGGAGTGATTGAGGAGGATCCTTATCATGAACCTCTGGCTTCCATGCACGTTTGCACACACACATGCAGACATACATCTACATATCCATACTAACACGTCGACACATGTATACCACATACAAAACTATGATAATACTTAATAAACATTTTTAAAGTATGTGACCTTCTGCTGTCCCACCTCCCACCTCCTTGTCAATCACTGGTTACTCTGGCCTTCTGATCTCTGGGTATCCCCAGATCTCAGCTTTGATTTTCTCAATCAACCTAAGTTGAAATGATGCTGTGCTCTTGTAGAAGCCTGTTTTTTGAGCTCATGGAGTTTCCCAGCCAACAAAGCAGAGAAGCAGGGAGCATTCTGGGAGTAAATGGCTCAAGAGTTCTGACTTTGACTGAAAGCCCACTGTGGGAAAGGTTCTGTCTGCACTAACATTCTGTAAGCCAGAGGAGCTGTGCAGATAGTGGAGCTGTGCTGGCCACTGCTTTGCTGTTGTTTGAACTGAGACTCAGAAGGGTCTGGTCTTCAGGGTCAGGCAGTGACTCATGGATGGTTGTCCTGAGATTGGATCTATGAACCTACCATAGAGAGTTTTCAGCCTGCATGCCTAGCCTCTACATTGGCTTAGACCCAAGGATCTATATAAGAACAAGAGCAATGTCCCCAAGTACAAGAGCAAAGTCTCTCTTTGAGAAGTCATATGGTCAGGAGGCCAAGAACAAGGGAGCAAAGGGCAGAGGCAGGCTAGGGAGCTCTTTAGATCTTCCATCTGAGGTGAGGAGTTAGGGCTTGAGAACACTAGAGGAAACAGAACTTCCCTGAGACAGCACAGGCTGCTGGGCCCGAGCCATCCTTGTTAATTGCCTGAAAGTGCTCTTTCCCTTTTACATTCTGCCTCCTGGTCCCAAGACCACTCTTGGCTTAACAATTTTCCTCTCTTTAATTATTTTTTTTGTTTTTTTTTATTAACCAGACCTGACAGGCACAAGGCTGGAGCCACCACTTGTTTCCATAATTGTTTGACGAGTGTGTAATGAGAATTACTTATCAGATAAATATGCTGCAATTAGCCTGCAACCACAATACCATCTGTGGTGGTGGTGAGGGGTGTGTGTGTGTGTGTGTGTGTGTTTTCTTAAATACAAGTATGGTAGGAGCTCCCTTAAGGATGCACAGACCAGCACTGAGATAGGGGTGGCCATGAGGGTGTGGAAGGGTATGGTTAGGTGCTGGGGACAGAGGGCTGCAGAGACTGGGAACTCTTCTGATGACTTATTTTGGTGGAGTTGAATGGGCATCTCTGGTTGAGAGGTAGGAAGATACTGTCACTCTTGGGGTTCCAGGCTCCTTGGGAGAAAAAAAAGTAGTTAGGACACATCTGTTCCTTGTTTTAATCACTGTGTTAATTGGCTCAGGAAGGGAATAATTACTCTGTGCTGGGGAACACTGTGTAGTTCATAATACAAATTTGACAAATATATACAGAATTGAACTACATAAAGGTTTCTGTCAAGTCTAGATTGACTTTCCCAAGTTTAGACAGTTCCTTTAAGGACATGACAAGGAGGGACCCATGTGCTAGAAACAAAACAGAGCCACCCTGGAAAAATATAGTTGTTTAGGTTTGGGCTTGAACAGTTCAGTACAATGAAAATTGAATTGTAACATCCCTTTAAATCTTCTTTGCTGCTCACCTTTATAAGCTGCCACTGTGGACCTTGGCAAGCTGGGTAACAGAGGTCACAAACAAAAACCCAGTAGAGCTGACATTTGGCTGAACTTAATAAAAACCCAGCCAGGGCTATAGAGCCAAATGAACACCTGAAAAGAAGTTCACCCCACACACAAATCAAAGAAATCTAATTAAAGTAACAAGGATGTATCTTTCCTGCATGATGGTTAGTAAAGCCTAATGTTTATGAGATTGTGAAGGACCCGTAACTCACATTCGTCACTGTGGGGGTATAAACATGGAAAACTACCCAGGAAACAGCAAGGAATACTTGGCAGTGTTATAAGTTACTATGCCACTCCATCTTGCAACTAACTTGCTAACAGTGCACTGAGGAGGCAGCAAAGTGTGAACAAGTTTTCCTGCCCCGGGGTAAAGCCAGAATCATTCCTGACAAGTAACAAAGAAGGAAACATTGGAGAAACAAAAGTAAAGAGGCAAGGAAGGATAGAAAGGAAGTTGTACGTGGGGAGAAAAATCTTCCTATCTGATATAGTTTCAATGCTAAATGTCTTCCATAGACTTATTTGAACTCTTTGGAATGCTTATGGAACTTTTAGGAGGTGGAGCCTTACTGGCTCCACACACGACGTTAGGGCAGAACTTGAGCTTTGATAGCCTGTTCCCTCTCTGCTTCCCCAGTTCAGATGCAATGTAACCAGCCAGCTTCCTGCCTGCAGCCATGTCTTCTCTAACAAGACTGTGTCCCTTTGGAACTGCAAGCCACAGTGAATCCTTTCTCCCATAAAGTGCTTTTGTCAGGGTATGCTATCAGAATGACAGGAAAGAAAACTAAGATATTAGTCATTAATAGAAAAATGGTAAAATGTTATATAATTTTGAGATGTTATATTTACTAGTAAAATTCATAAACTAGACACACATTAACAGACCTGATATTTAAAATAAAGCATTGTAGTGACAAGACTCAAAAATATGAAATATATCTGAGCACATAAACATTTGTATATAATGTCACAAAATGTATATCTATAAATATGTGTATATGTATTATACATTTATATTAAACATAAACATTTATATTAAATGTATAAACACATGTTTTGGGAGCTGGAGAAATGGCTTAATGGTAAAGGATTTGCTGTACAAATGTGAGAACCAGACTTTAGATTCCCAGAGTCCATGTAAATACCAAGCAGAAATGGTGGATCAGCTGTAATCCTAATGTTTGGAAGGCAGAGATGGGGGGTTTCTGGAGCAACTCAACTATTAGACTAGCCAAGTGATGAACTCATGGTTCAAATTCCTTCAATAAACGACATGGAAAGTGATCAAGGAAGACACCTGGCATTGACCTCTGTTCTTTATATACATGCACAGGCATGCAAACACACACACACACACACACACACACCTCCTGAAAGGAGAACTGAATGGAGATGTTTCTGGTTTGTATTTTACTTGTTAGTGGTGTATGAAGCAAATCTCAAGGTGGAGGGTTTTGCTGATCCTTCTCAGTAGTTTGTAGGTTGTTCTGTAAACAGGTTTTGGCACGCTTGGCTGTGAAGCATAGCAATTGACAAGCAGGGGAAGCACGGTTCCTCAGTTGCCCGAATTAGTAGGTCGCTATCCCAACTGAGAAACAATGTTGGACTCCCTTCTTAGCTAAAGGTGTTTCATACACTTGAATGTCATCTTTCACGTTTAAAATACAATTACCACTGCCAGCTCAAACCCCACGTATCACACACTTAAGAGAACTAGGCTTGCTTATGTCCTTTAGAGATTTATTTTGCTTATCTGGGTATAGCAGGTGGTCTGGTTTCTGAGCAAGGATCTTAGTATCCCACAAATGAGAAGAATACGAAAGTACAGCTGAGGTTCTGTAGCCATTCTGAGGAACATAAAAAATTTTTTTACAAGAAAGAAAGAAAGAAAGAAAGAAAGAAAGAAAGAAAGAAAGAAAGAAAAAAAGGAAGGAAGGAAGAAAGGAAGAGAAAACTTCATGCACTTGTGTAGCCTCTTACCCAATTCTACCTTTAAATGAATTTTAACCTCTGACATTATAGGGTGTGGTAGAGGCATGACTGGGAACTCTTCCTGCCTGACTGTACCTCTTCATCCATTTTACTTGGATACAAAGCTTTCAGAGAACAGCGCTCACAGCACTGCTGATCTCCTCTTGAAGACAAGCCAATTTGCATGGATGTTAAAAATGACTGTCCTTCTAGCTTTACTACGCCAGACACTGCACCAGACATTAGGTACATGAATCCTTTTAATCACCACAATTGCCCTAGAAGACATATTTGATATTCTTATTTTATAGACACAAATAGACCAAGAAATGCATCCAAAGGCACATGAATGGCATGTGGCAGGGCTGTCTCAATATAATAATGTGACTTTGTGATGAATATAAAATGTATATGTGTATAATCTCCATTGAATGATGCAAGCTCATACCATTCTCATAAAGCAGATTATAATCTCTGGTCTGTCCATTCTGTCTGCTCCACCCTAACCTCTCTACAACCCAATCCAGATACATAATTTACATGTTTCATTTAAATGGGTTTCAAGACCCCATCTCTTTTTACAGATTATGACTTTTCCACCTTCCATTGTCAATAACCTGAGGCTTCATTCCACAGGCCACTATGAAGCCTGAGAAGGCAGCCTCAAGTTTGTTTTATCCTTCAAGCTTCATGAATTCCATCGGGAATCACCCCTTCCTTCCCCTTCCCACATACACATACAATGTTGTTGACCTGCCAATTCTCCATAATACTGATAGAGCCGACTTAAAAGAATCATTCCTTCTGCCTCAAATGGCAGAAGATCTGAGATCTAGTATCTCTGTTGACAGCCCTCCTCTATCCCACACTGTCAATTTCCCTAAAACATTTGGTGATTTTAGTGAAGCCTATAACCCCACACACCAATCCTCTAGCATCTTCTTATTGGAGATAATAAGGAGTATGTGGTGGAGTGGCTTTCTAGACCTACACCCAGAGTCAGACTGATGGCTATTATTGTTAGCTTTAACTGTCAACCTGCCACATCTGGGATTCATCTGGGGTGAGACTCTCAGTGAGGAATTTCATAGATCAGGTTGGCCTGTAGGCATGTCTGCGATTACGGAAATTGATGTGGGAAGATTCAGACTAAAAGAGAGAAGTACCATACCCTGGGTTTGGGACCTGAGCTGTATAAAAGAGAAGAAAATGAGCTTAGTAGTGAGAATGCATGGATCCTTTCTCTCTGCCCTTGACTCTGTATGTGACCAGCTGCTTTGTCTTCTCTATAGTGACTGACCATAAAGTGGAATTGTAAGCATAACAAACCCTTTGCTCCCTAAAGTGGCCTTTGTTCATGTATTTTATTACAGAAACAAAACCAAAACTAAGACAACTGAGTGTGTTGTGTGCTCAGAAGGACTCCAAGCTTGCTTTGATTCTTTGCTGTTGCTGTCCTAAAATTTGTAATAATTCTAGAGTGAAGAGCTCTGTGTTTTTTTTTTCAGTTTGTCCTGGGCACCATGAATTATGTAGCTGAGTTTGTCTATGAAGACTTCCTCATAGTTTTCCCTTGACCTTACCCCCTATTCCTCTCCTCATCAAGATCTGCTTCAAAGATTGTGATCTCCCTGTTCTCCAAACACAACAAACTCATTCTCTTATTGGGACCTCTGCATCTATTATGATGTGACCAAAATTGTGTTGGAGGCTTCTTTTTTATCTCTTTCAAGTGTGATCTTAATCTCCCCTGAAAGGCCTTTTGTGACCACCCCACTAAATAACCATCTACATTTGCCCCACCTTCCCTATCCAATTGCCCTATTCTACTTTTAAAATAGAGTTATCTGTATTTGTCTGTTCATGTTGCTATAACAAAATACTTGAGACTGCATAGCTTACTAAGTGAAGAGGTTTATTTAGCTTAAACGTTTTAAAGCTCAAGAGCTCAAATTTGGGAGGCCACATCTGCCAATACTGTCACATCAGGGACCAGTCTATGAATGAACCACATCCAACATGATCTGTGCTCCTGAGAACTGTGACAAATGCTTCTTTAGGCATTTGCTATATGTCTCCTACTGGGAGACAAGCTCCAGGAGGAGAACACATTTTTTATTTTGTTTTTTACTTTTTAAATATCTGTTCATTTTTATTTTATATGCATAAGTTTTGTTTTTGTATACAACATATATGCACCATATGTGTGCAGTACCCACAGAGGCCAGAAGAGGGTTTACCTGGAATGTGGATCATTAATCAGTTGGCAATTGCGTTACAGACAGTTTTGAGCTGCCCTGGGGTTGTTGGGAAATAAACCTGAGTCCTTTGCAAGAGAAACAAGTGCTCTTAAATGCTACATCATCTTTCCAGCCACAGGGATTGATATTTTAAAATCAACACCCAGCAGAAGCTCAGTGGATATTGGAGGAAGGTGTCATGAAAGAAGGTAGAAAGTAGATTAGCTCTGGCCCAGACCATTGAGACCCCAAGTCATGACAGTGTCTATGTGTCCCAGAGTATCTCCTAGAGGTCCTCCACCTCATTCTCTATCCATCTGTCTTTGAATCCTGGAGAAAAGTAACAATTTCTGTAGTTTGACATCATACAGATGTAGTTGACTTCATCTGTAGTTTGACATCAAAGTACTGCCCTTTCTTTCCTGGATGTTGACGTCATTGACATAACACCATCTATATCCCATCTGATCCCAAACCACTGATGTAGTCACTCTTGCAGGCACAGCTTGTTCCTAAGGCAATGAAAGGCAGCAATGGGAAACATGTCCTACCCATGCCATTATCCATGTGGCTCCTGTGAAAAGCCACCAAAGCATGAGGAAATCTCCCTCATCAAGGATCTGTCTTACACAATTCATTTGCTACAGAATACGCACTCTACATCACCTTAAACCTTCAGCCAATAGAATAAGTGTTTTATAAGAGAATTAATGACCACCCACTACATGGCCAGATGCTATGTTACGTATGTGAAGCAAATATTTGGGACGTCGAAAGAGCTAAAGTAAAAGTGAGAATAACATTAGGAACAAGTGAAAGGACAGGAGGAGACATGTGAACAGGATCTCAGAGGCAAGGCCTCTGTGCTAAGCTGAAAAGCAGATATCCCTGGCAGAAGACAGGCCTGTGCAAAAGCCCACAGCTTCAACTTGCCTACCAGACTCCACAACAGCCTTTCACAAGCTCTGAAGTAGTTACACTGATTAAACTGTTCTCAGTGAAAAGATGATAAGGCAAGCAATTCGCTCTTTGACATGCAGCAAAGAAGGGACAGGGTCTTCCTGATGAGGCTGTTAGTCATCTGGAACAGGTCTGTGCATGTCTGTGAGTCCCTAGGTCTCCCTTTTAAAATCCAGAGTTGAGTTAGCAGACTCAGAGTAGATGCTGCAGAGGAGATACTATAGCAGGAGCCATGGGTGTGGCTCACCTAATTTTTCTATACCTTTATTCACATTTGAAGGGGAGGAACAGGTCTCAACAAGGAATTTAAATTCATGGTTTGAGTCTTGGCTTCGCCACAACTTACAAAAGGGGTCTTTGACATACTAATTGCTTTCTGAGCTCATTTTCTGATATAAAATTAGATTTATTCTCATTAGAGAACTAATACAATAAATAAATGAGATATGCTGTACGCTTTGAAAGGCTATACATATGCTGCGTTTATTATTCTATCATATTATTGCATATGGTTATACTATAATAATAATTTTACAATTTATTAAAATATATATTATATAATTAATATCATCACCACTAAACTTTGTTTTCAAGTAAGGTATGTTTTAATTAGAGATTGTATAAGACAAGGCACCCAAGTTCAGGTAAGTATCCAGTAACAGAGTAACTCAAATGAAAAATTTAAACGTTACAAAGGAAAAGATAAAGGCTAGAGAGATGGGTGGATCTGTGGTTAAGAGCGTTTGTTAAACCTCTTGAAGGGGACTTGTTTCAATTCCCAGTACACATGTAGTGACTTCCAGCCACGTGTAACTCCAGGTTCAGGTGATTTGGTACTCCTTCTGAACTCTACATACACAAGGTACATAGAGAGTGCACAACCATACCTACAAGTGTAAATTGTGATGCAAAATTCATTATTTCTGAGTGTTATAATTGAAAACCTCTATTAAACAACAAACAAATGAAAAACTCTCTGTCTTGGTTTGAATGAGAGTGGCTACATGGGCTTACAGATTTGAATACTTTCTCACTAGGGAGTGACACTGTTTGAAAAGATTAGAAAAAAAGATTGTTGAAGAAGGTATATTGCTGCGGGTGGGCTTTCGAGGCCTCAAAACCTAGTCCTTGTGTTTCTTCCTGCTGCCTACTGATATGGATGTAGAACTCTTAGCTACTTCTCCAGCACCATGTCTGCCTGCATGTTGCCATGCTTCCTGCCATGATGACAATGGACTAAACCTCTAAATGTAAGCAAGTCCCAATTAAATGCTTTCTTTTGTAAGAGTTGCCATGGTCATGGTGTCTCTTTACAGCAGTAGAACAGTGACCAAGACATTCCCTAAAATCAGAAAAGTTATCTAGAGAAATCAGAGGTCAGTGTATTCCTTACTAGTGAAAAGCACCTTGAATTGATCATGTCCCCCCATGCTCTTTGCTTAGAAGAAATTCGAAGCCTGGGGAGACCTGAAATACTTTAGGCAATGTTCAAAGTTGTGTAATGGCCAAACTGGGCCTCCAAGCTCAGTTTCTGCATAAGGTGCTTAATCCTTGGGATTCTATCAGGGGAATGGTTGCTTAGAACTGGGGATTGCTACCTTCTAGGGAACTTATGCGTGAATTTAGCAAATGTTTACTGAGTATCTGCTCTGTGCCTAGCACCATGCCTACCCCTTAAGAACTGGTTGCATCTTAAACATTTTAAGGTTTATTCGTGTGTGTGTGTGTGTGTGTGTGTGTGTGTGTGTGTGTGTGTGAATTTTGGCTGACATCGAGGATATGTCCATACCTCATGTCCATGAGGTCATAAGAGTACATTGGGTCATCTGAAACTGGAGTTGCAGCTGTAAGTTACAATGTGATCAATGGGCATTGAACCCAGGTTTTCTGTTAGAACAGCAAGTGGTCTTAACTGCTGAGACATCTAGCCAGCTCTGAGATGTTTACATTTTAATGAGCAAGAAAATATACATGTGAAACATACCCTGTAGCATGAACTCAACGAATGCTGGTTAGTACAATAGAAGGACTAAGGAAGAGAGGTGTGAAGTCTACTTGTAAATGGTTGGAAATGCTTGTGTTTAAAGGCAAGTGAAGTTGAACCCTAAATGGTAGAGAGTTCTTTATTAGTCTTATGCCTTCCTTCTGATCTCAACAGGATTGTCAATGTTTAGGATGATGCTCTTGTCCAAGTTAGAAAGAAGGAGAAGAAGATGGAATAGTGTGGTACCCTGTACTTATATGGTTATTTATATTTCATTAGAGACATAATATTACCAGAGAGAAGACATTTCAGATTAATTTTCATAGGTAAAACTCTGTGACCTGGCTAGATATATTGGATTGTTGGGAAAGAAAATACTTTACTTTAGCTGATAATTTTGCTTCTAAACAAAACTGGGCTTTGAATATAATAGAATGGGTAAAATATACTAGGTAGGCAAATAATAGTGCTAGCTGTACACATCATTCTACTGAGTATTTGCGTGTTTATTTAGAGAAGTCTTTGTGCTTAGTGTATCCTTTTCCATCTAATGGAATCAAAACATGTACATGATGCCTGTTTTCCCCTCCTGTGTCCCTCCTTCCTAACTTAAGTGGAACACCACACAGTATTTTGGAATCCTGCTTATGAAGATGAAGATATGCTCAGAACCCCTGATCCTGATGTCCACAAACAGCTCCTCCAAGGCCAGAAATAGACAACTCTTACCTGTCTTGCTTCATAAGAGAAACAACATAGACACTTATATAAGCTGCTATGTCCAGCTCCCTCTCATTTACAGCAAAATAGAATCACAAGTGACATAAGCCAGTATGAGAAATGAGCAGTTTCCTTTACCACCCCAGGCATCTAGCTATTGCCTCCATTAGGCTTGTACCTTGACCCACCTACAGGTCCTAGGAGAGAGGAAGATCAGCGTATCCTGCAATTCATTTCTCCTCTGACACAGACAAGTAAAGAAAGGTGGTCAGAGCCACTAAGACCTTCATTGCTGATGATACTGTGTGTCTGCTGTCCTGCCCTCTTCCTCAGCCTGGATGACAGTCTGCTGCTAAGACCTCATCCTAAAAACTGTGACACATATGAGGTGCCACAGAACCCTACAATCCCAGACTTACCCCATGTGTCGGTCAAAGCCTTGCCACATCCTAAGGTTGCCCACTCCACCATTACTGACTGGACCTTGGTGTCCAGCTGTCTTGGTAAAAGTCTTACAATGATGCTTCTGCTCTTGCTTCATCCATATGTTATTAGACCACAGGCTCTACTGATTTAGCAAGCTGTGCATTTCATCATTCATAATTTATTGCACATTATTATTCCTGCTTTTTCTTCAGTTTGTTGTTGTACAAATTACAGGCTCCCTCCTTAAATTAACACTGATTATGACTTTCCCAGATGTGTTATCTTATATTTATCTATATTAAATCTCATCTAATTTGCTTCAAAAAAAAAAAACCTTGCATTCTTTTGTTCTTCCAGATCCTTCAGTATTCACTGTTGTTTTAGAATTTGGTGGCATCTGAAATGTAATCAACCTGTCTTTCAAAGTCAGAAAAAAAGAATTAAAAGCATGCTCTAACAGGTGTAGAAAAAAAAAAAACCTAGTGTTTATTGCTTACTGCATATCCAAGCTCAGATTCCCACAAAAACACAGAGAGATTGGGAGCTATTCTATACCATTTGTATGGGAGCACAGTGGGGGAGCACAGTGAGGGAGTGGAAATGGATAATAATAGAATGCATGGAGGGGTGTGTAACCAGTGGGTTATTAAAGACGTCTTCTGCAGAAGACCTTCTGAGGGACTTCACAGAGAAAGCTACACTGATTCTCACTCATTATTACATATTGGGTACACTTAGGAGTAGGAGTTAATAGAGGAAATAACTCCCTGGACTTTGAACCTGACACTGAGCTTGGCAAACTCCTCTATCTAGATGAAGCATTCATGTAGAGGTGCAAGCAACAGAGAAAGAAGGCTCTGCCTGTATTAGATTTGACCACAGGGTTATCTACCCCTGTTGTCTTCTTGCTTGACTGGGACTCTGCTGGTATATGTTGCTGTGCAACGTGGTACCTCAGAGCTTAAGCCTTAAGGCAAGAAGCCCCTGTTTACAATACATTTATTATTGCCATCCCTGATATTCACTGTAATCACCAATGACACTGATGACCCCCATGAAAAAGCCCAGTAGATCTGTTCATGTTCACCCTTACTTCTCTTTGTTTATAATCAGACGCTTCAACTCTCATGATAAGCAGCTAATCACCTCTGTGATAGTAACTATGATTTCAGCCTTTCAATCTAGTAGGATGAGGAATCAGCATAACCAGACAGCAGCCAGTATCAAGCTTAGAAGAGTCTTTAAGATGTCTAGCTGAAATACCCTTGAACATATCTCCTGGTAACAACACATTTAGTTCAAAAAAACCAAGGTTGCCTGGTTTTGAGATCAATGAATTTGGTAGAAAAACTTCCTGGGAATTGTGGTGGCAGGGCCAGAATGATCAATATTCTCTAGGTCTACTCATCTTGTCGGTACACATGACTCTTATAGATGTCTTTGCTTTCAGGCTCCCAGTCTTGTTTCTTATATTGTTCTTTTTTCCATTTTTATTGGTTATTTTATTTATTTACATTTCAAATGTTATCCTCCTTCCAAGTTTCCTCTCCACAAACTGCCTGTTCCCTCCTCTCTCCCCCTGCCTCTATGAGGGTGCTCCCCCACCTGTCCACCCACTCCTGCCTCAATGTCCTAGTGTTCCCCTAATCTGGATCATCAAGTTTCCACAAGACCAAGTGACTCCCCTCCAAGTGTTGCCAGATAAGGGTCTGCTACATATCTAGCTGGAGTCATGGGTCTCCCCCCAGTACTCTTTGGTTGGTGGTTTCGTCCTTGGGAGCTTGGAGGTACACAGGTAAACATTGGACTGAGTAACGGGAACCCAATGGTGAAGTTAGGGCAAGGACTGTAGAAGCTGAAGGGGTTTCCAGCCTCATAGGAAGAATAACAATATCAACCAATCTTATTTCTTTAGATACCTTTACTTTATGTTAGGCCATTCACCACTCAACATGCCCTTTTCTCAGGTCACATCAACTCCCATACAAAGGAAATGATCCATCTCTCGAAGTTGTTTCCCTCAGACAGCCTTTAATGTCATGGATCCTACTGAGGCAGGCAGAGGCAGGCAGCAGACCATGGTCAGCACATTGACAGAGCTAGCCCACCCAAAAACCAAGATTGGAGTTTTTGTTTTCTGGTCATAGAATAGGGAGGTGTTTCTGTGAGATACCATAGTTGGTGGGAAAGGGTCTGGTACAACAGAGGCAGGTGACAAATGTTATCTCCTTGTATAATTTACCTATGATTTCTTGACCAGTCTAAGCTTGAACTATCATGGACAATTTTCATCATACGATCAGTGTTGCTATACCTGCCGTCCATTATTACCTAGCAGAGCTGACAATATCCAGATCTCAAGAAGCAGCCACATTTCCATTGCCATTTAGTGTCTTGTAGACAGATATGTGTCCTTTACTAAGATGGGTAGCCAAGATTTTTCAACACTATGTGTTTCTCCCTGATAAAAGCACATTCATGAAACAAAATCTAGAGACCTGCTCTAATTTTTCCATTGAACTTCCCAAGTGCGATGATATTGTTTCCAGCTACTGATGGATATGACACCAGTCTGCTGTGTCATAAAATGGATTCAAGGCAAAATAATTTATACTCCAACATGAGCCCATTGCAAGGCCTTCTTTTATTTTAATGCCAATCACACTGGTAGATGTTTGAGTTATCCTAACGGACAATGGAGCAGAGATCCCATATATGGTACATGTAAAGAGGCCCACCAAGGGCTATGCTCATCTTTCATTTATAGAAAGCTTAAATAAGGTATGATAACTGGCCATGGAGTACAGAGGGAAGGGCTCAAGATAATCCAGGTGCCTAACTTCACACATTTCACAGAACTCCACTAATTCGGAGGTTTGGTTTGCTGTGTATTGTAATGACAAATTCTGTGTCCCAAGGTTTAGTTGCCGTAAAACAACTGAATTCTCTCTTATATCAGCTTTTGTTGTGCAAACCTTGCTCCTTAGTTTACAATTATTGGTTGGATAAAGATGCATGTAGCCTGTAGCTGGTCAGAAGAGAGGTAGGTGGGACTTTGGTTCCTGTATTTGGGGTCTGAGACAGAGACCAGAAGAGGAAAGAGAGGAGAGGAGGAAGGTCCCATGGGTTAGGCGGATAATGAGTGCATGACTGTGAGGTCTGGCCGGTTGGAATAGGAGCAGCCCAGAAGGAACATGGCAAGTAGTATATTGGGATTATTGACAGAGAAGTAAACAAAATAGCAGAGAGGGTTGATACCTGCCCAGCTCTAGTGATTTAAGGCTTATTGTAAATATAAATGCTTCATGTCTTTTATTTGGGAACTAAATGATCAAATGTAGGGTAGAAATCCTCAAATAATATTTACCACAACACACCAACATGCCAGTTTTAAACAGTCATCAAGTTTCTTTCCCACCTCCTACCAGAGTCAGGGTCAAAAAAAAACAACCATACCAAATAGTATATTGGCTGCTGAACGCTTTGAACTAAAGGGGATCGGGAGGCCTTAAAGCAGTCTCACTGACCCTTTTTCTTCCTGTTTCTCATTCTATTTCCTCTCTAGGAAAGGCACAGAAACTAGGATTCATCTCTTTAAAGTGGATCATAGAAACAAGAACTCTGTTTCCCCTAAGCAAGTCATGATCCTAGAAAGGGCCTCTTTAGCCAGCTTCCATTGGGATGAGGTAATGAGGTAATCACTACATAGTGGTCCTCCACATGCCCAAGGGAAAGGAATATATGACAAGGCAAGGAAGGATCTACACAGACAGACCCTGAGAGATTTATCCCCAGTTTTTGCCATAATAATATGTTCCTTTGGTCCAGTCATCTCTGTGTACAACTCAGTACTTTTCCATCAGACATAATATAAAAATATGATCCTCACTGGTTCTTGATTTCATAGGGTTCCTGTAACATGAAAAAATTCTTTGCAATAGTTTTCTCTTTCTAATCTGTGTTAGTTGTCCTGGGATTATCAGCTATGACCCATGCCTCTAGTGATCTTACCATTCTTATAGAAGTTATGTTGAGTTTTGATCCATACCCAACAGTCTCTGACTTAAACATGTGTGTGTAGGTATAAGGGTATTGATTTACTTAATGGTTAATCTCAAGCTTTGCTAACAGAAAACATGAGCACAAAAAAGAGAGTAGGTTTTGTTTTGTTTTGTTTTGTTTTGTTTTGTTTTGTTTTGCTTCTGTCCAACATGTCGAGCTTCAATTCCTTCAGTCACAATCACACCTATGATTTCTATACTGTGGGCTCCATGAGCTAAGATACCATTCACAGAAATGCAGAAATCATGTAGAGTTGTTAATAGTCTAAACTATTACAATTATTTTGTGCTACATAAACAAAATTTAGCACAATTAATCTGGTTAGTAGAATCATCAACTTCTTAATCATTTGCATATTCCATTTATGCATAACAGAAAAAGCTTTTCAAGGAATCAGAATGACGGGAAAGGAGAAATTAAGGAGGGTATTTGTGTGTCACCAAGAGAACAGAAAGAATCTCTTGAGACATCTGTAAACTCCAATAGCAACAAAGGAGAACAAACTGTATGGTCGCAGGGCAAGCTGTAATGTTTGCATGAGAGAGGAGTAAAAAGCAACGTCAAAAGACAAATGATAGATCAAAATTTTAATCTATATGATAGCTAAAGGTTGATGTAGTTGGAGCTCTTATAAATTTAGAGAAAAAAACCCAAAGGCCCCCAGATTTCAAAATATGCCCAGGATATGAATGGTTAACTTTGAGCAGATGATCCGAAAGGCCAGGGGACCCAACTGTTCTTCGGTAGAAACAAATTCATTCCAATAAAAGGCGTCCTAGTCTGCACATAGGAGAGCAATTTCATGCCGAATAGAATGGAAATAAAGTAGCTAAGCCTTTTGGAATAGGGACAAAAGACTTCAAACATGAGCTCCCTCCAACTTGAGCTCAGTGGAGCAAAGCACAGCTCCCAAGTAAAGGTACCTGGGAGACTTCCTGGCGCCAGGAACTTGCTAGAAGGACTTAAGAAGGCTTCTCAAAAAGCCCTGTGCCTCATTTTCATTTTGGTGAACACCCACTTACTTGCACACAGAATCCATCAAGGTTGGAGAATGGAAAAGGGCCAGGTCTATATTTGAGTCCATCACTGCCATTTCCTAGCTAAATGGCTTTGGCAAGTGATACCGATTGGATTGTGTACCCCCTAGAAGATACACTGAAGTCATAGCTCTCAGTAGTTTACATTATGACCTTATTTGGAAATGATTATTGTAGATGCAATTAGTTAAATTAAGATGCAGTGGTGCTGGAATCAGTGTAGGACTTCCATTCAAAAGAAAGTAAAAACAAACACAAAGGCACTCAGGAACAAAGACTGCTATGTGGCTGCAGAGACAGTGAGCAAGCCAAGAAGCATTGAAGATAAGTGAGGGACCACTCAGGCTGGAACAGGAAAATGAAGGTTCTCCTATGTAGGCTACAGAGGAAACCCTGCCTCCATAATATCTTGATTCGAATATGCATCCAGCCTCCAGCACAGTGAGTCACTTAGTACCTGCTGTTTTAGGCCACCTAGTGTATGGTCCCTTATGGCAGTAGGCCTAAGAAATACCACATCAAGTTGCCTGAATATGTTGTAGTCTCTTCATAGACAGGAAAGCCTCTTGGTCTCCAAGGGGTGATGGAAGTTAGATGCTTTGCTAGGAACACGTGTCTTCCACACAGTAACTTCTCCAAAACTCTGTATTCTACTCAATTATTTGTGTGTTCAAAGGGAAGATGAGGCTTCTAGTATGGTTTTTTCTCTTTCTTAATATGTATGTAAGATGCATTAAAAAATCAAAAGTGCTGCTGCTGGTACCCAAATTAGACCTTAGAAACAGCATCAAATTCACCTCTTCTCAAATGGAAATTATGGGGGCTTTTTGTCTGTGGACTCTGGAATTTTTCACAATCATCTTCGGGAGTCAATATGGGAAGGCAGAGGCTGTGTAAAAATTGAATGATGCCTTTGACTGTAACTTATTACACAGAGAAGGAAACAGTCAACTTTGGGAGTGATACCAGATTGTCCATCCTAGGATCTGAGTTCAAGTCCCAGTTCTTTTACTCTCTTGCTGGTCCATTGAATAAAACAAACAATCAAACAAACAAAACCCCAATATTCTGCTGTGACAAACTACAGCAAACATTGCAGCTGAAAAGAATGTGTGTATTTATCTTTTGTAGTTCTAGAGGTCAGAGCCCTAATCCTTAATTCAGAAGTATTCTATCAAGCTATAGAAATGCTTTTTTCTCCTCTGAAAGCGAAGGAAGAGTTTTGGCCCATCTTTCTCATGGTTTGGGCTACACCCTCACCTCTTAGCTCTTGACTTCTATCTTCAAAGTGGACAGAGCAGCATTTAGCCTCAGACATCATTTTAGCTGCTCCTTATCACTGAGTCTTCCATGATTATCTCCGGTAAGGGACCTCATTTCTACGCCCAATCCCCATCCAAATCATCATCTTCTCTCAAAATTCTTGACATAATCACATTTTCAGAATTTAAGATACCATATAAGACAACATGCAATGGCTTCAAATATTAGAAGTGGGTATCTTTAGGAATGACATCTTTTTAGGACAATGTTTATCTAATAGGGAGGCTGATGGATATTTAAAAACATCTAGCAGTCTGCAAAGTAAGAATTGAGCAATACCACATAGTGGTCGCTGTGTGGATCCATGTTTGTCTTTATTGCAGGTCCATCCTCCCCTACTCTAGCTAGGAAGGGATGCTGTCAGGCCAAGAACAGCACTCTGTTCCCTAAGCTCCCCCAGTGCAACTGAAACAATCCAGACTCTTCCTTCTGTGACTCTTATGTGAAATGGATCTTGCTGTTTCATTTTGCCAAAGAGAAATTGTGTTATCTCTTATTGTTCTCCAACCTTTAGGGAAAAATCATGCTTTTGTAAAAAAAAATTCTCAAATCTTTTAATATGAATGTGCCAATAGATTTTCAGAGCTTTTGAAAACTCTCCAACCTCTCCTTTCTCTCTCTCTCTCTCTCTCTCTCTCTCTCTCTCTCTTCTTCTTCTTCTTCTTCTCCTTCTCCTTCTCCTTCTCCTTCTCCTTCTCCTTCTCCTTCTCCTTCTCCTTCTTCTTCTTCTTCTTCTTCTTTTTCTTTCTGAAATATTTATTTACTACCTTTTCTTTTATAAGGATTTTATTACATCTATTTATTCAGGGGGTGGGGTGGGACATGTGCCACCTCGACACAAGCTAGAGTCATCGGAAAGGAGAGGGTCTCCATTGAGAAAAGGTCTCCATAAGATTCAGCTGTAAATTATTTTTTGTAAATTAGTAATCCATGGGTGAGGCTCAGCACATTGTGGGTGTACCATCTCTGAGTTGGTAGTCCTGGGTTCTATAAAAAAGAAGGCTGAGGAAGTTATGAGGAACAAGCCAGTAAGCAGCACTCCTCCATGACTTTTTCATTAACTTCTGCTTCCATATGCCAAGCCTGTTTGATTTCCTCTCCCTGCTTCCTTCAAAATTATGGAATATGATGTGAAAGAGTAAGCCACTTTTTTTCTTTGTATTGTGCTTTTGGTTATAGTGCTTGGTCGAAGCAATAGAAATCCTAACTGAGGTTGGTTAGTTGGTAACTAAGGTTTGGGGTTGGTTCTCCTTTCTAACAGGTAGGATTCTGAAATCAAGCTCAGGGTATCAGTCTTGACAGTAAGGGCCTCTACCCCTTGGGCCACTTTTCATTACCCTCTGTTTATTCTTGATGCACCTAGCACATTCATGCTGTGTTCTTAAACCTGACTTGTTCTCTCCACCTGTTTTAATTAGATATCTACTTAGAAATTTCAGTCAGCCCATCAACTTGTAGTCTTTTTAGTTATTCTTGTTTTCCTTTTCTTGACTTAAGCTGGAGATTTTCAGTCCAAGTTAACAAATCAATTGTGAGAATCACTCTATTCTGTGAAGACTTTCAAGGAGAATGTCTCAAAGGCAGTTGGATGGCATGGCTAGTGTGGCGAGGTGGTAGAGAAGGGGGACAGACGCAGCCACAGAGCCCTCACGGACACTCCACAGAGCTACTTCCAACTCTTGATTCAGCTTTAACTAACCATGCAACTTTGTCACAGTGACTTAGATTTTATTTTTCTCTGGTTCCACATCAATAAACGCAGCCAAATTCAATTTATATAATATAGCTGTGGAAACTAAGCTAAACTCTATAGTGCTGGAAGCCCACTTCTTTGGCTTACATCCCCCAAACACACAACAGGCAAGGAGCTATCCACCTATCTATCCTCTCCATTACTGTTTCTAAATAGAGATGGACTGTGGGTGAATGGGTGGATAGATAGACAAGGATAGCATGTTAGGATTTCTATTGCTGTAAAGAGATGTCACAACCTTAGCACCTTTCATAAAGAAAAACCTTTAATTAGAGCTGGTGTACAGTTTAGAAGTCTAGTCTAATGTCATGATGGCGGAAAGCATGGTGGTGGACAGGCAGGCATGGTGCTGGAGGAGAAGAAGGGAGAGGTCTACATCCTGATTGGCAGGCATCAAGAAGAAAGAGAAAGAGATAGGGACAGAGAGACACAGAGAGTGAGACAGAGTGAGACAGAGACAAAGAGAGGGGGGAGGGAGGGAGGAAGGGAGGGAGGGAGGGAGGGAGAGAGAGAGAGAGAGAGAGAGAGAGAGACTAGGCTTGGCTTGAACCTTAAAGACTATCCCCAGTGGAGTAAAGCCTACCAATACTTCCTCCAACAAGGCCGTACTTACTCACAGGCCACATCGATTAATTGTGACACTCCTTATGGGCCTATGGGGGCCATTTTCATTCAGACTTCCACAGATATAAGATAGATAGATAGATAGATAGATAGATAGATAGATAGATAGATAGATAGACAGATAGACAGACAGATAGTTTGACAGACAGATGAGAGATAAGAGAATGAAAGGGAGTAAAGTTGTGTTATAGAAATAACTTGGCTATGGCTATAGACAGAATTATTTTCCTTACAGTAGGAGTAGGTCATCACTATAAGAGCTATCAAAGAAGCTATCAAACATCCACTGGCTCGTTTGTTGTCTGAGCATTTGCAGCTACCTCACTATGGCCTGGACTGATGCTCAGGTATCTACAACTGGGATTTTGGTGGCAGATTCTGCCAGCTTGCAGCAGAGCAACTGTTGTCAGTACCACACCCACAGCACCTTCTCTTCAATCTTATCGGTGTGCTTTGGCATTTCTCCACCTGCCTATGTCTTCTCCCAATGGTCCCCTCACTGGTGGGGCCCTGTTCTCTGGTGAGGAAAGGAAAATTCCTTGTGAAACCTCTGGAATAGTTCTGGACTGATGGCTAACTGGAGTTGGGGTCCCCACATTGAAATCCTCTCAGAACCTCAAAAGCCTCTTCAATAAATCAAGAGGGGTGGCTTATCAGTCTTTGCTGGGATCCCAGATGATTTTGCTGAACAGGCAGCAGCACTGAGCTGACAGAGGGGCCCTCCACTTTTCATCTCATTTCTCATTTCCCATTGGCTATGGGTGTTGAACCCCATCTCAGGCAAGGTGACCAACATATCCCTCTTTACATTGGAAGTAAAACTGTCTACAGCCAGAGACACACACCCCCATCCACAAAGCCTTTCACACCAAGGGCAATCTGGTCCCTTAAAATATTCTGTGGACATTCTGAACCCAATAGAAAGGTCAAGGAGGAGTAGGGGCTGGCCTTGCCTAGTGGAACATGGCTGACTCTAAATTGTGGCTACTTTGGACTAGAGTCACACCATGGTCTTTACACATCAGTGTGACTCAATGAGGTTTGGTGCTGTGTACCACAAAGTTTGGTGTCAACTGTGCACTGTGACATGAGGCTTTCTATCTGCTGAACCAAATCTAGGGTTTTTTTTATTATTATTATTAAATTTAATTTGCTTACTTATTCCCTTTACATCCCACTCACTGCCCCCTCCTGATCACCCCCTCCCACAATCCTTCTCCCATCTACCTCCCCTTCTCCTCTGAGCAGATGGGGGTCCCTAGATATGCTCCCACCCTGTCACTTCAAGCCTCTATGAGACTAGGTGCTTCCTCTCTCACTGAGGCCAGACAAGACAGCCTAGCTAGAAGAACATATCCCACATACAGGCAGCAGATTTTGGGATAGCTCTCATTCCAGTTGTTCAGGACACACATGAAGGTCAAGCTTCACATCTGTTACATATGTGTAAGGGGGCCTAGGTCTAGCCCGTGTATGTTCTTTGGTTGGTGGTTTAGACTCTGAGAGCCACGGAGTCCAGGTTAGTTGACTCAGTTGGTCTTACTGTAGAGTCCCTATCCCCTTCAGGTCCTGCAATCTTTCCTTCTATCCTTCCATAAGACTCCCCAAGCTTCATCCACTGTTTCGTTGTGGCTATCTGTATCTATCTGAGTCAGCTGCTAAATTGGGCCTCTCAGAAGACAACATGCTCTTGTCTGCAAGTGTAACAGAGTATCATTAATAGTGTCAGGGATCGGTGCTTGCCCATGGGATGGGTCTCAATTTGGGCCAGTTTTTAGTTGGCCATTCTCTCAGACACTGCTGCATCCCCTACCCCCACCCCCATGCTTTCATTTCTTCTAGATAGGATAAATTTTGGGTTGAACGTTTTGTGGGTAGGTTGGTGTCTCTATTGCTTCCCTGGGATTCTTGCATGACTATAGAAGGTGGCTTTTTCAGGTTCCTTATCCCCAATGTTGTGAGTCACAGCTAAGGTCACCCCCATGGATTCTTGGGCATCTTCCTTATCCCAGGTCTCTTTTTCATCCTGAGATGCCCCTCCACCTCCTCACCCCCATCAGTTGCAGATTTGCTTTTATTTTCATGGCCATATAGCCAAATATGTGTTTTAAAAATGTGTTTCCCTGTTCCCTCAGCAAAATCACGTAGAGCTCTCTCTGTAAACTGTGAACAGTAACTTGACTGTACTTGCCTTCTCAGTGGTTGGTTTATAAGAATCCAACAAGTGTCAACATTCTGAAGACAGAGTTGGGCCCACAAATGACAGAACTGGCTCATTTTTTAAAAATAGACCATGAAATGTCTAAATGTTAGACAGATATAAGGCTTGAGGTTTGCTTCATTACTGCTGCTTCTTTGAAAATTATAAACCAAACTATCTGGGGTCAACTAGGAAACAATAGAATCTGAGTAACAGTGGATTTCTTCAGCCATGAGAGCAGTGAAATCTAAACCCACATCAGGACCAGAGAACAGTTTCAGGCTGTCAATGAGGGTGTATATGTCTGAGACAAGTATTTCTGGTACGTCTGCTCAAAAATGTGCTTACTTTCGCTGATGTAGGTGGTGATGCAGAGAACTCCGTTTCAGAGTAGCCTGCACACATCCTGAGGGATGAATGGTGAGTACAGCCTGGAGATATATATATTATATAGTGGTGATCCAGATTAGCACAGATTAGCATCTGTGTCCAATGCCAGCCACCAAACACTGCTATCATAGTTAGCCTAGACAGAGCCCCAGAATCCTTCTCCACACAACTTGTAGATAAGTTTTAGTTTTCACAGGAGTAAACACACCAAGCAGGGTCACATGACTTAAGAAAACACCTTTTCTCTTTTAATAGATATTAGAACAAAACAATCAAAGAAAAAAATAGTAATAAGCATAAGAAAAACTTGTTTAATTACAGCTTCTCATTATTCTAATAAAACCATTTTAATGGGAGGTTTCTTTGTATAGTTCTTTAATTTCCCCTTCCATTCATTGTGAGTAGAGTAGACATTCTGTTCCCACCTCTGCCTTCTTTACTGGAGATTATTTGCTGCAGGCAATTCCATGTGTATGAAGAGGACCTGTATTTAGCAGTTGCATGTTCATAAAATAGCTGTCTGAGACATTTTCCTAATGATCATTTATAAAATCTGTGGTTGTAAATCACAAACCTCGTGAACAACTTTGTATTGTGGCTCTGTCAGCCTGTATAGAATGCCATAAAAAGATACCACAGCTTATATCCCTCAAGTAGAAATATGCCTTCTAACAGTCCTGTAGATCAGAGGTCTAAAATCAATGTACTGGGAGAGATTCTTTTTTTTTTTTTTTTTGAGGCCTTTTCTTGTCTCTCAATGAGACTCTTTCCCGTCACATGGGCTTCTCTCTGAGAGTATCTGTGTTCAAATTGCTTCTTCTTAGAAAGGATGCAGGTCATAGTGGATGGCATCCACACAAACAAACAGATCTTAGACAGATGTTATCCTTAAGATTATTTTCGAGTAAAATTACATAGAGATGCTTGAAGTTAGTGCTTCAAATATGAACTGGAACTTAGGTACAATTCAGGTATAATAGCTTCGCTATCATTTGGGTTCCTCCTCTGAGTTTTTAACTTGCAGAAGACATCACTTTCTTTCTGTCTCTTAGACCTCTGCTCTCTGTTTCTTGGTACCTCTGGAATATGATCTTGGAGTATAGATAACTAGAGAGTGACTTCTGACAGTAGAGAGATAAGAGATGAGAATGCACTTGCTAATAAATCCTCTTCCAGGAGGATGAAGGGGAGATTTGGGGAAAAGACAACTAACACTGATAGTCACCCACTCTTTACCATTGTGGTATATTATATATAAAAAGACATTATTAGCACAAAAGCTATATCAGGCTTCATTTTTCTAGGTAGGGTAGGTTAAACCATACCTTCCACAATGGCCAATACCAGGAAATGTACTCAAACCATCATTATTTAATTTCATTTAAATATACAGTAATTTATTAGTCAAAGAAAACAAGGGGTTTTGTAGTTGCCTTTTGATTTGGTTTGTGTGTAAGGCAGGGATTGCTTTGCTTGCAGTGTTAGGAACTGAACCCAGGACCTAGCACACATATGTGTGGCAATATTCTACCACTGGGCCACACCCACAACCCAGGGAACAGTTTTATAGTTATATTTACATATTGCTTTTCTCTACAAAGATCTAGCAATGTAAAACTCATGTTTCTTTCTATTTCCAGCGACATCCGGGTTTTTTCCAGTAGATATTTTCTGCTAAACCAGAAACAGTTTTTATTTAATATTAACCCTAATTGCTTATGAGGCTATATGTTTTAAATAATAATTTAATGGATGCTATTGTAATGCCAAAGAATACTGGGTAAAATCTTCTGTACAACCTCAGTTGATTGGCATAGGCATAACTTAGTTACTGGAGCAGTATCAGGTTCTAAGACTGTCCTTTTAAAATAGAGGGCAACAACTTCCCACCTATCCTGGATGGGGATGGCCATTCCCTGAGTTCCTCTGATCAGGGACTGTGTGCATCAAGGTTTCAAGCCCACAGGCAAGGCAGGGATGATGTCAGCCTAACACGTGCTCCTCTTGAGCTCCCAACCTGACCAGGTGTCCTTTAATTACTCTCCCTTCATGCATACCTTGGAATGAGCTTCCTGTATCCAGGGGGCTTTATGCACCCCCCTTTGGAAAAAATAATACTTGTTGGTAAAGCATTTTGAGATTTTTTTCCAAGAAACCTGGATTCTTGGGACAAGGTGTTATTATTTAGTTGATGGGAAACAAATATCCACCTAATAACCGTAATTATATTGTCAAAACTGCTTAAAATATCCATGCTGCTAGGATGGTAGTGATGTCAGGGAGTTTTGTGACTAGTAAATTGGAACATTATCATGAAATTAAAAAAGAAAAGTTACATTACCAAGTAATTCATCAGGATGATTTGATATTTCAAGGATAACCACCAAGCAATTTCAGGAACATGTAATTATTTTTTTCACTTGCTATTTTATGATGCATTACTCAGTACAGGGTGGTTGACTGCACCTTGTAAAGTGGAAGGATAGTGAATAAGGAGCCATTAGCAGATCAAAGTCTATGTGGGAATATAACAAGTTTTTCAGTCCTTTCCTTCTCTTGGACTTGAAATCCTCAAGCACTCATCTCGTACCCAATGTACATGGAATATCCCTTGTACACAGTGACCTGCTAGTGATTTTCCTCCCCATTTGACTCTGTAGCTTCAGTGCCTTTGCACATAGGACACTTATTGCTGAGATGTCCTTTTTCCTTGCTTAGTTAAGCCTTGGGTATTCATCAAATCATATCAAAAATATTCTCCCCTGCAAAGTTTTTTCTTTCTAAAATCAGGGATCTTTTCCAAAGAACATAATTGTCCTGATCACAAATCTCCTTTCAGACACCACAACTCGATATAAACTGTTTCCTTCCTGTCCTTTTATTGCATGGTAAGTTATTCAAGGGCTGAGATAACCTGTCTGCTTGTCTTTCCGACAATAGTTTGTAAATAGGAGCTGACTTTTGCATAGTTGGGACACTGCTTGCTAGACAAGGTGGCTGTCTTAGGGTTTTGTTGCTGTGAAGAGACACCATGACCAAGGCAACATTTATAAGGGCAAACATTTAATTGAGGCTAGCCTACAAGTTCAGAGGTTTAGTCCATCATCATCATAGCAGAAAAAATATGGCAGCAGGCATGTTATGGTGCTGGAGGAGCTGAGAGTTCTACATCTTGATCCAGAGGCAGCCAAGAGAAGGCTGTCTTCCACAGGCAGCCAGAAGGAGGGTCTCTTCTGCACTGGGCAGATCTTAGACATAGGACATCAAAGCCTTCTCCTTCAGTGATGTATTTCTTCCAAGGCCACACCCACTCCAACAAGGCCACACCTCTTAATAGTGCCACTTCCCTTGGGCCAAGCATATTCAAATCATCATAGTAGAAAACAAGCTAAGCATAATGCCTCCTTTCATGAATGGTAAAGAGTTTGCAATATACCTTTCTGTCACAAATCTGTTTATAACTATGTAAGAAAGAAATGGTAGAAATACAGGGGAAAAAAAGGTAGGGGGGAGGTGAGAAAGAGGGAAGGTACCTGCAGGGTATTCCTAGTGATGTCTGTGGAATATGAAGTCTCATTCTGAATTAGATGAGCAAATAGAAGACTTCTAAAGTCCTGTCTCTTATGCAGAAGAACTAGGAGACAAAGGATGGGAGTTATGGAAAAATGAGATGGCCCCATTATTTATCAATAGATGCAGAAGGAGAAACTATAGGGTGTGGAGTTGAAGATACCAACATGGCATTAAACTACTTACACCTACACATAGGAGTAAAGCAAAACAAACGGGGGAAAAAAGCAGAACAGGTGTGTTTAAATGAACCCACTTACAAAACTTCTCAGGGAAGACTAGAATTCAGTGTTACAAAGGTGGGCAAATGCAGTTCTCTGATCATGAGTCCCAGTCTGCTGAAATGGAGCCATCCACCACCATTTTTATCCCTTCTTACATATCACTCCAGAGCTGTGCAATAGAGATGGATTTTGGTGACTTTATGGTGTAGCCGAGGGTCATTTACATGATGTAATGGAATAAATAGATCTGCCTTAGCCACTCAGTGCCAATGGATGGCTGAGAAGATAGTTTCATGAATTCATTTTGATAAATTGTCATTCATTGGACTTGGCCTTACAGACACGTTTCGACCTCTCTCCAAAAGGCCCACCCCAATTCATCAGGAATAGGTGGCCCTCAAGGGTACTACAATTACCACATTTTAGATGTATCCAGTATGTGTGTTTGCCTGTGTGTGGTATATGAGTGTGGTGCATGCACATGACTGTGCAAATACACATGCCTATGCTTCTGTATGCAGAGGGCAGAGCCGAACATGAGTTGTCTTCCTCTGTTGCTCTCAGCCTTACTGCCTTAATACATGGTCCCTCACTGAACTGTAAGCTTATCTTTTCTGCTAGAATGGACTGCTGTCATAACCTGATTATATTTTCCCCTAATGTTGAGGTTACAGGCACATGCAGCTATGCCCAGTTTTGTTTGTTTGTTTAATATGTGTGTTGGAGATTCAAATTCAGACCTTCATACTTACACAGAAAGTACATTTGCTCACTAAGTCATCATCCCAAGACCCAGTGTTTTGGAGTTATCTCAATATTAAAAAGTAAAACATTATTTGGGATAGCTTAAAAGGTATAGAATAACTTATATTAATATTATTATTATCCCTAAAGTTAAGCAAAATAATACCTCATATCTAGTAATTGTCTAAAAAGCAGGGGCAAAATAAAATGCTATTGGACGTCTGGAAGAGAAAGAGCTTGATGGCTGGAGCAGACACAGAGTCGGTCTGCTCCTGTCCTGTTGAGAAACTGAATCCTGAGTCATCCAGGAGCCACTGCACTCAGAGCAGCTGGTAAGAACTCCATCTCACTCCCTAAACCCCAGAGATACATCGGGGAGCCAGGGACATCCAGGGCACAGCAGCTACCCAAACCCCGCCCCTCCGGAATTCCACTTCCCTTCCGCCCCTGCCTGGTCCTCTGGGCTGGAGCAGACACAGAGTTGGTCTGCTCCTGTCCTGTTGAGAAACTGAAACCTGAGTCATCCAGGAGCCACTGCACTCAGAGCAGCTGAAACTGAATCCTGAGTCATCGAGGACCCACTGCATTCAGAGCAGAAGGATTTCCAGATCCAAGAGGTGGCCTGAGTCCCAGGAGTTCTTCCACCCAGGAGATTAGGAGCATAAGACCACAGAGACCTCTGGACCCTGAGGAGCTCTGCAATAAGCAAGATAACTGGAAATAGACTCCAGTTTTACACAGTGAGGGCAGGTACCACTAGAGTTAACCAGATGGCGAAAGGCAAGCGCAAGAACATAAGCAACGGAAACCAAAGTTTCTTGGCATCATCAGTGCCCAGTTCTCCCAATATAGCAAGCCCTGAACACCCCATCACACCTGAAAAGCAGGATTCAGAATTAAAATCACTTCTCATGATGATGATAGAGGATTATAAGAAGGAATTAAGTAACTCCCTTAAAGAAATACAGGAGAGTACAAGTAAACAGATAGAAGCCCTTAAAGAGGAATCACAGAAATCCCTTAAAGAAATGGAAGAAAACACAAAGAAGGAATTAAACAAAAACATTCAGGATCTGAAACTAGAAATAGAAACAATAAAGTTCAAAGGGAGACAACCATGGAGATAGAAAACCTAAGAAAGAGATCAGGAGTCACAGACGCAAGCATCACCAACCGAATACAAGAGATAGAAGAGAGAATCTCAAATGCAGAAGATACGGTGGAAAATATTGACACAGTTGTCAAAGAAAATGAAAAAAGCAAAAAACTCCTAACTCAAAACATCCAGGAAATCCAGGACACAATGAGAAGACCAAACCTAAGGATAATAGGCATAGATGAGAATGAAGATTCCCAACTTAAAGGGCCAGTAAATATCTTCAACAAAATTATTGAGGAAAACTTCCCTAACCTAAAGAACAAGATGCCCATAAACATACAAGAAGCCTACAGAACACCAAATAGACTAGAACAGAAAAGAAATACCTCCCGTCACATAATAATCAAAACATCAGATGCACAAAATAAAGAAAAAATACTAAAAGCAGTAAGGGAAAAAGGTCAAGTAACATATAAAGGCAGACCTATAAGAATTACACCAGACTTCTCACCAGAGACTATAAAAGCCAGAAGAGCCTGGACTGACATCATACAGACACTAAGAGAACACAATTGCCAGCCCAGATTACTATACCCAGCAAAACTCTCAATCACTATAGATGGTGAAACCAAGATATTCCATGACAAAACCAAATTTGCACAATATCTTCCCACAAACCCAGCACTTCAAAGGATAATTGATGGAAAATGCCAACACAAGGAGGGAAACTACAACCTAGGAAAAGCAAGTAAGTAATCTTCCAACAACCCCCAAAAAAGATACAAACATAACTTTACCTCTAATAACAAAAATAACAGGAAGCAACAATCATTTTTCCTTAATATCTCTTAACATCAATGGTCTCAATTCCCCAATAAAAAGACGCAGACTATCAGACTGGATACACAAACAAGACCCAGAATTTTGCTGCATACAAGAAACGCACCTCAGTGACAAAGACAGACACTACCTCAGAATAAAAGGGTGGAAAACAATTTTTCAAGCCAATGGTCCCAAGAAACAAGCTGGAGTAGCCATTCTAATATCAAATAAAATCGACTTTCATCCAAAATTAATCAAAAAACATAAGGAAGGACACTTCATACTCATCAAAGGAAAAATCTACCAAGGTGAACTCTCAATTCTGAACATCTATGCTCCAAATGCAAGGGCACCTACATACATAAAAGAAACTTTACTAAAGCTCAAAACACACATTACACCTCACACAATAATAATGGGGGATTTCAACACCCCACTGTCAGCAATGGACAGATCATGGAAACAGAAACTAAACAGAGACACTTTGAAATTAACAGAAGTTATGAACCAAATGGACTTAACAGACATCTATAGAACATTTCATCCTAAAACAAAAGAATATACCTTTTTCTCAGCACCTCATGGTACCTTCTCCAAAATAGACCATATAATTGGTCACAAAACAAGCCTCTACAGATACAAAAAGATTGAAATAATCCCTTGCATCTTATCAGATCACCACGGACTAAGACTGGTCTTTAATAATGACAAAAACAATGGAAAACCCACGTACACATGGAAACTGAACAACTCTCTACTCAATGATGACTTGGTCAAGGAAGAAATAAAGAAAGAAATAAAAGACTTTTTAGAATTCAATGAAAATGAGGACACATCATACCAAAACTTGTGGGACTCCATGAAGGCAGTGCTAAGAGGAAAGCTCATAGCTCTAAGTGCCTACAAAAAGAAACTGGAAAGAGCACACACGAACAAGTTGACTGCACAACTAAAAGCTCTAGAACAAAAAGAAGCAAATACACCCAGGAGGAGTAGAAGGCAGGAAATAATCAAACTCAGGGCTGAAATCAACCAAATAGAAACAGAAAGAACAATACAAAATATCAATAAAACCAGGAGTTGGTTCTTTGAGAAAATCAATAAGATAGATAAACCGTTAGCCAGATTAACCAGAGGGCACATTGACAGTATCCAAATTAATAAAATCAGAACTGAAAAGGGAAACATAACAACAGAAACTGAAGAAATTCAAAAAAAATCATCAGATCCTACTACAAAGGCCTATACTCAACAAAACTGGAAAACCTGGAAGAAATGGACAATTTCCTAGACAGATACCAGGTCCCAAAGTTAAACCAGGAGCAGATAAACCATCTAAATAGTCCCATAACCCCTAGGGAAATAGCAGCAGTCATTAAACGTCTCCCCACTAAAAAAAGCCCAGGACCAGATGGTTTTAGTGCTGAATTTTATCAGACCTTCAAGGAAGACCTAATACCAATTCTCTTCAAACTATTCCACAAAATAGAAACAGAAGGAACACTACCCAATTCGTTCTATGAAGCTACAATTACACTCATACCCAAACCCCACAAAGACCCGACAAAGAAAGAGAACTTCAGACCAATCTCCCTTATGAACATCGATGCAAAAATACTCAATAAAATTCTAGCAAACCGAATCCAAGAACACATCAAAACAATCATCCATCATGATCAAGTAGGTTTTATCCCAGGAATGCAGGGATGGTTCAATATTAGGAAATCCATCAATGTAATCCACTATATAAACAAACTCAAAGAAAAAACCACATGATCATCTCACTAGATGCTGAGAAAGCATTTGATAAAATTCAACATCCCTTCATGATAAAAGTCTTGGAAAGATCAGGAATTCAAGGCCCATACCTAAACATAGTAAAAGCAATTTACAGCAAACCAGTGGCCAACATCAAGCTAAATGGAGAGAAACTTGAAGCAATCCCACTAAGATCAGGGACTAGACAAGGCTGCCCACTCTCCCCCTACCTATTCAATATAGTACTGGAAGTCTTAGCCAGAGCAATTAGACAGCAAAAAGAAGTTAAATGGATACAAATAGGAAAGGAAGAAGTCAAAATATCGCTATTTGCAGATGATATGATAGTATACTTAAGTGACCCCCAAACTTCCACCAGAGAACTCCTAAACCTGATAAACAACTTCAGCAAAGTGGCTGGTTATAAAATCAACTCAAACAAATCAGTAGCCTTCCTCTACATGAAAGATAAACAGACTGAAAAAGAAATTAGGGAAATGACACCCTTCACAATAGTTACAAATAATATGAAATACCTTGGTGTGAATCTAACCAAGCAAGTGAAAGACTTGTACGACAAGAACTTCAAGTCCCTGAAGAAAGAAATTGAAGAAGATCTCAGAAGATGGAAAGATCTCCCATGCTCATGGATTGGCAGGATTAATATAATAAAAATGGCCATCTTTCCAAAAGCAATCTACAGATTCAATGCAATCCCCATTAAAATCCCAACTCAATTCTTCACAGAGTTAGAAAAGGAAATTCTCAAATTCATATGGAATAACAAAAAACCCAGGATAGCAAAAACTATTCTCAACAATAAAAGAACTTCTGGAGGAATCACCATCCCTGACCTCAAGCTGTACTACAGAGCAATAGTGATAAAAACTACCTGGTATTGGTACAGAGACAGGCAGGAAGATCAATGGAATAGAATTGAAGACTCAGAAATGAACCCACACTCCTATGGTCACTTGATCTTTGACAAAGGAGCTAAAACTGTCCAGTGGAAAAAGGACAGCATTTTCAACAAATGGTGCTGGTTCGACTGGAGGACAACATGTAGAAGAATGAAAATTGATCCATTCTTATCTCCTTGTACAAAGCTCAAGTCTAAGTGGATAAAGGACCTCCACATAAAACCAGATACACTGAAACTAATAGAAGAGAAGGTGGGGAAGACCCTCGAATACTTGGGCACAGGGGAAAAGTTCCTGAACAGAACACCAATGGCATATGCTCTAAGATCAAGAATTGACAAATGGGACTTCATAAAATTGCAAAGTTTCTGTAAGGCAAAGGACACTGTCAATAGGACAAAACGACAACCAACAAATTGGGAAAAAATCTTTACCAATCCTACATCTGATAGAGGGCTAATATCCAATATATACAAAGAACTCAAGAAATTAGACTCCAGACAACCAAATTACCCTATTAAAAAATGGGGTATAGAGCTTAACAAAGAATTTTCAATGGAAGAAACTTGAATGGCCAAGAAGCACCTAAAGAAATGTTCAGTATCCTTAGTCATCATGGAAATGAAAATCAAAACAACTCTGAGATTCCATCTCACACCAGTCAGAATGGCTAAGATTAAGAACTCAGGTGATAGTAGACGCTGGCGAGAGTGTGGAGAAAGAGGAACACTCCTCCATTGTTGGTGGGACTGCAAGATGGTGCAACCACTTTGGAAACCAGTCTGGCGGCTCCTCAGAAAATTGGACATAGCATTACCTGAGGATCCAGCTATACCACTCCTAGGCATATACCCAGAAGATGCTCGAACATATAACAAGGACATATGCTCAACTATGTTCATAGCAGCCTTATTTATAATAGCCAGGAGCTGGAAAGAACCCAGATGTCCTTCAACTGAGGAATAGATTCAAAAAATGTGGTATATTTACACAATGGAGTATTTATTACTCAGCTATTAAAAACAATGAATTCGAGAGGTTCCTAGGTAAATGGATGGAACTAGAAGTTATCGTCCTGAATGAAGTAAGCCAATCACAAAAGAACACACATGGTATTCACTCACTGATTATCGGATATTAGCCCAGAACCTTGAAATGTCCAAGATGCAACTCACAGGCCACATGAAGCTCATAAAAAAGGAAGACTAAGTGGGGGTGATTCAGTTCTTCTTTGAAGGAGCAACAAAATACTCAAGGGAGCAAATATGGAGACAAAGTGAGGGACAGAAACTGAAGGAGGGGCCATTTGAAGACCTTTACACCTGAGTATCCATCCCATGTGCAGTCACCAAAGGTAGATGCTGATGTGGAAGTCAGGAAGTGCATGCTGATAAGGGGCTGATATGGATGTCTCCTCAGAGGCCTTCAAGAGTCTGACATATTCAGAGGCAGATGCTCACAACTAGCCATTGAACTGATCATGAGGTTCTCAATGGAGGAGTTAGAGTGAGGACTGAAGGAGGTGAAAGGGTTTGTGGCACCATGAGGAGAGCAACAATACCAACCAACCACAGCTCCCAGGGTCCTAACCACCAGCCTGGGAGCACTTATGGAGGGATCCAGGGCTTCAGCTGAATATGTAAGAGTGGAGGGCCCTGCCGGGCACAGGTGGAAGATGAGATCCTTGACCTCATGAAGGCTGGACGCCCCAGGGGGTGGGAATTTTGAGGGTGGGGAAGTGGGAGTGGGGAGGGTAGGAGGGGGTTACATCCACGGAGAAGAAGGAGGAGGGGTAAGGGAATGGGGGGTTCCCGGGTGGGTGGGGGATGGGGTAAGGGGATAACATATGAAATGTAAATAAAATATCCAATAAAAAAAAAAGAAGGATCAACCCCAATAGCTCACATGTCCCCAGTTGGTAGTGTGGCTGAGAGATGATCAGGGGTATTAATTGGAAGGCATTGTTGGAAGAAATGGGTCTTTTGTGATGGTTTCTTTGAAAGGCATATGCTATCCTCACCCCCTCCCTGCCCTCTCTCTCCATGAAACAAGCAGCTTTCCTCCACCAAACATTTATGGTGTTTCTTCCTGGCTATAGGCTTACAGGAAATAGAACCAGATGATTGTGTGTAGAAATATCTGAAGCTGTACAGACAGGAAACAAGCTCTTTCATTGTGATTCAGACAATAGTATAGGGTTTGGAATTATTTTTCCCATGTTCTTGTCCTGCTCAGAAGGAATGAGATTTGTGGACAAGTTTTTAGATAGAGTTACCAGTAAGTTTACAAGTGATGCTGTTGTTGGGTCAGCTTCTATCTCCACTAGGCCTTACCACATCAGCCTCATCCCTTTCTGTATCTTTGATTTCTATAGTAACCACAGTTTTCATTGACTAGATTCTGAATTGACTCCATCTTCTCATCAGTTCAGAGTAAACATGTCTGTCCTCGCTCAAAACTGTCCCAGTGTGTCTGTTGCCTCTATGAATGGTTTTCAAAAGAATAAATGGGAAAACATAACCATGTTTTATATCATTGCTTCTATTTTGTGCTAGTATACACCTGTCCTGACATTCACCTTCTTGCAATTTGCAACAGTGTCTGTGGATATCTATAAAATTCCTATTTCATAGAATGTTCATGCTTTTCTGTCTCTCAGCCTCATCAGCCCTCTTTCTGCAAAAGTCTGAGAGTCCCAGACACTTTAGTTCCCCTCTGATATAAGCTTCATCCAATGGATGGACCTCTGTCTTCTCTCACCACAAATTCTGCTCACTTTTCAAGAGACAAGCCTCTGTCCCTGTCAGCAATTTGGTAGTAGCCTCATGATTGTGTTTGGGGAAGATCTTTGTTTCTATTTCTTCTCCACCTATGGAAGCAAGACAGTGGCTCCTCCAAACCTATGCCCCCAAGCTCATATGTCATCAACTACCAAAGGATGCTCAAAGTTTGATTACTGTGTAAAATGATAGCATCCAGAGCTAGAGTTATGGTGAGGCACATTGGAGCTACAAGATCCTTTCACAACCATTCTTTGGGCCAAATACCTTTGCTACCCTCAAAAGTCACCTGTGTCCCATGGTAGAGAGGACTGACCCATGTGTCATCCTCCATTTAATATAGACCTTCATAGGGTCCTGTCTTTCAGCATCTGCCTAATTCACTTATGTCAACTCAATTCACTTTTCTACGCTTACTCTCCTCACTGAGACCTCATGCTTGGTATTTGTTCACCAAGTATATCAATAATGTTGGGAATTTAATTGAGATGTATGAACAGAAAAAGATTTTTTAGCATCATTACATGTGTGTTTTGCAGTCCAAGCTGGAACCATCAATCATTTCTGAATACTTGTCAGCAAGGTGAAATAGCCAGATGTCTTATTTTCACAACTTTGTAATTTTCCTTGAACAACAAGTGACAAGAAAGCTCCAGCCAAAAAATATGTCTCTCTTCTAATGAATGCCACTTCTAACTACAGCTGCCCACATAACAAAGTGTATTGGACTCCTCCTATAATTCTCTCTCTCTCTCTCTCTCTCTCTCTCTCTCTCTCTCTCTCTCTCT
>NW_021604669.1:5714209-5765899 GCF_004785775.1 Grammomys surdaster | reverse complement strand
TCTCTCTCTCTCTCTCTCTCTCTCTCTCTCTCTCTCTCTCTCTCTCTCTCTCCCGATCTGTTTGGAAATTTAGGACCATAGAAATTGGGAACTGAAGGTTGTTTCTGGCAGAAGCCGGGAAGACAAGTCAGTTATACAAAATGTGCAACACAACATATGGAAATGAGTGAATGACAGCTGCATATTTTATATATTCCATGTGGCTACATATTCCTGCTTTGGACTTCAGTTATTTTGTCCAGCATTCCACTTCTGGGACCTTTTGCCCTGATTATCTTCTAAAACATATAGTATAGCTTAGTGGATAGAGACATACAGTTTAGAGCTCCAAATGACATTGAACATGTGATTTACACCATCAAGATCCATTTTTCTCACCTGCTAATGTTGACCCACAATTATATTTATCTCTTAAAACTGCCACAAGATTCTGAAAAGATAATTTGAAAAAAAACACTAAGTTAAATGCTCTTAGATAGAGGAAGAACGTTGTTATTGTCGTATACGAGCATAAACTAGGTGTAGGTAGTATGTATTTCTAATCCTAGAAGTTAGGAGGCAGAAGCAAGGAAGGCCAGCCGCAGCTGCATAGATAGATTGAGGCTAGACTAGGCTACATGAAACCTGGTCTCAAAAAGGAAGCAACCACACACAAATGTAAAACAGTGCACAAACATGATATAGAGTAGTCTGTGAGAGTATTGTTTATAGCACTGATCAACAGTCTCACATTAAATTGACCTTCCCCCTAAAACATACAAAATATGGTACCATAATGACATGCAGGCCTGATTTGAGTCTTAGATGTCTACTTTGGATTTCTGCAAACTTTGACCAATCTTTCTTTTCAGTCTTTAAAATAGATTTGGTAAAATTATCTTCCTAGGTCTCCTGTGAGAATTAAGTAGTAGTGTATGAAGAAGGTTAGACTTCAGGGAAGGTAAGCCATGATTATTGGCAATCTTTCTTGGCTCCTACTAAAATTTCAGTGTGTGGGATAATGACCTGCATGGTAAAGCTGAAGCTAACACTGTGTTCTGCACATGGCTAAGATGACTAAAGCCCATGAAGAACATACTATACTGCTTTTGGTCTTCCTTATTAAAGAGGCTTAAAGAATGAATGCTAAGTTAATAGTCACATAGTAAGTTCCAGGGATGCTCTGTTCCAATAATGTCTGTGATATGGTATTGGCAGTTGGACCACCCCTTCTTTCGCTACTAACACTATATTCATATAGACTTTTCTACAGTCTTTGTCACCGTGTTGAATAGAGGATACCAGATATCTGATATGGAAGACCTTCTCTGCATCCCTTGTGTTTCTGATGCTGCTAATAATGTTGTAACTCCCCTGCAAGATGATACACCTTCTGGCTTATCCTTGGAGATAGGGAGGGATTATGATTTTATGAGCTTCCCCTCAGAGAGTAGACTCAAAGGGATCTACTTTGAGAAAAAAAATCTTATGTGTATTGACTTTACCTTGTCTATTTTAATGGATTTTTAAAACACAGGCCATAAAATGAGTACAAGAGTTTCAGTTCTGCCAGAGGCTAGGGACCTCTATTTCCACACCACATTGAGAAAACAGAGAAATAACATAGAAAGTGAATGTGCAGACCCACAGCTCTGCATGAAAATAGATTCAATCTAAGTATCCTTCTTTCATTACTGAGCCTCTGTCATCCTAACAGTATCTAGAATCATTATATGGACAAACCTCTGGGAGTGCCTTTGAGAGAAAGGCACTCCTCCTAAATTTGGGTGGCACTATTCCTTGGGATGAGACCCTGGACTACATAAAAAGGAGAAAACAAGATAAACACAAGAATTCATTGTTTTCTGTACCCTGACAATCAGTATCATGCTATGAGCTGTCCCACGCTTCTGCAGCCATCATGGCCCTGCCTTTAATTCAAGTAAACCCTTTCACCCCTAAGCTGTTTTCATCAGATATTTTTTTCATGGGAAGAAAAGTAACAAATGCAGTGTCTCCTTGGATCCCATCATTTATTCAGGGGGAGGAATATGATGCTATTTCGTTCTCCTGGTATGAGTATAGCTCTTTAAATCAAGTGGTGTGTTCACATCCTAAGGAGCCAACTATTTTGCTACAAAGTATGTTGAGGAAGGATTGAAAGGATATTGGATGTATTTACTTGTGGTGACATGGTGACATTGAAGAAAATGGAGACACAGAAGACAAGGAAAGGGAGCAGAAGAACAGAGAGGGAGGAGAAAGAGAAGACACTCCTCAATTACCAGTTTAGATCTAGAAACTAGATAAGAGGATCATTGTTCCTCAATTGTGCTTGCCAATTTTGGCTTATATAAAATGAAACAAAAACTCATCTGTTTTCATACTCTCTCAATACTAGGCCTCTCCCTCATCTATTAGCCACTGGCCACATTGCCAGGAGTCAGAGATTCCTATGTGCACAGTCTGCTTTTACTGGCTACAACAATAGTGGTTGTATTGTCTGTGATGTTTAAGTGTTAGTTTTTACAATCCCCAAAGCTGACCATCGCTATTGTCACCAGGAAGTTTCATGATATCATCTCCTATGGGGAAGCATAGCTAAGAAGAAAGTTATTACTGGAAGTCTCAATAAAACCAGTGACCACTGTATTGTTTAAATGAAAGGGGTATCCTCTGAACTCTTTCAAGAATAGTGATATGGTGGTTTCCTTGCTCTTACAGAATAAAGCCCTGTGCCTTCTGATCCCTTCTTCACTGTTTTCCATTCAGGTTAGTGCTGTGGAGTTATGCCAGCAGTATATGAGGACCAGCTCCAAGTGCCTTTGCCAGGAGGTTAAAACCCAAGTCCCAAGACTCTTATCTCCATAAATCCTCTGCCAATCACCCTTAGATTCTGTTCTTTTCATGCAACCCTACTCCCTTTCTTCAGAATTGTGCCCACTGATAATTAGTTAGCTCCTCTAATTCTGTTTGCAAGCATATTTCCTCTTAGCCTCATAGCGAACTGAAATTTCTAGTTATTAGCAGTGGTAATGGTGAAAGACATACATATCTATAGAAAATGATCATCAGCTTGTGAAGTACCTACATTTTTGGAATCTCTAAAGACAAAATAGGGATCTCCCTTCTTAAAAAGAGAAGAGGTGTGAGGCTCTAAGGCACGTCCACTCAATTTAGATCTCTGGTTATGAGACTGGCATCAGAGGCACGTGAGGTTATGGATGGACCTCTATCTGCAGGCTATCACCCCTATAATCTAATCCTGAGTTTGATTTTCAGTTTGGTAATCCCCACAACTATAAGAGAGAAGGATTTCTTGCAGTGGAGCTGGAGACTTGCTGGCTTTCATCACAATATGTAGCTATCCCAGGTTGGTGGTCCTTTGCTTTCTTCATGGCTGCTATAACTTTAAGAAAAGCAGTCTGTCCTCAGAACCTAAAGTTACCATAGACTTTTTGCCTCATATACTCTATAATTATCTTCCATCTGCACCATCATCCAGTTGCCAGTACAGCAAGTTTTTTGGAAGAGCGTGTCCCTGCAGGCCAGTGCCTCTCACTCTCTGTCTCCAGAGAATTTTCCCCTCACCAGTGGGTTGTTCATTTCTAGGGTCCTATTTTGAGAGACTTAGTACCAACTCTTTAAGGTTGAGATCCCCTAAAACTAAGGCCTAATTCAGCATACATGTGTAACAAGTTTAACTGACAGAATATGGAGGAGCTAGAGGAAGAGAATATGTGAGAGAAAGATGAAGAAGGTCTGTCATAACAAGAGCATTGCTAGTATGAGTGTCTTGAGTAGTTGGAAACACACACTCTTCCTATCTCCTGGTGAACAGTGTCTAGAACAGTAGTTCTCAACCTTCTTGATGCTGGGACCCTTTAATATAGATCCTCATGCTGTGGTGATCCCCAGTCCTACAATTATTTCATTGCTATTTCATAACTGTACATTTTCTACTATTACGAAATGTAATGTAAATATCTGATATGCAGGGTATCTGATACGTGACACCTCCCCAAGGGCCTTGCAACTCACAGGTTGAGAATAGCTGCTATAGTGTGTGTTGGATTGCCTACCAACTAAGAGCTAAGGAAAAGAAGTAGGATTCTCATTTCTTGAGAGTAAGCACTGAGTATTTGAATGCTCTGACTTTCCAGGTTGGGACTCACTGGGAAAAGTTCACTAACAATTGCTCACTAGTGTCCATGAGAACAATGCATAATGAGAGCTTGGTAAGAGAAGGACCAGCATGAGGTACCTAGGAGTTCTGTCAGTATTGTCCATCCCTGGCAGGATTTATAAGCTGATTCAAGCTAGGCCATAAGAGATATGACCTATTGTACTTGATAAATGATTTTAGATTGACTTTAAAAGTACTTGAGCCAAAATAGTCCCTTCCAGTTCTAAGAATGTTTCATTTTACCGAGTTGATACAACAAAGATCAGGTGTTGAGTTAAAACGTCTTTCAATCAAGAATGTGATGACAGATTTCTGAAAACAGCTGGATGCTTGATGAAATTTATATTCAGTTTGACTTCATGTTCACACATGCACACACACATTGAGAAAAGAGAGGCAGGGTGAAGTGTGGAGGAGTTGGAGTCTCTGGGTGACATCAGGGAGAGCGGGAGTAGGCCATGCACCTGTTCCCATCCTATAGCTCATGTCCTGTTTCCACTCCTGGACCAGTAGTAGCAAAGTCTGTGGTGTGTGGTAGGAAGGAGAGCATGTGTATATTGAACTTTGACTCAATTCATGTTCTAGGGTCTTTGAAGTCTCTTACTTCAAAACCTTAAAAATTTCTTTTATAAGAGGTGAGCAATTGAGTTCACCTTTGCTGGAGATGGTTGCTTTGTTATAGGGAAACTTCCACTCTTGTGTAAAAGGAAAGACTATCACCTTTCCAACACACGCCCTCCCTTGCTGCCCACAACCACACACCTAGAGCAAGGACACTCTTTTTAACTGAATATGTACTCTGCTTTGTGGAAGCTACTTCAATCTATATAAAAAGTTGCTTTATCCTTGGGCAAAGGTAAATGTGTTTAATCTTTGTTTTACAGGAAAATGTGTCTTTTATGTAGCTTTTAGAATAGAAAGTGTTTATTCCTTAAATGTGTATATAGGCGGAGAGGAGCATCTGTGTGTCTGTGTCTGTTGGTCTGTCTTCCTGCCTGCTGCTTTTCTGTCTGATCACTTTGTTCTTGGACATCAGAAGCTGTAATACTGAAGGGACAGAAATGACATATGAACCTGATGCTATCTCCAACCATGAGAGATATTACAATGATCTCATCTTAGGTTACTTATGTTCATACATAGTATATAAATGATTTCAAAGGTCATCCACAAGACATCTTGTGTCCTGTGGGATGTCTGAGTTCTGATGAGATAATCCTGCTGGACAGTATAGTCACATGATGAGAACCTTGACTTCCAAAGCAGTGGGCTTCTCTGGACAGACTAGAATAAAGTCATCTCAGACAGACCTTAGGTCAGCAGAAGAGTTTGGTCCTGTGGAGGGATAGAGATACTTTCAATATCCCTCCAAGGGGCTATAGGCAGGAAGACTAACTTTGGCTTAGCATAAGCTGACAGGAGTGGTTGGTTTCAAGGCTCTTAACTCAGAACAAGCCTGGAAGAAGCTCTGTCAGCAGACAGTAAAATAATTTTATCCAGGTCAAGAGCCTCTGAACTGAGATCTGTGTGTGTGTTATGCTCAAGTCGGTGGGTATATTCTATCCCACTTTTCGAGAGGCACACATCTCAGGATGCTCAGTAAAAGGAAACAGTGTCCTTACATCCCCCTAATAGGCACTGAGCCAAGGGACACTGATACTTCCATGCTTAGGTTTCTTCAAGGAAAACCCAAGTTAGTGAGAAGTTGTCACACCAAGGAGCAGACAGCTACAGAAACACCTCAGATAAGAGAAAAAAAAGCAAACAGTGTATTAGTCGGGGTTCTCGAGAGGAATAGAACCAACGGGATAAGTAAGCTTACATTAATAATGAGTGCTGGAGGGATGGCTTAGCAATGAAGAGTTCCTGCTGCTCCTCCACAGGGCTCAAGTTCAATCCCAAGTATCATTGTCAGATGATGCACAACCACCTGTAATTTCAGTTCCAGAAGATCAAATGCCTGAAACCTTCTAAGGCACTCTCATTCACATGCACATACCCCTACACAGATACACACACGTGCACATGCCTAAAAATAAAGTGAGTTTTTATCAAAATAGTCAAAACAGCTGACAGGTTGAGCTCTTGGGCTTGCGTGGGTTTTTTTGACACTGTGTGCCTTAGTGATTGGAGTACTTCCAAGTGACTTTATCTCACTGGGAGTCTAAACATATGGAAGTTGCTCAATCCACAAGGATGGGTGCCTCAATTGATCCAAACTGACACCGAAGCCTTGGGAAGTTCCTGGAGAGTTTGTGGTCCTTAGTTGATGTTGAAAGCTTGGAAACTCTGGTTCGTCTATCAACAAATGCAGCAGCAGCAGCAGCAGCAGCAGCAGCAGCAGCAGCAGCAGCAGCAACAGCAGCAGGGCAAAGGGAAGACCAGGGAGCAAAACATAAAACACCTTCCTTCTAGTGTCCTTTGTATTTGGACCAGTTATTTAAAAAGTGCCAGCTGCAATCAGGGTGGTTCTTCCTGTATCTATTAAGGCAAACAGTTCTTCAGTAAAGGCTTCCAACTCCGGACATTCTAACTGTGGCAAGTTGACAATAAAACCAACCATAATGGGGAGGGGTGAAGAGGAATTCTTGATATCCTCAGGTATATAGGAGGGAGGGAACCAGCAAAAGATGAATGGAAAGAGGTGAAACTCCCAGAACTCTCCTTAGAAGATGCCAAAGATTCTCTGGGCCTTGATTTTCTTCCTTTCCTTTCAAAGTACTTATCAGTTCAACTCACTCTTTGCAACCTGATCTCCCATTTAAGTCTCCTGAACACAGAAAACCTGAGCTCTTACAATGCTGCCCTGTGTATCTGCGCCTTTAACCATTGTTTAGCTGAAATAATAATGGTTAATGACTCCCACAACTGTATCAGCTTAAGTCCTTTTCATCCTTCCCCTCTTCCCTTACCCCATTTAATACAGACATTGAATCTGAGATGGGCTTTTAATTAAAAAGCTCATATTGATACACAAAATCCCGAAGATAAGGAAATTAAAATTTAAATTTGGAATTTTTTTCTCCTTCTCCTTGCTTTTGATATTTCTTGTTGTGTGCCATGTACAAAGTTTATTAGAACAAAGGAAGACAGAAAGACTTTTAGCATAACAAAGGGCATTGCTGAGGAAGGTTTATCTGGATGTTGTGGAACTCTGATTGCATTTTAAAAGAATTTTTAATTAAAATATAATTACATCATTTGCCCCCTTTCCCTTTCCTTCCTCCAATTCCTCCTATCTCCTTCCTTACTTCCTCTTAAATTTATGTTTTTTTTTGTCTTCAATACACACACACACACACACACACACACACACACACACACACACTCACATACTAATAGAAAGATAAAACCTATTGAGTCCATCCCAGCATTGATGGTAGGTGCACAATTTCACAGATGATCACTCGGCACTGTACAACCAGCCAAGGGGCTCACCATCAGGGTAGACTACCTTTAACTCATAAATGTAGAACCAAATCAAAGTATAGGTTGCACAGTACTTACAGGTTCTGAGACCTCATCTTCCTCTAGGCTTGCTATGTGAATGCCAAGTCCATTTTAATAGGAAGTATTTAGGAGACTGGGGAAAGTAAATCAAGAAGTACAATGGATTAGAAGATTTAACTGAAGGAAAATGGAGATCCCAGTGAAGAGAAATTGTTCTAACAAATGAGGCTTGATATGTTATTCATCTCACACTTGACAGGTGCACAGGACATTGTTTAATCATGACATCAATGACTCCCTCATGAATGATGTGGTGACAGGTGACAGCTGCAGAAGAAACAAAATAATCTTAGCTTAACAACCATAAATATGTTGCTTTGATTTCAAGAACATTTTTAATATTTCTATTAATTTTAGGGGAATTTCATGTAATATCTTTTCATCATATTCATCCCAACTCCTCCTCCTAAATTCTCTCAAATTCATCTCGATGACCTTACTGAGAATATAGTTTAAGGGTGCAGATGTCCTGTCATGTCCAGAAGACAGTGCGTCACTCCAGTCACCCCTAGCCTCTGGTTCTTACATTCATTCCACCATCATCTTTTCCATGATGGTCCCTGAAGCTTTCAGGGTGTGGTATGGTGTAGACCTCCTATCTGTGGCTGAGCACTCCACTGATACTTATTTCCTGCACTTTGACCACAAGTGAGTGTCTGCATTAGCCACCTTCCATTGCACGTAGAGACTTCTCTGATGAATTGTAAAGCTGAGTTAATCTACCACGCAAAAGATAGAAATAGAGAGGGAAGTTTGATGCTGCACCTCTTTAGCAGAATAACCATAGTAGGGTCATCCCTGGGACTTGTCAACTCTGTAGATTTGGGCTCTTGGCTTTATTTTATTTTATTTTATTTTATTTTATTTTATTTTATTTTATTTTATCTTATTTTATTTTATTTTATTTTATTTTTTTACTGTGCCAGGCATATGTTTTCTCTGTGAGTGAGAATGCAATGAGAAAACCAAACTGGACTACTCTGTGGGTAGAAAGACAGGTTTGTTAGAGGATCAAACTGCCAAAGCTGTCTCTTGGGGGTACAGAATGGCGACTTGTCAGGAAGGCAGTCAGATTTTATGTAAGAGTCAGGGTGGGGGTCTTTGAGCTGATGCACACTGTTCTGGTTAACTAGATGCAATTTTCCAAGGTAGTTGAACAGTTGGGGAGATATCAATTTCCTGGAAAATAGAATCTCTCCTTAGGAGATTACTGAGGAATGCTGAATTTAGGCTGCTGTTTACCCAGTGACAATCCTTCTGTTTACCTGGGTCACAATCTTCCTGTGTAGGACATTGTCACCAGCACTGTCATTTTGAGGAATCATTTTGGTCTGAAAATCCTTCTTAAATATAGCAAATGCAGTTCTTACAAGAATAAAAGATGATACAGTTACTTCATAGGTAATGTCAGTATATCATCAAACTGATGAAGAAAAAGTCTTAAAATCTTAATTCAGTAAAACAATCATTGAAGAGCAAAAGTCCATTCATTTGCATTTCCAGATGAATAGTTTCTTCAGGTGTGTAGGATTAGATGCTCAGAAGTCAGCATGAACCAGACACTTAGAGGCTGTTTTTGCTAAAAAGTATTGGCTCTTCACATTTACCCACAACGGAACTAAATGAAGCATAAAAGCCTGACATCCCTGTCTTCTTTCTGTGTCTGTCTCCTTTACCTTGGGTTGTCTGCTTCCCTTGCAGGGCAGCACGTTAATCAAGGAAGTTGCTGTCTAACCTATCTCACCCTGTTTTAATTATGAAGGTACAAAGAAAAGTCACTACCCTTAGCCTTTCTTCTAGAGTCATCCTAAAATCCCAGAATAGAAGGGCTCTGGAGGAGCCACCCTTCTTCTCTATGAAGACAGTTATCCAGGAGGCCTGAGCCTCGTCCTAGTGAAGAAGTAATCAGCTCCTGGGAACCATTTTATCCACTCAAGCAACAAGGATGTCTTTAGATCACCTGACGAAACTACAGCTGAGTCAATGATCAAGGGGTCACCTTTGACTCGAACTGTATAATGATGTCTATTTCTCTCCCTTTATTTAAACCTAAAGCTTCTATCAACACCCCAAGGCTCACTTTGAACTACTATACCCCTCCATTTATTCCCATTTCTATGTGGCCACATTGAATTGAACAAATCTCTTCTTAATACTTGCCATTACTTATCATTTTGTGCCTGTGTGTGTGTGTGTGTGTGTGTGTGTGTGTGTGTGTGTGTGTGTGTGATATAGGCATGTGATTGTGCAATGTATTTATTGTGTGTGCATGCAGAGTCCAGAACAAGACATAAGGTGTCATTATGTGTTGTGTTCCACCTAATTGCTCAGAAAAGAGTCTGTCACTGAATTAGAATCTCATTGTTAGGTAAAGCTGACTAGCCAGTAACCATTTGGGATCTTCCTGTCTCTGTTCTTCTAATGCTGGGATTTAAAATGTATGCAGCGATGCCCAGCTTTTTATGTGGATAAGGAGGGGATAGATAAGATGGCTTGGAAGAGTTGATTGCCTCTGCTCCAGGATAATGATTGGGCATAGTGAGGAATCTGTCCAGAGGTCTTCTATTCTGAGAATCCAATATGACCCAAGAGGAAAGGTCAAGGGCAACAATTTACCTGTGCAAGATGGGGTCCTCATGATAGCACAGGAACTATGCTTACCCATCTCCCCAGACCTCATTTGCTTCTGTATTTGATGTTTAGGGACAGATGGCTGGGAATAACTTGTTGTAGCTGCTAGCTGTCTGGCTTTTACACTAAAAGCACTACCTATAAGCACACTCAACTCTCAATAGGAATTTTCTGATATAGTCAAAAGCCAACACTTGCTGGTGTAGTCATGAGACCTTACAATCTATCATAACATATTTGGGATAAATAACACATGGTGTGGGCTAAGGAGATGACTGAGTCAATAACAAACTTCCAGTATAAGCATGGAGACTTGGTACAAGCCCCACAAATAATATAAGAAAGGATAAGCATTGAGATAGCACTGGGAAGGCAGAGACAGACAGATCTCTGGGGCTCACTGGCCTGTGAGCTTAGCCTAATCATTGAATTATAGGTCACTTGTAGGTCCTATCTCAAAAATAATAATAATAAAATAAAATGAAAAGACACCCAAGGTTGACCTCTGGCTTTGACATACAATGAACACATATACACATGCAACCTCCCACATGAACATGCACATACACATGGGGATGTGAACATTGTTGAAATGACAAAGATAGGTTAGCTAATGACATCAAGGAGAATGGAGAGGAAATAAAGAAGGGAAAGGCCCAGGACAATTCAAGGCTTACTATTGTGAATCCAGGGCACGTACATTTGTTTAGACTCACCCTCATTCTGAGAATAATTTGGGGAAGTCCTTTCACATAGCCCAGCAAGGCAAAAATAAAAATAATAAAAAATAAATTAGAAAACTGGGACAAAAGAAAAATAAGCTGGAATAACAAGATGAAAACAAAATAAAGGAGATCGTCAAACAGAAAAGCATGCTGGGAAGTCCAGCTCAAGTGTTCCAGTTGAGCCACAAACTTATTTCCTAGTAGAATGCACTCGTGCTTGTTTTTTGTTTTTCTCTCTCTCTCATGTTTTTTCCCCTCTCAGATGGAGGTGCACAGGCCCATTCCAGAATTAGTGTTTGAACTCATTTCCGTGCAGTGAGAAAGGTAGATGGAAAACATATTTAAATGAACAGAGTCTCTAAGGCAAAAGATTATTGCCCTGATTTTTTTCATTTTAACCCTTGGGTAGGAAAATGTTCATGAAACAAAACAAAACAAAACAAAAACACCTTCAGAGCCAGTTTGATGTGCTATCAGCTCACCCACTACTTCATCAATTATGTGTTGAATTCAGTTACAAGGCAAGATGAAATGAACATCTTCATCTCCTGGAGACACGTCCAAATGGTAACCCACCTTATGATCCTGGGATCCCAGGCACCTCTTCTCAGCTCCTCCAAAATATAGCTCCCATGTCACAATGCCTCACAGTCTCTCTTAAACCAGGCCATCAGATCAACATCAACTCCATGTCATAACAAAACTCTATCGAAGGTCTCAGTGGTCACCAGCTCCCAGAATTTTCTTTCTTGAATAACTCTATGCCCCAAAGTGCTTAGGGACTGGCACTGGGATTCCCTGACAGGATTCGGTGGGAAAGATGCTGTGTAGCTTCCTAGGCCAGGCATCTGAATAGCCTCAATTGCTGTCTTCCAGAAAGTTGTCTTAGAACTTACCTACTATCCTCTAGGAAGCCCACACCTCATGATGAAGGCACATGGAGAAGGACTAAGAACTTCCTGCCATCAGATCAAGCAGAAAATCCCATGGATATCTCATACCAATTGCTAAGTATGCAAGTGATACTTTGTAAATTACGGCAAAATTGATCCTTCCATAACTACAGCCAACAACTGGAATCCCATGGAAAAGAATACAGCTTCTTCTACTTGTTGAAACCATAGAATCATGACAGATAATGAATGACAGTTGTTGTTAAGCCTCTGTTTGGGAGGGGGTAAACAACAACATGTATTTGGTTTGTTCTTTCTCTTGGAATGACACAGAAAGTGATATGATTGGCCCTTTTAAAAACATTAAGGTCCATACCAAAGATTGGCTGTGAAAGGGCCCAGACTTTTCAGTATTCTGCCTTTTCATGCATAAGGGAGATAGATACTTTTTATCCTTGACAGTAGAGCATCAAGCAATTCAGCTTGGCAGATAGTCTCACACAATGTGTCTGACTCAGAGAGTTCTTTGAGTTTTCTCACCAAAAGCAATTAAATATGAACAAGGAACTATAATAGAGACTGTCCGTGTCTTGACTATATGCCTCAGGGCATACAAGGGAACTTGCAATGTCAGTGTGTAGATACCTGTCTTTTTCTAGTCCTTTGGAATGCTACATTTCCCCATGCTCTCTAGATCTTGGAGTATATCCCAGTCTTAGTTACTTGTCAACTCCTGTTACAAAATGTCATGACCACAGTAAATTATAGAAGAAGGAATTATTGGGGTCTTACTGTCTCAGAGGGCAAGTCCGTGACCGTCATGGCAGGGAGGATGACAGCAGTCAGGCAGGGCACTAGAACAATGGTTTTGAGTTCATATCTTGATCTGGAAATAAGAGGCAGTGAGACAACTAACTGGGAATGTTGTGTGGTTTTGGGAAACATCAAAGTCCTTCCTCCTGTGATACAACTATCCAATAAGGCCATACTTCCTAATCCTTCCCAAAATGTTCCACCAACTTAGAACCAAACCGTCAAATACATGAGCCTGTGGGGGCCATTTCCATTCAAACTACCATATCCAGTTACACTGCTTAAGAGGAAATGATGCTGACGCTGAGATAATTAGCATTAATCATTTCCCAGAATTTACCAGTGACATGAAGCTCTAGAACTTGAAATATGATCTTTAATTGCTGTTTTTCTTTTGAAGAAGCCCAATTTAAGTCTCTCATATAGACAAGATACCTTAAGTCGTTGCCTAAAACATTTACATCTTAGCACATATTAATTTAATTTTAAGTAAGCTAATAGATATTCCTATAAAAATACTAAATAGACTCATGAAACTGGCGTTGAATTTCCTTACTTATTTAAGAGTTATCCTAACATCCATGATGCAAACCTTTCTGGACTCATTTCAATATCAGAAAGTCTGTGATGCGGTAGATATGATGAGGTATTCCAACCACAGAAGAGGAGGTCATGAAACCTGTTCATCACTCTAGCAAATATCTGGACTGAGGGACTAATGAAGAAAAGAAGAACATGTAGCTCACCAGTATGAAGCTACAAGAGCAGACTGCCAGCTTCTGGTGAGCTCTGATCAGATCATGGTAGATGGCATGCCACTGGTGTCAAACATGTGAAAGAGGCAACAGGATGAGGTCAAAAGCCATGGAGGGACCAATCTTTATGCCTTTATAACAACCTACTATTCTATGGGGCCTCAGGTTCCAATGAGAAGTACTTTCATCCCTTCCAAGGGTGGTACCCCTAATGACTACAACACACGTGGACACTGTTGCAATGAGGAGAGAGCTTTCAAATCAGGAATCTTCATGGGACACACTTACACCATAATTCAAACTACAGCAGCCCCAATCATGTCTCCAGTGTATGTTGTTTGAGGAGAGTGAGGTGTATTGCTGGACACTTGCTGGGTAGTAAGCATACTCACAGTGAGGCACACTCACAGTCATGTTTGGATAACTCTAATCTTCACAGAAACTTTTCCTAGGTATATCATCATCTTCATTCTATGGATGGAGATGATGCTAAGGGAACATAAGTATCGTATGCTATGGTTACCTGCCAGTAAATCACAGAACTGGAATATGGACTCTGACTGGAAACCTGCAGAGCCCACCCTGTTAAGCATAGCACTATAATTCTCACCAAAACATACAGAATACTAAGGAAAATAAAGCAACACTATATTTTAAAACTATTAGTATCAGATGTATTCAAAATACTAAAGAGAAAAATGGAAACCCTACTATTTCATAAAGTACACCTATAGCTAAAGAGACATCTACATATTCTCTGAAAACAGGCTGCTTCCTTCATCAACACAAAGCACTGATCAATGGTTGAAGAGACAAACAGACCACTTTCACTCATCACTGAGAAGAATTTTCTTGTGGTAGATAATACCAAACAATGATCTGGGTCCTTCAGAAAGTTCTCTTTTTCTTTTTAAGGCACAGAGGTAGTTGAGACAAGGGTTCATGTACCCAAAGGCTGGCCTTGAAATCCCAATCTTGCTACTTCAATCTCTCCTAATGCTGGTATTACAAAAGAGCACTGCTGTGTCTGGCTCAGTTTCTTGGTCAGCAAGAGCCTTAAAGCTGATGGCAGATGACACTTGTCCTGGGGTTGTGCGGAGGAGTTGTGCACTGAATTATGATTAAACAGGAAGACGTTTAAGATCGCCCAACCCCAGGATTCAACAAGACCAGTTAGTTGATACTCATTAGTTTAGCGTGGGAAACACTGTTAACTCTCTGTGATAATGAGATATTACACTTGCCAATGTGACTCTTATCTTTCTGCACCTCTCTCGGCCCCACCCTGTGTAGGGTAGAGTTCTAAGAATGGAAAACATAGCTGGCAGGCATGCGGAGGAATGGGGATGGTCAGACAAAGTGGCTATCACAATAAAATCTGGATGCTCTCATCTACGTGTTAACCACGTGGTGACAAATGTATGTGAAGCCTTTACACAAACAACTCTTATTTTACATGGAAAACCCACCAGGAGGCTTTCTTATCCACTGTGGATTGAGGACCTGGAGAGTGAGAAAGGTACCCTAGGTCACACAGTCAGTCCACCTGAGCTGGCTGGCTTTCCACCAGGAGGACTTTCTCACCAGCACTGTGAGACAGCTCCAGTTCATTCTTTCCCATCACTCATCCCACACAGGATGGCTTCTCAAACTTTTTCTGAAAACACCAGGAGTGGCCTAATTGAAAGAAAGGGCATTTTTGTGGTAAGATAGATTGTCCTTTTATTCCTTTGATTGTCAGCTCCTGTCACACACACACACACACACACACACCACACACACACACACACACACACACACACTTAATAAACTCCCTGAAAGCATGGCTTCTCAATTATCTTTTTCCTGAATCCTAGAGAAATTGTGATTGTTCTGTAATAACTGCCGCTGTGACATAAATTACCTTTAGCAAACATCAAATGTGCTTAATACTCTCTCCCAGTGCAATGGCTGCCACTGTAAAACTCAGACAGGGTAACATCCAGTTACAGCACTGACCTCCACAATCAGACCTTTGGATTTCAAGTTCAGCCCTGCCAGTTATGCTCTGAAATTCAATTAGTAAATATTAGATAAATGGGTGTTTTGTAGGAGGCTTAATTGTATGAGTTTTATTTTTTGTGTGTGTATGTGTGTTTTTAGAGTTTTGTTTGTTTTGCTTTGATGTGTTTTGATGAGTTTTGTCAGAGAGATCTTTGCCTTATAAATGACTTTGTTTACTGCTCTTCAAATTGCAGCCCTGCAAATGCCCAGCATGGGAAGTGGAAACACTGTTTCTGGTTGCTACCCTTGAGTGAGTCACTTAGCTGTTGGAGCTTCCTTTTTGTCAGTACTTGGTATCAGACTCAGGGTCTTGTACACATTAAGTCATCACTCTACCGCTGAACAGTATCCCTAACCAAATATCTCTCCCTCTCTCTCTCCCTCTCTCCCTCTCTCCCTCTCTCCCTCTTCCTCTCTCTCTCACTCCTCCTCCCTCCCTTTCTCCCCCCTCCCTGCCCTCCTCTGTGTGTGCTTGTGTGTGTCTTGTCTCTCTCTCACTCCCTGTCTTAGGAGAGAGAGGGGATAGGAAGGGGAGGGACAGAGAAAGAGAAGAAGCAAAATACGAACCTGAAGATGGTGAGTGGGACTGTGGAGGGGCTGGTGCTCACCAGGCCACCTGGCTTCAGAATCTGTAGTTCTCTGGTAGCATAGAAGGTGTAGTTTCCCACACCTGAACAGCACAAATGGTTTTCAGTGCCACATCTGTCACTATATACTTGAATATGCAAAGGAGCCATTTGCCACTGTAGTAACTCTAAACTCTTCCCATGTAGGCTAACAGAGCTCTGTAATACCAAGCCTCCAAATATGCAGCCAAAACGAGCTGCATATATATATGCCTCACTATGAAGAGGAAGGAACTCTGGCACCAAGCTTGACCAATGGGTGCTAACCATGGGCAAGTCAATTTATTTGGATTCATTTTTCAGTACCAGGGACCAAAGCCAGGCTCTTTGGAACACGAGCCAAACTCACAAGTATTACTTCTTTCAGAACCTTCTCTGCTCTGTTCTCTGCTTCTTTTTGCTACCTGGGAGTAGCTATGTCTTCATGTTGACCTCAGGGGTCATACACTGAGGTCAAAGAAGAACAATGAAACTAAGAGATGCGTATAAGAAAAGTGAGAAATGGATCTTATTGTTGGGAGTTGCTTAGAGTTGAGGTATTCTTGATATGGAACTAATGCCTTACTACAGTATATTGGTTATAAGAACCCTCAAGCATGCAGCAAATGTAGAAAGTCACATGCAATAGGAGGTGATAGCACCAGACATTTCCCTAACACTATCTGACTGATTCGAAGCTTAGATTTCCTACCTCCAACTGAGGCAGCCCGTGCCAGTATATGCCTGTTTCCAGTACCTCTTCCCTTTCTACATGTGCTCACATAGCCTCCTTAGTTTCTGCCTCTGTCCCAGGAAGAAGCTCAGGGTCTTAATCTTTAGTTTGGTCTGTCAATTCCCCAGTAGCACAAGAGACTCCTGCAAACATTGAAACCACAGGCTCAACCAAATTTCAACCAGGCTTACACCTTTGGTAATCCATGGTTTAATGTTGTTCCCTGGACCAAGTCTTTGACATGAAAATGTAAAGTGGCCAAACCACAAAATGTGCCTTGTCCCCATCTCTACTGCCAGAGTTCCTTTTCTAATTCTGCAGAGTTCCACTTGTGCACAGCACCCATGGGTCTGTTTTCATACACTGCCATTCATGTAGCCCTCCCTTTCTCTTGATTCGTTTCCCCTCACCATCTCTTGTCACATTTGACTTAGCTGCAGATATGCTTTCACTGGAGCTGTTTGGTTAAAACCCATCTTGACACCTTAAACAAATGTTCTCTGTGTTTCTTCCTGACACCAGAGACCCTCGGGAGCTCCGCAATGGGATGTTTCCATTTCTTCTCTACATGTACATTCTTAAAGAAAGTACCAAAGGCCAGCCAGGCATGGAAGATTTCATGCACTGGCCACAATTCTGGCCTTCCAGACTCATGCATCTGGCTGTCTTTGAAGCCTGCTTTACTTCAAGAGTTTCCTACTTCCCCTTTCATGGATCGAATGTGCCACACAAACAGTAGAAAGATAAGCTCAGTATTCTCACATTGGGGAATGACAGAATGACAGAGCTGAACTACATGTAACAGTCAACCAAGAACTACCTGCTAATTAGGTGAATGGAAGGAGATGTTGATATTCCAGACAGAATCAGCTTCCAGCAAAAGGGTTGGAAACAAAGTGAGTTGGAGGTTGTGAGCATGCAAGTCCAATACTATTAAGACATTTTAGGAAAGACTAGGCAGGAAATAAGGCTGCAGGGCTGAGGGAAGCCAAAGAATATTGGGCAAGGATAGTTAAATGAAGGCTTATCTAAGACTATGAAACAAAGACTGGGGAAATGTGTATCTCATCCCTTTCTCAGAGGATGACAGTTAACACTGTGAATACCTGGTTATTCCTAACTCATTAGAAGGATCTAAAAGCAAAATAATATTCCAATGAGGGATATTCGGTGACTTGTACTCTCCCGGTTGTTCTATTCTCATGCCTTACTTTATCTTTAAAAGGGGCCTAAGGGGAGGCATTGTATTTACCCCATTCTACAGGGAGGGAGCTGATGCTTGTTTGGCTCTGTAACTCACATGGGATTGTGGAGTAGAAATGGACTGAAACAAGACTGTGATCTAAAGATCTGGTTTAAGGCACCTACAGTCCTAACCTCTGGGGCCCATTGTTCCCCAGGCTTCCTGACAAAAGTCTCCCAAAGTGCAAGTCAAGCCTGCAGGCCACTAGGAGGTCTCAGCTGGGGATCTGCAGGCCATTGGCTGTACTAGCCTGGTAGTTATTACAAGGGCCCTTGGCAATTCTTATCTTTAGGGAGCTTGGGAAATCATAAGGAAATAATGAACCTTTGTTAAGCCAGAGCTCCGGATAGAGAGTGACAAAAGGTCTTTGTTAGCCTGGAGTTAGACAGTGACAAAAGAAAAGGAGAGAGTGGATGTGCAATCCTGGCAGAGGGCAGGAGGCCAGAGGGAATCTGGCCCTCCTTGTATATGGAGCTTCTTCTCAAAAGTTTTCTAGGACCTAAGAGTCATGGCTAGTTTCCAAGGATGCAAGAAAAGCCATCAGTCACTGTAACTTGCAACAACAGGCATTGGAGTTTCAAAGAAACAGGAAGAATTCTTTGACATTACCAGTCTTTTAAGACCTTTTCTGAAGGAGAGGCCCTGTGTGAACTAGGTTAGTCTTGCCGAGGACCTGTTCCTACATCCTGCCTGGATAAACAAGCTCACTGCATGCTCAACCCAACCTCCTCCTAAGGCATCAACAGTTCTCACTGCATATTATCCAGGATCATTACACAGGCTCTGAGCAGCTGGAACTAGTTGACTATCTCAACTTGTCATGCTTTCCTGTACAGCACCTAGAGGCTCTTCATTTTTTTATCCCATCACCTATGTTAGACTCTATCATTGGCCAGTAACCTTGATGGTAGATTGGTTTACTTTGTTTGAACTTGAAAATATACAAGGACACTGACCCATATAAATACCCCAGTTTCTACCCTTTCTTGGTAAACCTATACCCTGAGTCCTCCCAATACATCAGTTCCCCTGACTTTCAATGATCTTCCAGGCCCTTCAATCCTGGAGATCCACTGGGAGAACATTCAGTCACTAACTAATGCCTTCTTTGAAATCTAGTTGTGTGAAATAGTTCTTGGGGACACACATGAAAGTAACTGACACACATGGCACCTATGTCAAATGTCTTACATTTAATCTGAGAACAAATCAATCGAGAAGCTTATTAAAATGCCCTTTTACCTGGGAGGGGAACGACAAGTGGTGACTCTTTCACAAGCACACCCAGGTGACTTCAGTGCTGGGCCCTCAGTTGGAGTAAAAGATATCACCAAAACTTATTTTTGAGCAAGCACATCTAGAGATCATGGCATCCTGTATGTTGCTCATTTTCCATGACTATAACAAAGGACTTGAGTTAATTAACATTAAAAGAGGGAGTCCAGTTTAGGAGGATTCAGTCCCTGGTCAGCTGGGTCATTTCTTTTCTGCATGCTAGGCAGCATACTGTAGAAAAAATATGTGGCACAAGAAGCTGCTCATCTCATGAAAGTCAGAAAGCCAAATAGTTAGAGGAAGGGGTCAATGTTCTCAAATCCCCTTCAAAGGTATGATGCCCCAAATCTACCTTCCCCCTAGTAGGCACCATTTCTTAAAGGTTACACTACATACTACAACCACCATCGGCTGTAACCACTTCTTCTACTCATAGACCATTGAGGAAAGTGATCATAGCATCTGGAAATCCTCCCACCCCACCAATCCACCAGAGCTAACAACCTGTTCTCTCTGCTATTTTCATATTGACTACCACCTGTATAGAAGCCATCTGTGGCTGCCCCCTAAACATACAGCTATATGCTGACAAGAGCCAGGGCTTCTAGCTTTCTCTCTAAGACCCTGGCACATTCCACAGTTAGCCTTTAATTCATACAAGTGAATGAATTACAAATTAATATTGAGTGAATGAGTGAACATGTCTAGGGTAGATAAAATGAAGTGCACCAAGTTCCTAGGTTATGTATCAGTAAGATTGTTCTGTAAACGTCCAGATAGGGAAGATGTTAGGCATGGTGAGCCATAGTCTGTCACAGTCATGTCACCAGAGGAGCATATGAGCAGTGGAAGGCAATAGGTATATGAATGGATATGGATTACATTCAACACTGTGCGAACACTCCATGGGTTGATTGGACCCAAGGGTCATAGCCTATCAACCCCTTGGCTCAGTTATTTACCTTTTGTTTTTATAGCATCAACCACTTCCTTGTTGATTGTTTTCAGCATATGAAGGCAACTAGATAGAACTTTCATTTAACCTTCTTTAAACACGAGCAAGGTCTATCTACTTAAACTTCTTAATTCAGCTTTAGACGGTTCCACTAAAAGAATGTAGGAGGGTTTCTTCATGCTTATCTGATACTGAAAGCAGCTGTAGCCATGGGTCCCTGTTACAGCTCTTAACTAGTTTTTTTTGTTTTTGTTTTGTTTTTGTTTTGTTTGTTTGTTTTTTTTTTGGTTAGGAAGTAACTCCAAGCTGAGGCTTCAGCTCTATAAAATAAAATCTACTTTTGAACTCTAAGTCCCAGCCCGTCATGTTCTATCTGGCCATCATAGGAACTCAACTCAGTACAGCAGAGAGAGGCACAAAATCTGATGTAGTAGCTAATACATCCGAAGCACTGTGCAACCTACTTCTCTCCCTTTTCATATACACCCACAGGAATCATTGCTTGCTGAGATGGGCAACTAGAGAACAGAGATGGCTATTAGACAAGGTCTCCCAGCTTCTCTGCAACAGTAACATAAATTGTGACAAGTCTGTAGATCCAACTACCTTGCCCAACTACTCCCCCTAGATTGTCCTCTCACTCCGAAAGACTCCCAGCAGGCAGAGCGGGACAAAGGCACCTATGTGGGTTAGTATGAACAGTTCTGTCTTTTTCTCAAGTTCTCTTCTCACTCTTGACACTTGGTTCATTTCTCTGAGTCCTTTCAGCTTCCCCTGCATTTCTCAGATCTGGGCTCTCATACCTCAGTGAAAAGTTCACCAGTTCACAGTGAAAAAAGTGCATATCTGAACATCCTTTCCTGTTTTGGCCACATGAGTATATCCTACTGTTCCAATTCTTACCCTTCAGTACACTTACTAAAGTCTTTTATAGCTTTCACTCTAGGTTTGTTTATTTAACATATATTTCTCCCTGGAAAATGGGATGGTCCATGAGAAAAGGACCATATTCTATTAAATTCTATGAGTCCAGACTATACCATGGCTTCCATATACCAGTGACAGGTCTCATCACTGGATCAGCAGACTGTAGCAGTATTTCCAACACACCACCAAGTGTGGTCTCTGATGTTTACCAAATGTGCTGTCAACAGTTTTGAAATGCATTTGATGAATATTAAGAATCTCATAAAGCTATGCTTAGTCAACACAAAGAACTTCACTACAAAAGTGTGCCCTCCACACTGCCCCATCCCAAAACAGTCTTTAAAAAGAATCATGTAATATGGTTGTGTGTTTTTTCTCTTAAAATATTATTTAGAATGTTTTAAAATCAGCCAATGATGTTGATCTCAAAATCACTTGAAATATGGAGATGTTGTAATGTCCAGAGTTCTTAAAGCCTCATCTCACTAGCTTCTACCATAGTGTTATAATTAGGATGTAATTTACATACCATAAACTGCTCCTTTTATTTTTTATTTCTCCTCTCTCTCTCTCTCTCTCTCTCTCTCTCTCTCTCTCTCTCTCTCTCTCCATGTGTGGGCACAGATATCTGTATGTATATACAGAAGCCACAGGAGAATGTTAGTTGCCCATTGTTTTAGCTCTTTTCCCTGATTCATCAATACTTGATCTGTCACTGAATCTGGAGCTTACCACTTGTGAGCTACCCTGACATTCATCAAGTCACAGAGATCTGCTTGGGTCTACCCACTCTAACCCTCACTAAACACTAGGGTTGCAAGTGCTTATATGGCAGAGCCTGGCTTATTACATAAGTTTGGGGGTTCGGAACTCAGGTCCCCCTAGTTGTGCATCAAGCACTCTTACCATCCGTTTGCCAACTCAGGTTCATACTTTTAAATTATAGAGTTCAAAAGGTTTTAGCATATGGACTATCACTGCTAACTATTCTAGAAAAAGTCTACCACGCTGATTTTTCTTAAGTCCTAGTGGTAGTCACCAAAATGTCTTTCTCCCATAACCCTCTGCTATCACTAATCTGCATTCTAGCTCTACAAAATTGCAAAACTCTGGACATTTTATATAAATTAAACCATAGATCATTCATAGAATGTATTATGTCGACATCCATTCAATTAGCATTTTTCCAGGTTAATTGACATCAAACAAGTACCACATTCCTGTTTATAGCAGAGTAATAGTGCATTCTATGCATATATGAAAAAAACTAACCATTTGTTAGTTGAAACACACAGGAACAGTCATGAAATTGGCTATTAAGAATATTCCTACTATGAAAATCCATGCATACTTTTGTTAAATTTGTTTTAAATTAGTTTGATTATATATCTAAGAGTAGAAATGCTGGGTCATATTAAGCAAGGTTTCTTAAAACAGTTACCAATGTCCCTTCTTTTGCATTCCTATCAGTAATGTGTGATGGTTTCAGCTGCATTCATCCTCACTCACATTTCTTCTTATCTGACAGCAAAAAATATCTATTTAAATCCTTTGCCAGTTTTTGTTCGCACTATTAATAAGAGAACTGCTTGTTTCCAGGATTATTCTTTGATTCATTTATCATAATCCCCATGTGGACAAAAGCCAGATTAAGAATCTTATGGATTGCTCCTGGGTTTCTAGCCCAATATGATCTTATTTTCTCCATTCACTCACCGGCCCTCAAAGAGAGGACAGATTCAGACAATCTTTCCCTAATATGTTGTTATTTGAATCTACAACATAGTAGTTGCTGTTGAGGGATAGCATTGAATAGAGGGGTATTGAGAGGCAACAAGATTGATGGTTGCATCTGAGAAAATGCTCAAGGGGGAGCTAATGAGAAGTCTGACTCAGCAGGGAGTAAGTACACAGTGAAATCTAAAAAATGAGTTGGGAAAACTAGAATAGAAAGAGTAAGTGAAGTGGGTGAAGGGAGACAGGGTAAAGGAAGAAATATGGGGGAAAAAAACTAACTCTAAATGTCTTTTAAAAGACCCATGGAAATCTACTACTGTAGAAGCATATCTGTGTGTGTCTCTGTGTCTCTGTCTTTCTCTCTCATTCTCTGTGTGTGTGTGTGTGTTTTAAATAGTGATACCATATAATTGATATATAATGTCATAACTATATAGGCACAACGTGACAAGTTGAACACCCAATGCCAGGAATGAGTTGTTATATCTTGTTGGGTCATTGGCTAAAAGGGTCTGCCTCCCCCCACCCCCACCCCGTGTGTGTGTGTGTGTGTGTGTATTACATTCCAGGCTACTACCAATGCTATCAGATATCCCCCATACCCAACTTGATGTATAGGTTCTATTACTGAAGATACCACTTACTTACTTATATCATTGAACATGAAAAAATTGAGCTAGTACACAAACTAGAAGTTCTACTGACTAGCTTTCATAGTGCTGCAGGGCAATGTCATAAACACTACTGGAGAAGAAAAGTTATAATCAATCTCAGAGATCTATGAGCCCTGTAATCTACAGGGATGACCTACTTGCAAAATATCTTAATGGGACAAATGTAAAAGTGGGACCACTTTTTGATTGAATTTAAGGCCCACTCCATGGGATGGAATTCATGCGGCAGACTGTTAATGAGGCCAAGAACCTCTGTCTAGATAGTTCATGGGCCTAAAGGAAAACTTACTGCTATTTTTCTTCTTTGAAAAAAATAGCAATAAAATGATTCCTGATTTATACCCATAGGTCAGAGCATTATTCAAACCTCTTTTTGCAATAGATGGGGGTTAACCCACAGCTAGACAATGTGAAGACAATGAGAGGCTTTGAAGCATTCACCCCTAAATGGTATATCCTTATTGAACCCTTCCCCTCCCAGCTCAGGGATCTATGTGCAGGAGTCGATAAGAAGGTTCTCAGAACCAGAAATACTGGATGACTCATGAAAACAACAACTTCCAGACACAAACTTAGACTGTGAGAGTATACATAAAACCTGCATACATTCAAATGAGAGACAGTTCCTGAGTAGAGAAGAGGAAATGGGCACAAACAAGCCATTTGTAATTGATAACATCTGGGAGAGAGAAAATCCATTTTCTCCCATGGAGGAACACTGGGAACACCAACCACACACCAGGGAAGGCCTTGTTCTCAGGAGTAGTTGACCAACACAAAACAGACTCCATGTTATGTTATGTGTACTTTTTTGTTGTTGCTATGATTTAGCGTTTTTTTTTTTTTTGTTTTGTCTTTGGGGGATTTTGTTGTTTCATGATAAAGAATATGAGGTTGAGTAGACATGGAGGTGGGGAAGATCTGGGAGTATGTGAGGGAGGGAGGTAGTATGATCAGAATATGTTATATGAAAAATGGGGGGAAAAACAGGAAAAATATATAACGCCCAAGTAAATGTGAATCTTGGATGATGATTAGTACATGGGTTGTTCTCAGTAAAAAGTTACTTGTTGTCCATTTGAAATTCATCTTTAACATAGTGTAGACTGACTACTATGTGCGAGGAATATGTTTGTGTAAACACAATATAGCCTCAATGATGACATGTGGTCTGACTAATAGAATGTAAAGACTGCTCGGGTCTTCTGCAAAGTCTCATGCTTTTCCGAGTGAAGGGGCTTTGTCCTTTGAAATTACCTCTGCTCTGCCTATGTTGCTCAAACACAAATGTACTTCCTATAGACTCATGTACTACATCACTGACACAAGGTGATGGGTATGACAGTGACTGATAATGAGATGAAAAGACACAAGAGTCCATGTTTCTATTGTTTATTTGAGGAACCTAGACCATGCCAGAATCCATCCATTCCTACTCTAGACTTTATAAGACAGATCTGTGAGCCCTAGTAAGGCCTTGGTGATAGTGCCAGCTGGTCTGCAATGTGCTCTGTGCGCTTGTAAGCATGTGACATCCAAATGATTAGTGTTCTTTTCTATCTCAAAAATTATTAATACTCAATTAAGACAAAAGAGCCCTGACTTTTCTATGCACCAAGGAATAGGAACCTGCCTGAAATAACACTGTAATTTGATTTGGCTTATTTTAACTCTGCTGTGTTAGTACTCGACCTGCGAACAATTTTTTTTTTTGTCATCTCTTAGATATGCCCAGGAGGTTCTATACCTTCTTTTAAGAGCTGCTTGCACTAAAAATGTTTGCTGAGTGACTTCTACATGTCAGACATTCTCCTGGAACTGGAGGTTTACAAGTCCATAGCCTCAGCTGTGTGAGTGCTTAATGTTTAGTCTGCATCTGAATCGTTCCAAACCCTTTACTAAGCAGCAGGCACCAATACTGCCATGAGTCTTGATGTAAAATCACTGTCAAGTTGAAATTATTTTAAGTTGCCTAGGAAACACACTTCTGGCTATGTTGGTGCTCTGAACACTGTTGGATCAAGTCCTTCATTCTTTAGAATGTTTTCAGTCCCATTTTACAGATGAAGAAACCAAGAAAACGAGCCTTCTTCAAATTTCAAAGATTACACAGCTAGCAAGAGGCTGAGTCAGGATTTGAACTCAGGGATTGTGGTCTCAGACTCTAATGGAATAATACTCTACCAACACTTTCAGACAAAGATACCCCCATGTAAGAAGGGCTATAAAAGGAAAAGCTCAGGGGCAGTGAGAGCCTAGAAGGAAGAATGTTCAGAGAAGGCTGGGTGTAGAATGTAGGACCTTGAGGCTGATTTGACCTGGACCAGAATCCTCCAGTTAAAGGAAAAGAATATGTGAGGACTAAGGAGTGAGGGAGTAAGCATGTTCAAGACTGCATGAGATCTTTGATGAGACAAAATTGCAAGGATTGAAGAAGGAAACTAGAAACAACCAGATAGAAACCCAGAATTTGGTTGACCCATTTCTGAAGCCTTGCCATTCTTTTATGAGGCAAGGATAGTAATATAGCTTATTAGCTACTTGTTAGAGTTTTCAAATCTGAGATTGCTTGAACTCAGCTTCTGAGCAGTGCAAACTTAAACCTCACTGTGTCTCATTTCCGCCTCTATAAAGTGAAGATAATTATGTGCTAACCTCATAGAGTTGGAATGAGAAGGAACTGGATTAGTATACATAAGGCTTTTAGAATAATGGTTGTGAATCATAAATCATCATCGTCATCATCGTCGTGGTTATCATCATCATCATCATCAACACCATAATTACCTGGTTTACTTGTTTGCTTAGTATCATCCCAGATGATGTGATCGAAGGATGGATCCATTGTGGGGGCTGGGAGTAGGAAAACGTTGAAGCTTATAGTTTGAGCAACTCTTGCCAGAAAGTGAACCCAAGGCTAGTAAGGGGAGGGATATACTCCCAGCCTGTCACTTGGAGTAATGCAAAGTGTCCCCACATGTCCCTTCCGGATGACAGCAAGCAAGGCCATCGCTGAAAGACAAGGACTTCTATTAACAACGAGCACAAAGGAGTTCAGCATATTAACATTTGACTTTGGAGAAAAAGAGACAAGGGCACTGAGTGGGTCTCATAATCAGAATACAGCTTCAGGGGACCTTGATGTGGATACCTTATCTGCTCTGAAGATTCTTCCAGTTTCAGCTGACCCTGAAATAGACAAAAAAAACTCCATTAGCAATGAGAACAGCTACTTTTGATAGTTTGGGGAGGGTTTAAATTCTAACACTAGTTTGTTTCAAATCTAGAATCATAATCAAAACTGTTTTTCCCTCAGGCCAAATATGATTTACTATACATTCATCTCTCCTCTACTCTGATTTTCTGAATTGCACACAGGAACAAGGTTAGTCCAGGGTCAACTTGTATAGAATACACAATCCTTATCCTAAAGGGGAGAACACTGCCATAGTTGCTGCAAACTATATAATCACCATTAGGGATGTTATATGGAGCAAGGCATCCAGAAGAACATTTTGGGGTTATTATATGTGGGACAGTCCTAAACTATGAAATTTAATGGCTCACTTAAAATATTTAGGATGCAAGAATCGGGTTGCCAGAATAATCATGCTCTTTCTTTCTTTTTTAAGTGAGCACACTGAAAATCAACACTGAAAAAAAATCACCACGTAAAGTCAGAAATAAGATATTTCAGCGTATTTTTGTATGCAAAATTAAAAAGAATCAAAGTGAGGTGACGGTTGTTCTCCATAAAATGGAAAGGTGAGAACTTTGATGTGTATCCTACCAGGGTTTCTGTGCATTCCAGGTTCCACACTGCATACATTTCAATGCCAGGGGCATCATTCTCAAGAGCTATTCTAATCATTCTGATCGTGCCTTTCTGCTCTCATTTCCGAGGAAGCAGAAGAAACAAACCATCGGAGGTAAACTGGCAGATTACTTCTATAATTTGCAGGGTCCCAAGGGAGTCAAAGCAACTACCTGGTCTGGATACCCGAAGTTGTCCTTCAAGGGTCATAAGGAATCTACTCAGCCTTCTCCAAGGACCCTTGTTCAAAACAAATCACCCACCCGCTTGTCCTTCCTATGTTGTACCATTACGTGCAATAACCCACAAAACTGCTTTTCAGAGATATATTATTGTTATTGGTTAAAGTCCCTATTTGGCTTAGATATTCCTAGACTTTTACCTAATGACCCGAATCTCAGATGCCTTCCAGGATCTTATAATAATTTTTTTTCTCTCAGACTCCTGTGGAAGTTAACAGTTCTATACACATTCTGTGTTTGTGATGACCATAACAGTTTTTGTTGTGTATCTGAAGCATTCTCTTTCATTTGAATTTGTCTGATACTTTCTTCATGCTTACACAGGGTGGTATAGTTGGAAAAGAAGCCTACAGAGACATAGCAGGTAGAGGGTGTCTAATATATCAGGGGGGTATGTTATCAGTATGACTTATCACTGTTTGCGTTCACATGCTCACCTTGCTGAGCTAGTGGTTATTCAGTCAGTAGACTCTAAAGCTGTTCTCCCTTCTCCTTTCTCTAATAAATAGTTTACAAGGGAGTCACTCAGCACAACTCATACATGGGGACACAAGTCACTTTCTTTCTTGCTTGCTTGAGGGCAAAGTCTCTGTGATGTTTGCAATTCTCCTCTATTGAAGATTTGTTCTTCTCCAGGAATATGTTTAATTATTTGTAACATTAATCGTCATTAAACAATTACTATATACTTAGGATTGTTATTACTTTCCTCATTGCTGTGGCAAAACCAAACAAAATGAAACAAACAACAAAACGAAAACATGTCCCCAACAACTTAAGAGAGGAGACATATATTTTGGCTTACAGTTTGGGGGATATATCATGATAGGAAAAGCAGCACTAACACTGTTTGGCGAGGGAATCATGGGACAGATACTTGTTACGATTCAGCAGGTTAGAAAGATGAGGACTTGGACCAAATTTCACTCAAATGCCCTATTTTTGCTAACCAGTCCTTGCCTTTTAAAGATCCTAAACCTCCATGTATGCTAGGGACTGGGTGTTAAAATATACGAACCTATGAGGGACATCTCACATCTGAACTGTAATATCCCACCTACAGTTCCCAGAGGTTCATGGCCATCACATTAGGGGAGATACATTCAATGTAACTTCAGGAATCCATGTAGGCTTACAGGCTCTACATTGTTCAAAGTTCTAGAGTCTCTTCTGAGACTCAAGTCAAACTTTTAGCTATGAAACCCTATAGAACCAAAGAGAAAGTTACATAGTCTAATGCACAGTGGTAGAACGTAAGCATTCTCATCCAAAATGACTGAGAAAATAACAAGGAAATATTAACCCAATCAATACCCTAACCCATCAGGGCATGTATTGAAACCTGTAGTCTCATGTTCTTCATCCTGGCTCATGGGAACAGCATCTGAATTCTAATGTGCTTGTGTAGCTCTGACACTACAAGTCTGTCAATTGATAAAGACAATTAATAAAGATAATGAAAGATATTGCTAAAGATGATTTTTACAGACAATGTAGCACACATTTGTCCTTAAGGATGGCTTTACTCACTGCCTAAAACTTTCCTTAGTTTAACCCTTTCTGTGTACAAGTTTCTGTTGGTGTTCTGGTTTCCACGCTTCTACCAGAATGTCCCTTTAAAATTTCTTTCTTCATCCCAGGACTTCTCTGGCTCCTAATTCCAAATCCTTTGATATTCTTCTGAAAAACTAACTCTAAATGCCTACAAGCCACATGGTCAACTTTATTCCAGTAATGGTCTTGCTTCTCAGGAGCACAAATATTTATTCATTATATCATTTGAATTTTTATTTTATATAAATTGTATAGCTTGGTGTGTATAACTATAGATACAATATATAAATTAAAAACACAGCCAAATATTCACCATCAGTATAGAAAAAAAGCAATTAACATTTCATACTGATGTCTTGCCCTGCTTGTCCTACAGCCTCACTATAATTGTTTATTATTTCCAGGAAATTTTCTTTTAGGAGAGGTATTCTTTAGAGTTTCCTTCATAGACAAATGCATCATAGATAAACACATATAATTTTGTCGCTTCCTTATCAGTTTGTATACCTTCATTTACTTCCATTTTTTTCTTTTCTTTCATCATCATAATCACCACCACCACTACTGCCACCACTACCACCACCATTTTTCTTTTTCTTGGTCTTATTCACTGCTTGAAACTTCTGTATTGGAATTGAACAGTAGTGAGAGCAACATTCTTGCCTTGTTTCCATTCTGAGGAGGTAAGCACCACACCTTACTCTAGTAAGCATTATGTACGGTGTAGGTGTTTTGTAGCTGCTTCTGATGGTATTTAGGATGCTTGTTTTATTCCTAGTATTCTGAGTGGTTTGTCATAAATGAGTATTTTGAAAAGTTTGTCATGCATTAGTTGTCCTGGTTATATGGTTTTCTTTCTTTTACTTACTTATCTGATGATTTATTATATTTTCTCAAACATGCAAATATCCCTATAAGCCGCCAATAAATTCACTTAGCTGTGTTGTGTCCTACTTATGTATTGCTCATATATTGTTGGTCTCATTTAATGTTGGTGAAGATGTTTGTGTCTCTGTGTATGAGAAATGCTGGCTTGTACTTTGTGGTAATTTCTCAGTCTAGTTGTGGTGTTGAGCTGATGCTCACCTCATAGGAGGACTTATGAAATAGTCTCTCTATTTTGACTCTGTGTAAGAGAGTTGGTATCATTCATTCCTAAAAATTGGTAGAATTTACCAATGAAATAATTTAAACTCAATGCCAGTGGTTCAAATTACTTAGTGGTTATAATCATAGGCTCATTTGGATCATACATTTTTCTGTGTATAAAATTTACAAGTCTTTCTCTATTTTGAGATATCATTTCATTTCATCTAAATATCAAGGAAATTATTCTTATATTGTCTCATTGTCCTGTAACATCTACCCCATCAGAAGCAGTGCCCTCTTTTTCTTTCCTAATATTGCAAGTTTGCATCGTCTCTTTTGTTATTCAATCAAGAAAACTTTTAATACTGTATTGATTTTTTGTAATTGTTGATTTATTTCTTATTTTTTTCTAGTTTCAAGCTCATTGATTTTTTATAGATATTTTTCATTCTTTTCTGGTGATTTAAGCTTAAAGTATTTACTTTCTCCTGACATAAGCCTGCATTGTTAATGTTAAGTCTTTCTTCTTATATAATGAATATACCATAAAATGATATAATTTCCCCCTGAGAATTACTTCTGCAGCATCTAAAATGTCTGAAAAGTTAGATCATCATTTTCTTCTTGTTTAAATTTTTCTTCAGGTGAGAGGAGCTGTCATGCAGGGGCATTATGGGTCAAGGGCATGGCCTGGCAAAGAGTAGGCAGAGCAAACAGATCATACCATGTTCACAGAATACAGATTGACTTTGTCCGATACCAACAGGAGAAAAGGCTGAGAGGGTAAGAAGTTGGTCCATGGACACCCTCATGTGTCATGCTGAAGGGAAGAAAACCATGTTCTCTTTGCTCACTTTGAATTCAGACACTGTCTTCAGTGAGAACACAGGGCTTTGCTACCTAGATCTTATAATGTGGCTTATAGGGATCAACTGTCCCAATACCACTGTATCCAGGCACTATGGGATACTATAGAAGCCTACACTTAAAGAAAGTGCTACCACAAACATAATTCTCTCTACTGGATTATGCTAGACAACCAGCTGCATATGAGAATCCTCAGAAGTACCTTTTACATGGCACACATCATAGCCAGTATGTCTGTCTCCCTCTCTGAAGCTGCAAAGGTAGGTGCAGTGAGAATCCAGGATTTTTCTCCTCAGCTCTTCCAATGGCTGAGCAAGATTACAGCTGTATATTGAAGAATTTCCTGCTTAGAATCCCTGGAGAGATCTTATTTTCCAGAAACACACCCAGTTTTCAGTATTCAGTGCAAGACATTATCCAAGAATCTGACATGTGTTGGGTTTGAGATAGCAATGGCTTTATGTCCAGCAGAAAATTGAATGTTGAGAGTGCTTGGCTAATATTGGCTTTTTGACAAGACATTGCAAAAACAAGATGTACTCAGGGGACCATTAATTGGTTTATAAGCAAAACTGGAAATTAGAGAGTCCAGAAATGAGGGGACTGGGAGGATCAGAAAAGCTGATTCTAGATTCCAAATGGCAGATAATAATATTGACAAAATCTCCTCTCTAAAAGCAAACAGTCTGACCTAACACTGCAACAAAGATCAAGTTTAAAATGTGGTCTGCAGCTTAACTCTGAAAGTGTCAATCAATGTACCATGAAATTGGAAGAGAACAGCAAGTTGTGAGAAAGAGAGAAATAATAGGTTTGAAAACTTTCAAAGTTGGGGTTGGAGAGATGACTCTGTGGTTAAGAGCACTTTCTGATCTTCCAGAGGACCCAAGTTTGATTGTCAACACCCATGTTGATGACAAGAAGCATTTAAAAGTCCAGCACCAAGGAACTTTACACCCTCCTCAGTCCTCTAAGGATATTATAACACATGCACGCATATAGCACACACACACACACAGACACACACACACACACATATACACAAATAAAGTTTCTAAAGATCAACAGTCCACTGAGGTCTTAAAAGTACTATTTCACAGTTTCAGATTAAATAGATCTTTGATAATTTGAGATTTAGAGTAGCCATTGTTACTACAACCCTCTAGTAATAAACAGTAGGCTGCACAAACTCCTTAGCCCCTAAGGCTAGATTCTCTTCAATACCTAATATATATAATATGGAATATGATTAGAAATTAAATACCTCTCCCCTGAGGTGAAAAAAAAATGGGGCTATAGAAGAAAATGGATCAGGATGTCTGTCCAAAGAGTAGTAGAAAAGTCTTGGTGAATTTCCTTAGTCAGGAAAGGATTCCTTGTGAAGTCTACACTGTAGGACTCCTGCCCTGCCGTGGATCCTCAATTGTGTGAGTATCTCTCCCTGTGTAGATGGGATATTATTACATTTTAACTTACTCCTTTTAAGGATTTTTTCCTTACTCCTTTACTGTACATAAGAAGAAAAATTTAATCCATAATTTTTAGTATTGAAGTGTCTGGACCCATAAGATACTCAGTGTGGTCATCATGTCCTTTCCCACCTGGCAGCTGAAAGGAGCCAAGTCATAGAACCAAGGAGGCAGTTCCCATTTGACCCCTGAAAGGCTAGGAGGACCAGAGCCCTCTTCTGGTAATACTGAATGGTAAGATCATGGATCTGTTTGCTATAGCCACTAGAATTAATTGCCCGACCAACCTAATTGAGTTAGATGCTCAAGTCCCACACACAACAATGTAGACAACAATGGTCAGACCCTGAGACCAGGTCTTCTGACCCTCATCCAGAAAGTTTGCTGATCTGGGAACATGTCTGGCACCAAATCTAAAGTGATCAGTTACTCCCCCACGCTTGTCTTTATTTCTTAGAATAATGAGAGGGTCTTGTCATTTTGTAGCTAACCAATCTTGTCTATGTTAGAAAGAGTGATGGAAGCATCGTCCACTGACCCAATTTCTCTCCCTCTACCATGTTGAAGGATTTTATGAAGGACTGTAACTAGACAATCACCATCCTCCTTTATGAGCTCAGATAACCTCCCCCCCCCCTTCATTACATTTACTGTCCTCGCTTGCCAAGGCACTTTTACGACTCTGGGAACGATTGCCTCACTCTTGAGGACCTGGGAGTATCCCTCAGTGCTTCATATAACTTGTCACAATATTTTTAACAGCAATTTTTCTTGTGTGCTGCTGTGAGAGCCTCTCACCAGCATGTCCCCTGACGGTACTGTTCAGGGTTGTAGCAGCAGGAATCATCTTCTTGAAGCAGCAAGAGGAATTTCCTGGGGCCATGCCTACTGTCAGCTTCTCTACTCTTTAAATTCACCGTCCCTAGTATCCTCTCAAACCTAGAGGCTCAAGGTTAGAGTGTATAAGCCTGGCATTTTCACTGCATGTGTACAGAAAAGGAACAAACCATTCTGCTGGAGTTTCTGTGGTTCAAAGGAGCAAGGGCAAAGAGATGCCCTGACCCAAAGCAACAATAACATGTATAGCAACATTTATTTGCACATCATTCTTAGGTGTAATACATTTCTACTTATACTTGGTACAAGAGACTGGAGAGGCAGCATGATGACTGGTACCCAGTCTTCAAGATTCAGATTTTACTAGCCAGCCTAGGAGGTCTCTGTGTCTGAGCTCGCACCATCACCCCCACTTTATCCAGAGGCTTTGTCTTTCTTTTGTTCTTCCTTAATATCCATAGCTTATCTCTCTTGCAATATTTATCTGCTTTGAGAACAAAGCAGCCATTCATCTCTGAATCGCAGACACCTTAACCAAGTGCCCGGCATGAAATGAGCAATCAATATTCATTAATCCAACATTGATTGAGCACCTGCCATATGCCACGGCCTGTACTAGGCACGGATGACACAAGAGTGAGTGACACATGGAAAGCCCCTGATCTCAGGGAGGTTTAATGCTCGTTCAAGAAATGCATTAAAATAGAGGAGAGCATGCCTATGTGTAACATGGTCATGGTCTCAGTGAGTTGGAATGGAGGGACAAATAAATGGTCAAGGAGCCTCTCGGAGAAAAGATGTGTGAATCAAAACCCATACAAGGACGTGCAAGAACTTTTTTTTTCTCCAGACGGAGCAGCCCTTAATGCATGAAAAAAACTCGGGGAGGACCATGGTGCCAAAATGGAACATGCAATAGCATTAACCACAGAAGATAAAGACCAAAGCCATGGGTTTATTTCGAGGACAGTGACAGCCACTGGAAGGCCTATGCAGAGGAGCCACATGATTTGATTTATAACTTTAGAAGGAGACTTTGAGATTAGCTGGTGGAAAATGGCTGACAGCCGAAGTCCACAGGAACATGGGCAGATGGGGGCTCTAGCTCTGGCAGAGGGTTCAGAAGGTAAAACTGACTAGAGCATGGATTCCGATTGAGGCGGAGGTAATCCAGCCCCAAACGCAACATGCTGTCTGTGGAGCAGCTACTGCATGCCTGTGCTTCATGCTTGTTATCTCATCCTTGCAATTGTAAAACATTACTGGACCATCCTATACAGCAGGCATCGAGGAGAGGAAATCATTTTAATGCTCACAAAGTTCTGTGATAGAAATGAGTTTATCCAAAGTCTTTGATCTTGGATGTACCAGTGAAGTTTTTTAGTCCATGTCACTCTGATGGTGGTAAAGTCCAGCCCTATCTCCCAACCCCATGATGGACTTAACTAGAGAGAAACTCCAGGGGCTTTATTCTCTTCCTTAACATATTATAACTATATATAGTAAGCTTACTAGATATTTCATGTACAGTCATAGTGTGCCATTTATCAGTTCATTTGGTGCTTCATAACTCTGTGTGAGAGAGAAGGAAACTGAGGATCATTGAGCTGGTTAACTCACTGAAAATCACAAGTGACCATGCATGGTACAAATAATGTAGATAATCTTCAAGAATCACTAGGTAGTGGAACCAAATTTGGAACCCCCAGCTCTGTTGGGTAATCCGACATCATGATGGTCTGTCCCCAGTGATACGCAAATAGAATTTGTATTTATAGAATCTGTAGTATTCTTCACCATATTGGGTACTCATGCAGAAATCACATCAACCTCTGTAGGACCTGGGCTGAGAATAAACTCAGTCTTAGAAGTCAAAGTCCATGCAGAATGGAGGAGGTATGGCTGGTGGGGTTGTCTGCCGAGACACCAGCTTGCACTGTGGGTGGATCTCCACAAAGAGAACAGCCCTGTAGCCCAGGGTTCTCCTGCGTGGGTCGGCCTTCAATAGGCACATCAAAGAGCCTGAAAACACATTGCAGAGAGATCTTTTCAGAATGACACAGGAGACCCTCCCTGGAATGATATTGAAAACATTGCCAATAAAAGTGATGAACCACTTTTGCAAGTGACCCAAGACTAAAACTTTTTTTTCTTCTTCGCCTAGCGCGGCATCCCCTTCATCTGTCTTACATTGTAATCAGATACAACCTTGATGGAATGAAAGCAGAGGTCACCCTGAACAAACTGGAACTTTACGTGCTTGGGAAAAGGCTCCTTTGTAACAGGGAAATTACAGCATTTCTATAGAGCGATTTTTCTTAAAAGAACAGGTTGCTTTGTTCAAAATGCTGCTGATTTCAGCGCTCTGAGGAGATGGCCCGTTCACACTGTCGACCTGCAGAAATTTGTGGGGTTCCTTTTGTTTGTAGCAGCCTGCATATATTGCAGAGAGTATATTCAAATAGAATGCACAAGCCATTGTCAGGCAATCTTTTGATTGCCCACAAAATGTCAGACAAAATGCAAAATGATTGATCCTCTCTGTACATTTTACCTCATGTTGGTGTCTTGCGGGAGTTCTGTGAAACAGTGTTCACTAGCTCTCTGTGGGGTCCCAAGACCTGAATTTTGTCCCTAAATATGATGAATATCCTAGGAAGAGAAATAACACATTTAGGCAATGGTACTTTTTAGCATAATATCAGACACTGTTTCCAATGAAACGATCAGTACCAGCCAAACCAGAGTCCTACAGTTAGCTAACGTGTAAGAAACACAGAAGTACAAGTGAGTCTATAGTGCTCTGAAAGACGTCTAATCAAAATGTGTGCCACAAAGCAGAGTGTGAAACTATAAGATGTATTTGAACGAAGAAAAAAAAAAACCAATGTTTTGTGTCAACTGAAACACTACACATGCCATGCCTCAACATGAAATGTTATCAAAAATTAAGCAAAGTGTTTCATTTTCCTAGTGTCAATTTTAACACTTAGCAATATTTTTGGCATTGTAATTACTGTTTTCATTCTATTAGGCCTTCTGTGAATAGGGATGTTTGTCTACAGTTCTAATAATCACTTATATTTTTATGAACAGATGTACTGCTTCATTAAACCTGATTGTTTACAGCTAATCATAAAAGTTTTACCAAACCAACTAAATCTCATATTTTGTGCTTCAAGAACATTTGTTTCTCACTCTTTTTGTATGTTATGAATGAAATTAGTATTTTTTCCATGAAACAACTATATTTGTGGACAGATAAAAGGAGGCTGCTACTCCCTCCCTAGTATTAAGAAGGAATCCCACTGACATGTACTTTAATTGCATTTACCATGTAGAATGCTTTGTCATCTATGTCAGCAGGCAAGGGCTGTATTCATCAAAGCATCATAAGGCTATTGTATTACTTTTCCTAAGACAGGGCGGGGTAAAAGTTTGATGAATGGGAAAATCATAAATGTGTGTGTGCACAGAGCAAGTATGAAGAGAAAAAGAATCCATTCTGTGGGTATCAAAAGCACTTTGATTTTAGCTACAGTGAAAGAGATCTAGACACTTTCTAGAGGAAAAGCCAGATGCGCTATATCGAGATTGCAATCCAGCTTGCGCAGTGTACCTCACTGTGTTAAGCCCTTGGGATGCCAGGATTTACGTGTTGCTGCAGTTGGCCCTCACTATTCCAACTAATAGATCACCCCTCTCAAGGCTGTCCTGAGGATCAAATGAGAGCTGTATGTAAACCACAGAGAGCACTGGCTGAATGTTAGCAGCTCCCTTACTCAATCTGCCTATATACTGAGGTTGGGTCATGGGCATAGACAAGGCCAGAGAGGCTCCCTTGTATCCAGATGTAGAACAGTCTTCTTCCTGCCCTCATTCATTTTTCTGAATGTCACCACTGCCTGGACAATGTTATAGTCTATCAATGTAGATATTTGCAAATGCAATCTAATAGCCCAAACTACAGAACATTTTAAATACTCTTGGGCTAACAAAAGCAGCTCTGGTTTAAAGAGTTGGAGAGTGCTTTGATACAAATACCTGTCAGGACTTCCATAGCTGAGATAATAAGTATTTGAAGCAGCATAGTCCTGTCCCAGGGGGTTGATTGAAATGCCACTCAGTGGATATGGAGTGGCTGGGTATCTTAGTACTGACTGTGGTCAGACACAGCCCGTGAATAACTACATTTGCCACAGGGGACATCAATTTTTTACTAAAAGGGACTGAGCTTATTTGTTCCCTCCTAGACACTAAGGGTAGGCAGGGGCTGAAGTGTCTTTTCTGTGGCAAGCAAGCAGTCATTGGAGACTGGGAGGCCCCCCTGCCTGAAGCTTTCTTTCCTTGCCTGCACACAGATGGATCAGAACAGAGGGGATTTGCACATTTCTTGTAGCAGTAACAGGTTCCATGCTTTCAAGCAAAATCTTAGCAATTGAACAAGAAAGTCTAAATGTAGAAGCGTTTAGGTTGAGCAGCACAGAGAATACTCAACAACCACCTCAGCAGCCGTGGAAGCTTTGAGTGTCCCATTTGGACTAAAATCTTCAGACACATATATCCCTGGGTCTCAGGGCCCTGCTATTCTGTGAACTTCCACCTCTCTGTCCCATTGGCCCACACAAATCCCTGTGTTACCTGCTCTCTTGGATTTAATTTGCTTTGAGAATTTTTCTCTGGATTGTCTCAAAATCAAAGATGAGGCACTTTAGTTTCAATAGCCTAGAAAAATGTCCTTTAAGAACTGAATTGGCCCCTATTCCTCATGAGCTACCTGGTGTCTTTGCTCAACCTGAACAAACAACAACAAAAAGATAATGGTGCTAGGCTAACACAAGTGTGTTTAAAGCCTTTGGAGAATTGGAAAGGATGAGTGAAACTTTCTTTAGGTTCTTCTAGTAGGACCTTCTATGCTGCTTACTCAGAGGAGAGCTCTGGGGCTCCTGACACATGAGGTCTGTCACCAGACCACTCCTAGCCTCTCACTAGCTTTCCTCTTGACCTCCACTTCAATCTCTTTTTGGCCACCTCGCCTCTGACTTTCTTCTCTATCACATCAGTATCTGGGCCTACCTGACACTTGCTTCCAGTTTTCCTATAGATACTGGCTCTGTTCTCTACACAGAGTACTCTCAAAATACAGCAGGTGCTGGTTCTCCCTGAGAGAGGAGGAGCCTCTCCAGACTCATGCAGGACACCATATAAGCCAATATTTTGTTATCTTCTAAATAGAAGATCAGATATTCCAGACCCCATCATCCAGTCTGCTCTGGTCTCCCCAGCTATCAACTCTCTGCCTCATCCTTTCTTTGTGTTTGGGCCTGAAGTAAGACAAAAAAGTAGGCAAAGGTGCTCATTCAAGAAAGGAGAGGAAAACAGAGCCTACTTCACCTGGACTAAGTTTGTTCCAGGCTAAGATTTAAAATCTTTAACCCAGATTGCTATGCCTGTTATTGTTTGTATATATTTTGTTTCAAATATTACCACTCTACATTGAACAATCAATAAAGTTATCTTCTTGTCATGGACCAGACTTGGCTTGGAGAGGGTTTCCTGAGGAAGGAGTGTTTGGGAGTGGTGAAAGAAACAATTCGAAGTCAATCATGTATACATGCTGACAGCTTTGCATTCTGCTTGAGCTGGCTTTCCAGACACCTGTGTAGATAGCTCTGCTCTTGGATACCAAAGCCCAATCTTTTATTTACATATCAATTTGATCATTACCCCAGGTTCTCTTCTGATTACCCCATAAATCAACATTTATGGGATAAGGACCTTAGTCCCTTGATTCTTAGAAAGAGACAGCAAGTACATTTTTTTAACATAGCAAGTAAACTCAGAGATCTGCCCGCCTTTGCAAGTACAAACAATAAGTTTAGCTGACTGGGATCCGATTCTGAGATCTTCCACACCTGGACCTAATTTCACTTTGTCCCAAGCTGACATTGAACTCAGAAATCTGCCTGCCTTTGTATCTTTCTGACATGCTGGCTCATTAGTGCAACTGTCTTTGTTCTTTTAGGTTCATGAAGCCCCCTCATACAATTCATACTGCATCCTTATATTTTGCATAGTTGAGAAATTATACGTTCTTGAACTCATGTTTTCAGAGTTCTTTCCCACACCATTAAGGGCTCCCCTGAAGGTCATATTGTTTATCAGTTTGCTAAGTATCACATTCTTGCCTCCCGGACATGTGTGCGATTTCTAATTATGATGATGGAGTCATTTACAGGAAGAGCATTCCCTAAAGGAGAAATATGAAAGTATATACATTATTATGCAAACAAGCTTTATGCCTAGAAATCATCAGCACTTATAGAGGCCCAGTACTGCTAGCTCTGTTCCAGGGGTGAGAACTATGTCACGCCATCTGTTCCACATGGCAAAACTTGACATATTCCCTTAAAGGGGTTAATTCTCCTTCTTCTAGCAGTCATGTAATTTTCGTCTAGTGGTAGGACCACAGGATATTTACTCTTTCTGCATTAACATGTACATTGATATCATCATTGTTTCTGGCTTGTTTGTACAGCCATTTCTAGAAAAGACTGTTTCACAACAGAGCTTCTGGCATTCTGGTTCTTACTATTTTCCTGCCCCATCTTCTATGGTATTCTCTGATCCATAGACACAGGAGCTGTGATATACATGCAGCTGTTGGAACTGAGCTCCTTATGATCTGTTGATCTCTGCATTGTGTCCAGTTGTGCTTTTCTGTGATGGTCTCTATTTGCTACAAAGAGAGGTTTCTTTGATGAGGAGTGATAGCTATATTTGAGGATTCAGAGCTAGGAAGGACAGGTGAAATGAAACATGTCATATTTATCTTTCTGGGTCTGGGTTATCTCACTCAATATAATCTTTTCTAGGTCTAGCTATGTACCTGTAAAGTTTCATGATTTCATTTTTTCTTTATAGCTGAGTAGTATTCCATAGTATATATTTACACTATATTTTCATTATCCATTTGTTGATTGAAGGGCCTTTAGGTTGGTTCTGCCTCCTAGATATTGTGCATAGAGTAGCAGAGAACATTACTGAACAAGCAGCTATGCAGTAGAATATCCAGTTCTTTGCGCATAAGCCAAGGAGCAGTATAACTGGGTCATATGATAGATTTATTTTTAGGTTTTTGAAGATACTCCATACTTATTCCCAGAGTGGCTGCATCAATTTATATTCCCGCCAATAATGAATGAAGGTTCCTCTTTTTCCACAAAATCACCAGCACAGTGGAGTTACCATGTTGTTTTGGTCAGACTGTTTATTATATACCCAAAAACAAGCTAGCACAGAGACTAAGGACAGAACCTATCCTAGTACCAAAAGGCAACTACAGTACATAGAGGCTGAAGCATCATGTTGTGAAGTCCACTATAAAAAAAAAAATGGAATCCCTGCTTTTTTGAGCAGAAGGTACCAAAGAGATCTTAAGTCTTCATCTAGTGTGGAGATTCTTGACTTGGTCTCTGCAAAGCACCCTCTTTACAGTTGTGCCTTGGATCCTGCACCACAAAGTGATGCAGAGAAAAACATAGTAATAGGAATGAGTCTTTTCCTTCTCCTCAAGGCTCATCATAAAGTAGAACCAGTGACAAGAAGCAACAGCAGAACACAAGAATGTATGATCTTGAGATGTTGCTTCAAGTTCAATATTTAAAATGTCCAGGAGTTTCTATATATGCTGGTAGAGGGACTGGCTAGTGAGGTCCTTATGTAAGCAATGGACAGGCAGAGGTCAGATGTTGAAAAAAACTAGAGACATCATAGCTAGGAGATATTAAGCCCTATCATTGTGTCCAGACAGGATTAATCAGACTTTAGAGAACATTAGGACTCAGGATAATGACTTAGAATTGGATCAGACCAGTCATACAAGAGTGGAGACCTAGGACAGGAGAGCCCCAGAGTTTGCCTTCACTAACACTAGGACAAACCAAGTTTCCCTGTGGTAGTTAGTTGTTTTTTTGTTTGTTTGTTTTTTGTTTGTTTGTTTTGTCAACTTGACATATACTAGAGTTATCTGGGAAAAGATAACCTCAATTGAGAAAATGCTTCTGTCAGTCAGATTGGCCTGTAGACAAGTCTATATGACATTTCCTTGATTAATGATTGATGGAGGAAGGTGGGTGCTGCCACCGCTAGGCAAATAGCCCTGAGTTACTTAAGAAGGCAAAATGAGCAAGCCATGGAAAGCAAGTGAGCAGTACTCCTCTGTGGCTTCTGCTTTAGGTCCTGCCTCACTATTCCTACCTTGAGTCCCTGCCCTGGCTGCCTTTCATGTTCAATAAAGCTGTAAGACGATATAAACCCTTTCCTCCCCAACTTACTTTTGATTGTGAGGTGTTTATTACAAAAATAAAAGCAAACTAGGCAGACTTTATCCAAATAAACAAATGAAGAGGGAAGACTAATAGAAGAGGAGAAGGATAGTTGTGATTTGGAATGAGAAATGATGAGAGAATATTGCCACCAAAGAGATTGAATATACCTAAAATATACTTCTGATTGCCTTAGATCAGAAAGTCATATTATTTTACCACCAGCAGCTGCCCATTACTGTCTCTAGTGGTTTTAATAAGGAGGTCCCCCAGGGTATCACTTGCATAGAAAAATATTAAACTGTCATTTTGGTGTATCTGAAAGGTAGTGTGTAAATTTAAATTTCACTGCATAAACAATAGCAATATCAGGGTGTTGAAAGAGAGAGAATAAGGCAAAAAGAAATAAACATTGGCTGGTGTAGTTGGGACAGGCTTGAATTGGATCATGACATTTAAAATGTGATTTAAGAAGTAAAGAAGAACCTAATAAAAAAAAAGAATCCAGGCAAGAAGAATAATAGGCAATGTGGTCCTGGGAAATAGGAGGAGCTTGTTGTGAGTGACAGTAGATGAAAGCAAGAGACTAGAGATATAAACACAGAGTGATCACTTAAGTCCTTGTCAACTACAAAAGGAGTTCCGATACTCCTCACTAGAGAACAAAGCCACTGAAGGACTCCAGGGGAGCAATATAAGACACCCAAAACATTTTTAAATATACATTTGGGGATGTGGTCACTAGAGTCTGGGACAAAGGTAGAGGGTGTCAGGAAGAAATGGCCATGCATTGTGCAAGGGGTAGTAGTGACATGATCAGAGGAGTAGAAAAGAGAAGAGGACACTTGTAGATTTTCAAGCGCATGGCAATGGGCATCACCAGGCGTACTAGTTGCTGATGGATTAGTCATGGGCATGGGGGAAGAATGAAGTACGACATACAGGCTCTGTCATGAACAGTAATAGTTACTTGTAGGAATTAAGAAATCTAGCAATAGAGGACTTAAAATTTGGATATAATCTCTTACCTCCCCCTTATCAAGAAGTATATTCTGTGTCATTCATTACCCATCAGTTCTTATCACTGGGTTGACTAAAGGTTAGCAGAAATGACTATGATGGTCAAGGTCAAGCACACATGGACCCCACCTTCAGTTTTCTGTAGCATATATTCCTGAGTTCCGAAGTCACCACTTGGGAGTTACGCATGCAAAGCCGTGTACCCAAAACTCTGGTGGCTTAGAAAACACCCAAAATCTCTCTTCATCACATGGTAGGGTAAGTTGGTTCTTTGAATACCACTCATTCTTCTAATCTCTAACTTATGCCTTGGGAAAGGTAGCCAGGTCAAATTTGTATCACTTTTTCTAACCTATTCATTGAAGTCATGCAACATAAATGTCTTCATTGGAATCAAAGCACTAAGGTCAGTCCTAATTCAAGGGAGGAAGTCTAGTCCACTTGTGCTGCCTTAGACCAAATGATTTGTAGATGAAGACATTTAATTCTCATAACTCTGGATTCTGGGCAGTCTTAGATAAAGGTTGAGGTAGAGTCCATTTTTGGTGAAGTCTGTTTTCAGCCTATAAGGTGATACCACTAAAATATAAGGGCCTGAGGGGACCTACCTAGTTACGCCCAGCCTCTTTATAAGGTGCTAATTATATCCAGTAGGATTGGGCTCTCATGAAATAACATTTTGCAGGCACCAGGTCTTCATATTGACCTCTGAATGTTGCTTCTCATCATGAACTTTAGAGGAGTCACAAACATATAAACCACAACAGGGAGGAAACTGGACTCTCTCTCTTGTGGAATCAATTTTGTAAGCATACAGCTATGGCTAAGTAAGATGTTTGATGTTCTTAATTTTGCCAGGGTTGGAAGCTATACATTTATACTCAGTCAATAGTCCATGAAACTCAGGTTCTAGCCATTCCCACTAAATTACCAGACATGGCGACTTCTCTATATTCAGAATAGTCGATGTAATGGTGATAGTCTAGTCACATGTACTTTCCACTTCATAAGACCCAGGGAAAAGATGGATAACTTAGTTTAATCTTGTACAATAAAATATACCTTGATAGTTGTATTAAGTCACTGATATTTTTGGATAGTTAATTTCATGATGACAGATAAACATAGTACTGAGGAGAAATGGGTGTCTTGTGGAGATCAAGATGTTTGGTGAGTGAAAAAATTCATTAAGTCAGAAGGAAATGAAGACAACCAGGTGACTAGAGAAGCCAGCTGAATGGAGATGTTGAAAGGTGAGTCTGCTAGGCTCAGACGGGAGTCATTAGAAACACTGAGTCACACACTCTCCAGACGTAGCTGTGTCCATTTCCCTCATCTACTCAGTTATTCAGCATTGGCAGATGCAACTGAGTGGGATGGGTACACCTCTGAACTTTGTTCCCCTCAAAGACAATGGAGAAGACTTAGACACCATTCCTGGTTGACAGAAGAAATTTCAAAGCTGAAGCCTGATGCAAGCCTGAAACCTTCCTCATTGGTATTAATAAAGTACAGCTCATGCTTTTATATTGTATTTGTCCAAATAATCCCTTTTAAAAATAATATCCTTAATAAAATGCAATTTCTAAATAAAACTGAAAACTATTTGGTCTCAGGTGGCACCTTCATCTTGCACAAATAACTAAGAAACCCAGGTTAAATATTTTTACTCCAAATATCTAGGGGGTATGGGGAATCCTCTTTCTTTCACTTTTATTCTTGAGCCATATTTTCCAGGACTTTATTAATTTTTTTCAGCTGCAATTTACAAATGTGAAAAGCTGCCCACCCCAGCTTCCCATCAGAGACTTTGTTTAAGAACAAGAAGGAACTAGGCCTGCTGTGTCCTCCTTCTGTTCCTGTCTTCTTTTCTCTGACGCTGGCAACACAAAGAGAAGGAAAATCACACATTGAGAAACTCCTTGAATGCAAAACAGAAAGCAGACACATTGAAGCAGAGATAAGGGTCAAGAGCCTTTCCAAATTGGGTCTTCCGGGGAGGAAGAGTATTAAGGAAGATGCCTTATTAAAATTTGCTCTTGGCTCTGGGATAGCAGAAATTACTATCAGTCTCTCTGCTCTGGTTTCCTATGACTTTACAAAAGTAAAAGTGAATTTTTCTCTTCTTGAAAAATGAGACAATAGGACATTATCATTTTTCTAAGTTAAGTTAAACGTTATAACATAAGAGATACTTGGAGCAAAGAAAGATTTGGTGGGTGGATAACTGGAAGATGGAGGTATATGCAAATTACACATTCTGAATTAATCCTCCAGGGCCCAAGGGATGCTCTTCTTCCAGGGACAGAATCACAAATGCTCTCTGATTTCACTCGGAAGCTTTTACAGAGCTAGAAGAGAATTGTTTGGAGCCTAGACATGATGATCACAGGGGTTTGTCTGAACCCTACAGTCTTGGGGTTACCCAGACTCTTTCTTCTATAACTGAGAAAGGAGGAGGTAAGGGGGCAGGGTGAACACTGTATGACAGTCAAACCAGAAGTGGAGGGAGGCTCCAGCTGGAGGTGGGCAAACCTGGTCGGAACTACAGAGAGTGCCACTTGCAAATGAGCTAGGCCCTAGCATGGTGCCTGTCACCCTACAGCACCCCACTGCTAGGGCCTTTTTGAAGTAAGACAGATATATCTCCCAGCAGCCAGGAACAGAAGATCTGAAGGTACAAAGACTTAGTGACAAAGCACAAAGTTGAGAGTTGCTCCCACTGCTTTGGGAAAATGTAGGGTGGGAGGTGTAAGGAAAGAGACAACCCTGACCTTTAAAGGCCCAGCAGGAAGGCTGATCCTCCTACACCCACCATCCACCCAGGCTTGCAAGCACTGAGATTAAAGACCTTGAATCTGGTTTGTGTGAGTCTTTTCTTCCCCAGCAGTGGCTTTCCACCCTGCAACCTCTCCTGGGACTGCTCTGTTGGTGTTTTTTCCAAAGGGAACACATTACCTACTGAGACATTCCACCCATATTTCCAAGGCCCCTGAGGACCTTGCCCCTGCCAGGAAGTCCCCTAGAATTTGAAAGTGATATCTCAGACTCCCTTATCCTAACCTGAGCTTACCTTTTTCTCTAGGTGACCAACAGTTTGGATAATACACAGGCTCTAAGGCCTTGGGCTGTAGGTGGGGTCTAAATGTGTTCTGCATCACTAGCACATAGGAGGACTGTCCATCAATGTCTGTGGGCTGGAGTGTAGCCTGGTAACCTAGTTTTCCTAGAGTGTCTTTGGCCTTCTTATAGCATTAAGTCTCTCAGACTGGTCTCAGTTCCTGTAACTGGGTACTGAGTCAATGGGTTTTGCTTCATGCATAAGGGATTGGCGATTGGCATATGTAAAAGCCCATAGTGTAACTTCTTCCTCTGATATCTCTCTGACACTGTTGCTCTCATGCCTCTCTCTTCTGCATTAGAAGAACTTTTGTCATTACATTAGATCACCCATATAATCTAGGACAATTTAAGGTCAGATGAACAGCAATCTTAATTCTACATGCAATTTGCCCTTTCTCTGTAAAGTAATTAACCACCTATCCCAGAAATTAGGCCACAGGTATCCTGGAAAGATCACGAGACCAACCATCACAAAGATCCCAGCTCTGTCTCAAAGGCTATGTTCTGGAGATTTTCACAGATGGGCCATACACACACATACACACACACACACACATACACACACACACACACACACACACTTGTGTGTGTATACAAATGAATGAGTATATATATATTGTATATATGTCTACATGTATTTGTCTATGTGAGTGATGTGTATATTTGTTTTTGAGTGCATGATTGAACATGAGTGTTAATGTGTAAATATATCTCAGAACAACTTTGAGCATCATTCTTTGGGTGTCTTCTACTTTTTAAAGGTATCTTATTGGCCAGGAATTTTGCCAAGTAGGCTAGGTTAGCTGGCCAATGAGCCCCAGGAATACCCATTCTTTGCTTTCTATTGTCCTATTTCTTGGATTACAAGCATACATTGTCTTACCCAGACTTTTTAAAATGTGGGCCTGGCAGCCATGCCTTTCATAACAATCCTTAGGAGGTATAGGTCTCTTGAATTCCAGGCCATCTTGGTCTATATATTAAGTTTCAGGCCATCTAGGGCTACATAGTAAGACTTTATCTCAAAAATAAACAACCTTGTTTTTGAAGTTCAAAGTCAGGTCCTTGCTAGTAACAAAAGTGATTTTACTAACTGAGCTATGTCCCCAGCCATCTAGCAAAGAAGCTTGCTACATAGTCCTCCCTGGCCTGTCATGGACTCTTGTGATATAACTTGATGTATTAACTTTACTTGGTCATTTTACATAGATATTTATTCAAAGATCCTCTTTGATGTTTCTGTGAACTTGTTGTGTTAGTTGATATTTACATTTAGCTTGGTAGATGTGATGGTTCGAATGAAAATGTCCTTCATGGGTTTGTATGTTTAGATAGTAGGTCCTCAATTGGTGAAACTATTTGGAAAGGATTGGGTGGTGTGACCTTGTTGGAGGATGTATGTCATTGGAAATATGTCTCTCTGCCTCCTACTACTTTCAGATCAAGATGTGAGTTCTCAGCTATTGCTGCAGATCCATACCTGCCTGCCTACAGCCATGTTTCCTGGCTGTGATGGTTGTGAACTCAAATCCTCTGCAACTGTAAGCCCCAAATTAATATATATGTATATGTATATAATTAATATATTATATAGACTATATATGATGAAGACCATGGATTTTAGGGAAAGCAGAGTGCTTTCTTTCATATGATTGAGCCTTGTCCTGCCACTTGAAGCTATAAATCACAAATATATCCACTACTCTCAAGCAATAGAAAATTCTCCAATCATGCTCCCTCAGAATTCAGAAACAACATTTTCTGATGTCAGGGGAGGATTGCCTTTAGACTAGAACTGCAGTCCTTTCCTAGGTCTCTATCCTGTCAAATGTGGACCTAGCAAGCTGCCACAATCTTCTACGCCAGGGCCTTAAAATACATCTCTTTGCATGCATGTACATACACGCATAACATGTACATTGGTTTTGTATCATAGGAGGATTTGAGGTTTGTATTCATTATAATAACTTGTCGAATAACTGTACTTCCCCTGGCTATAACTTCCATGAGGCATAAGACAGAGTCTCATTTCACATCAGGAACATCCAATTAGCTGTGGTAGAAATAAGCCTCCAAAGCCCAGACAGTGTCTTATGATGCTTCAGTCATTGATACAAGTTGGATTCAGCTCAGTTGTGCTTGTTCTCACACCCAAAGATCCAGACAGGGTAAGGATGTATGAACTTCTTACAGGAAAAACAAAAACAAAAACAAATGAGAATAATCATATTTACTCCATCTGTATTAAGGTTTGAAATGAGTGTTCTTTGTTGAATGTATAAACAGATGAGCCACATCTGTTTATACAAAACGGGAGAGTTGGAAAAGGTTGGTAAGCTCTGTCTATTACCATCTTATTTAATCTTCATAACAAGTTAGCAAGGAAGGGCTCATAATTTCTACTTCACAAATGAAATTATTATACTAGGGGAGGTATTAAGTTTGATTCTCTTTGGTCCTATTGTCCATGCCCTTCACCTGATTGCTTTTTGTTAAAGAATTTTTGGGAGCAGACAGCAACTGACATTTTTTTTAAAATATTGCTGTTTACTCTAGGAGCACAAGTAGGCAGAGTGGCAGGAAGTTGGTTGATATAAATACATGCTGAAAAAACAACTAAAAGACAATTTTCACAGTTCTTAGGGCTGATAGACTTGTGTCCCTAAAGCAGTGGGTGAAGTAGAAGCTTGACTACTGTCCTGCTCCACTCAAGTCCTTCCTCTGAACTTCTGTAACCAGAGCTGCTTCTCCCTAAGGCAGCATGAAGTAGTAGACATCAAACTGGAAATTGCATTTGCTTTTCATCTTCTACTAGGATGTGGGAGTCAACGATCCAGTAACACAATTGTCGTGTGCCAACTGTATTTGAAATAATTGGTGATGAAATCAGAAAGAAAACTTCAGCAACTCTGAAAACAGGTTATGGCAGAACTCTCTGGTACAATGGGCTGATATTAAATATTATTTCAGTGCTGGAATCAGCCTTCATATTGAATCTAGATGAACACTGGGTCACAGAGTTTGGATTAAAGCCAGGCACAGTCAAGGCTCCTATCATTCAGAGTACTTGGATTCAGACCTGGCAGCTGATTCCTCAAGCACCTAACCTGTCTTCAGTTCATGTTCACAATCATCAAAGATTTAGACTCAGGAGCGGAATTATTTGAAATTAGAGTTGTCTTTCTGATAGTAACACTTATGTGTTCATGACATCAGTCATAAGCCTCCTGCCCCAAGAAATGGATATTTCTTTCTTCGTATAAAGAATAAGACTGTGATTTTTTTTCCCTTACAACCTAGGCAAGCATTCTACCACAGAGCCACATTGCTAGAGAGCATTTGATTCTTGCTCAAGCCCACAAAGATACTAAGGGGCAGGGCTAGGAGCCACACCAGGACAGTTTGTTCTAAGGATTTGATCATCCTATTGGATCAACTTACCTTTAAATACATTATGAAGGATGGTAGTTTGTTATGTACTTCAGGGTCAAAACATACCTTGGATAATCCTATTTCCCTCTCTATGCTGATTAGTCTAATTACATTACTGCCACTGTCCACTTTTTAAATGCTACACAGAGAAGACTGGAATGCAATTAATATGAACAACTATTAAAAAATGTGTATCTGCAAAGCTGGATCAAATCATGTTTTTAAGCAACATATTGTATTTTGGATGAAAAAACATCTCTGTTAATTTGTTTACTCAACAAACATTTATTAGTGTCTTGATGCTAATGGGTACCCTAATAGACCTTGCAGAAGAGAGATGAATGTGATCTGATGTCTCTCTTGAGACCCACAAATCTCTGGAAAGGTAAACATGAAGTAAAGCACAGTTTGAGAAGGCACTAACCTCTCTGCCCCACCCTGGACCAAGCCTCTAAATATGTTTCTAAGCCAAGTCATCCATAGTTCTTTTCTGCTCTCAGGCTGCATTGTGTATGCTCATGCAGCTCTGAGCCTCCCTTCTGTGAGCTTGTTTTTGTCTTCTCTATAAAAGCCCAGACTAGTTTTGAGCATCAGTACTGACTTTTTTTTTTCCTCAAGTAACTGGATATCAGCTGATCCCACTGCTTGAGAAACCTGGATACAATATTACCAAGCATAACTCTCTTACTTTTTGCCCTTTCAGAAATCCAGTATCTGCCAATGCAACTGTCCAGAAGGGCTGCGAAGTTGCCTCTCAGAGCTTCTTTATCCCCCTGAGTTTTCTATCCTCACTCTGTCTTATACCAGTGTGAAAGCAAGTTTGCTCCCATTTCCACATATAGTGTTATGATTTAAATGTTCATCCCCAAACTCAACAGGGTGGATTTCATTGTCTTTTTGAACTACATTCTTTTAAAAATACTTTCCTGGTATTTGGAAAGCTATGGGTTAAATTTTCAGGACAAAACCAAGCAATCTTCTGGGATCTCATGAGAGCATCCTTCTGAGGGTATTTGAGTAGTTACCTAAAGATCCTCCAATAGGTCAAGGCCCCAAAGCTCCCACCAATACCAAATGGCATTACTCTTAATCTCAAACCTCCAAATATAATGGGGCTTTGGCAAGACAAACTATATTCAAACCACAGCTTAAGGTTATAGAGGAAGACTGCAGCATTCCACAGAGAGACAGCTTATCAGCAAAAGACTTGGATGTAGACCTCTCTGATCAGGGTTTGCACTGGTTGTTGGTTATTACTCCATCTGAGCCTTAGGAAGACATCTCATAAGTTGTGAAGACTGATGAGTTTGGGTGTGAAGAGCTCTCATAACAGTGTCTGCCATAAATGATGGGTCAGTGTCAGTCGGTATCATCACCTTAAATATCTCCAGCATTTTCAATATCACCCTCCTGCATTTGTAAAATAAAGAGGGGTCTTTATAGGTAACTGGTTATGCAGTGCTACCCTCTTGAATGGATTGATGCTGTTGTTATTGGCATGGGTGGTTTCAAACAGAGCTGTGCTCTATTTGGCAGATGCATGCTTGCTCTTCTGTTATGCACCCAGAAGTTCCTCATTAGATGATGCCATGCTTTGCGACTCTTGGTCTCCATAGTTATGCTATGTAAGCTTCTATTGCTCCATTTGGAAGTATTCTGTTATAATAAAAGACAAAGGAAGCATTGTATACATACTCATATGATGGCTTCTCTTATGGCTCAAGTAGACTGAGATACACGGTAGCTGGAGAGCTGATAAAACATGTCTAAGTGTCTATTTAAGTGTTTCTGGCAGAATAAGTATTTGAATCATCAATAAGCTGAGGGAAGATCTTCTCATCAACATGAAAGAACATTACCTGAGGGCCAGGGAGAGAAGAAGGTGAAAGAATGATGACTTTTTTCTAGTCTCTTATGTTAGGCCTCCTACCTCATACCCCCAACCTCAGATCCTAGAGGTCTTTGTCCTCAGGTCTTTGGACTCTAGCATTTAAAGCCATGGCTCCCAGTTTCCCAGACTCGTCGTCTCAGATCCGATTGTAACATGAAATTTTGTGGTTCTCCAGCTGGCATGGGACTTCTTGGTTTCCATAACTGTGTGATCCAGATCGGAGAACAAATTATCTTGTCTAAACCCCAGATGCACAATGGTTCTGCTTCTCTGTAGAATCCTGACTACACCCACTTCCCTGCAGTGTCATACATACATGTACATGTGCACGTGTGTGTGTG
>NW_021604669.1:5689221-5714109 GCF_004785775.1 Grammomys surdaster | reverse complement strand
TTCCCTGCAGTGTCATACATACATGTACATGTGCACGTGTGTGTGTGCGCAGACACACACACACACATACACACAGAGGGGAGGAGAGGGAGGGAAGGGGAGGGAGAGAGGAGAAGGGAGATTGAGGAGAGAGGAGAGGGAGAGAGAGAGAGAGAGAGAGAGAGAGAGAGAGAGAGAGAGAGAGAGAGAGAGAGTAGCTAGAGTAGTGAGTATTGCTTCACACACCATGCTGGTGGCTCTTCCCTACCTTCTCCCACCCCAACTGGCTGGGAACACTTCAAATTTTCCTCATTCGGTTATGCAGAACCATCAAGACGCTATGCTCTATGTCCTCAAAAGTCTGTGCATCCTTACAAATGTGTGTGAGAGAGGAAAAAAAAACAAAATTAAACTAAAGCAGCATTCGGTTTCCTGATGTCTTTCACTTTTCACATACTGCTTTGCCGTCTTACAGTAAAAACCTTGTGTTTCCCCCTGCTGTCGCCACTACTTTATTCACTTGACCAACTCACTGAACACACATTTTTGCCAGCTCTGTGCAGGGCTCTTGTAACACAGAAGTAAGGGAAAGTCTTCGGTGTGAGCTTCTGCGGCTCATTATCTGGTCATTATGAAGCACGACCCCATTGACACTGCACTGCAGGAGGAGACATCAGGGGCTTCAGAGCGGTGCACTGAGCAGGTGCTGCCTTCCTCTCTGTGTGCCTGTCCACCTAGGCTGTCCCTTTTCCTCTGGGCAAAGCAGTTCTTGGAGTCTGGATCACTTGGCAGGTGTCTCGAAGTCCACTAAACAGGCTGGAGGCAGCATCCAGAGAAGATAACAACAGCTAAGAGTTGGTATCTGAGGTTTTTTCACAGATAATGAGACAGATAGGTGGAGGAGGGATGGGGCTACAATGTATTCTGGGTCTAGGTCCCCTAGGAACACCAGGCTACTAGAAATCAAGTCAACATGTCTGTGAAAATCACCCAGGATGGAGCATAGGCATTTCAAGAAGAGGAGGGCAGGATGGTTTGCTGTGTTAAGGAAAACCGACTACCAAATAAGGCTATGATGGACACAGGTAGCATCATTCATGAGGAAATCAGAATCTGAGTCTCTTCCTAAAATGTTTCTTCTGATGGGAGAATCTCTTAGTTCTTCTCGACAGACCAAACTGGTCTTTGCAAAGAAGAAAAGGCATGTCCAGGGGAGCACAACATGAGGTAAATTATACGGGTTTCTGGAAGATGAGATAAATTGAGCAAGCTCCCTCCAGGAAAATAAAAAGCACACATTATCCATTGGGAATGGAGCCTAATACTAGGGACTGTTACGAATGCACAGGATAGGGGCAGCCCCAGAGCAACGGAAACTTTCTGCTTTCTCTTCCTTAGTCTGATTCTCATCATCTGGAGCCATACTCTGTGCACAGACTCTTCAGTTACAGGTTCAAGAACCTTGTTGCTACCAGCCCTCAGACCCAAAGGTCTCATGGCACTATCTACCTTCAGGAACATGTCCAAAAAGAAACCTCAGAGGTCTTGGAAATAGATGTCTTCGGACCTGTCTGGGCAACAAACTCTGGAGGACTTTGGAGATGGCCATAGTTTGGAAGGGAATGTAGAAGATCTCAGTGGAATATGATCTCAATCCTTTGCGTATGGCTTGGGAAGTACAAAGTAGAGTTGTCCAGAACTTCCCTGGTCTACACTTCTCTGGTCTAACCTGGTCTACAGTGTGTAGCTCAAGATCATTGTCTTTCAGATAAGAAAACTAAGCAAGACCTGAAAAGGTTAAGTAAAATTTTCTAAGGTCTTAAAGCTTTAGAATTGGCTGACTGATTCCCAAGATTCTTAACTGTTAACACTATACTTGCTTCTAAAAAAATGGAGGCTCCTGCTTCCTAAGGCTCAAGGCTTAAATCTGTGGAAAAATTCCTGTTTTTAGCCTTAACTTGAGGAAGGATGAAAACCGAATGAAAGTTCCAAGATGATAACTAAACAGGTCTGTAGCAGGGTCACTTCAGAGTCATCTTGACAGCAAGAGAAGCTGGCCACACCTCCACTATCACACTTTTGTCTGTGGTATCTTGGGGCCTGTTTAGTCAACTAGTGCTCCATGTTCCTCAGAGCTACATAACCAGATATAAAGAAACAGTTGCCCAGAGAATTTCTAACCTTGTTGTCCTCTGAAAGACATGAAATCCTCAGGGGTCATGACACAGGACTGAGCATTAAGGGAAGGTTAGAGACAGAACAGCTAAATGAGACACAAAATTACCATGTACAAAGAAGGTTGGGTGACATGAGGATAGAGTGCTATATCCCAAAACTATAATAATAATCATTTCTATTTATCGAGCCATTTATTATTCAATCTTCAGTAATCTATGAAAACGATTCTGTTATTAGCCCTAATTTGAGGGAAGATGAAAACTGAAGCCTAGGTTCTGAAATGATAATTTAGCCAGTGTGTATCAGGGTCACTTCAGGGTCATCCTGGTGGCAAGAGAAGCTGGCCACACCTCCACTCTTGAGTGATTTGGAGTGCCTTCTCCTGTTAGCCTCAGAATGTTTGTGGAACTAGAAGAGGAGTTGAGTCCAGTTTAGCTGGACTGGGAGATAAAAGCAGACAGGCCACCATCAATCAGGAAAGGCAGATGTGCTTAGGGCAGACACTTAAGAGCAAATGAAAGGGAAACTATCCTCACGATGTCAAACTTACATTTAAAAAAAATTTTTTTTTGCATAGTAAACCAAACCATTTTAATGCTTGCTTCAAAATAACAGTTACATTCAATTCACTAGTATTGAATCTATCCCCACAGCCCAGGAGGCTACTCTGTGCCTTCCCCAGCATGTGCTGAGCTCAGAGCTGAGAACAGTGAAATGAGTAACTGATGCTCATTGGAGACATAGGGATTGACAGGAATTCAGTGAATTATCTTGCATGATGCCTGACATGTGGGAGGAGTTTGGTTGATGTGAGCTGAATGGGTGCTTAAGAAGAGCGAGGGAATCAATGAATGAGTCAACTGCTTGTTAATATAATTAAGTAGGGAAGACCAAAATGATGTCCTGTGTGTGTCTACTCCAACAGCACATTTAAAACCATATGAAGCTTGCAGGAAGCTCTAACTACCAGTTCAGGCAGTTTCTGTACCGAGGTGCTCTGCTTTGATGGTGCACCTGTAAGAAAATTGGAAAGGACTTGGTGAGTTTCTTGTCCACCTTGTATGGAGATGAGCCAGGAGGACAAGGCAGCAATTGTTTTTATTCCTCAGCCAGTGTTTCAGAGAGAGAAGACAGGTGCTGAACCACACTGTTTACACCTTTCTTTTCGTTGGCATCCAGGGGAGCTTGCAGCTGGCTCAGTTTGTTACCAAATAATGAGATGGATTAAATGATCTATTCAAACATAATGGTAACTTCCTTAAGGGCTAAAGCCCTTAGTTTTTCCTTGTATCCTACAGAGCAGAAAGCCTGTAGGTGGAGTAGGCTCTTAACAAATACAAGAGTAGAATTTTGCTCATTCCACAAAATAAGTCAGACCCCCGGGGAGCCTGGGAACTGCAGTGCATAGCTTCTCTGTTCAGGGGGAAGGAGAAGATGTTTTGCTGACAGCAAGCATGCAGTAATCTGGCTTTGCAGGAGACCTGGTTATAATTTTATTTCCACCTCATAGGGACCTTGTAATGTATGGTACCCTTATTTTAAGATGAAGATGTAGAAATATGAGAAATATGTTTCTCCAAAGGCTCGCCATTGCTATGAGCCAAAAGTCAGAATTTGAACTCATCTCTGTCTCATACACTCCATCACATCAGGAAAATAAAAGCCTCATCCTGGTTTGAGCATTTTCATACGAGACGGATGAGAGTAGAACCAGGTTGAAATCCTTCTCTCTCCAGTGAGCAAGTCTGGACTGGATTTTATTCACTGCATTGTCTGAGTGGCTGACCCATGCCCTGTGCAGAAACAAGGGGGAGAGTGCAAGTTCCTGTATGTCTGTCCCACTGTCTTGGTGAGTTGGGGCTGATAGATGTCTACCCTGGGTCCTGTGAGTCTTTTCAACTCTATGCAGACAAGGGAAGGAGCAAGGTGGAACAAGGTGGCCATGGATGTCACCTTCCTACTTCTATATCAGCCACAAATATTGATGTGTTCTGCCTTGTTTTTGTGGAAGGGAGACGGAGACAGGAGAATAAAGACAAAGAGAAGACATAAAGGAAAGAAATAATAGGAAGAAGGGAGAGTGAGACAGAAGAAAAGAGAGGGGGGAGAGGAAGGGAAGGAGGGAGGGGAGAGAAAGGAAAGGAGAGTCGGGGAGAGGAAGGAGAGGAAAAAGGGAAAAGAGGATGGAGGGAAAGAGGGAAGAGTGGAGGGAGGGGGAGAGGGAGGAAAGAGGGGAGGGAGGTAGAAGGAGAGAGAAGGTGAGTTATCTCTATTAGGAATTTCTGTTCATACTAAAACAAAGACTTAGATACAGAGGATAAAAGTACAATGAGAAAATATCTGAGCACTGTTAACAAAGGAAGACTGTGTGTGGGGACTTGAGATATAATCCAGAAATTACTAAAACTACAATTGTAGTATAAGCACCTTGCCTGCTATAAGAGTTTCAGTTTTTCCTCCCCCTCCCTTTCTCCCTCCCTCCCTCCCTCCCTCCCTCTCTCCCTCTCTCCCCCTCTTCCTTTCATTTGTAACAGTTTTCTTTACAGCTACACACCACAGAAAGGACAAAAGAGGAAAGATGCATTATGGGGAAAGTATATCATATTAGAAAAATGTCTTTGATGTCAGGTCAATAGATCATTAAATATTACTTATCCTTTTGCTTAATTAACTGATTATTGCATAGAACTTAGTCTGTGGTGAAATTTTGTTTTATTAACATTCTTACCTAATGACATAGAGATTATTTCAAACTATTTTTAAATGTGTTTTAAATATCAATAAAGGTTTTATATATCAAATTAAGCACGTACTGCCCTGCTGTACTCTCTTTAATCTCACCCTCATAGATTTTCAATCAGTTGTGGTCTTTTGATTAACATGATGCTCTACTTCAGGGCCAAATTATACTATAGGATACAGCCTCTAAACAATCTGTGAACTCGCATATGCAGATGCATGTGGGACTGCATAAGGGAATTCTGGTTCATGGCTGGGCATGTGCCGAGAACCCCAAGACTCTGCATGAGAACCGGCAGGAGTTCAGCGCACCCTCAGAACCCAGGGTCCTGAAAAGCAGTCAAGTCTCTATAGAATTACATTGTTCAGTCACATAGGCCAGCCATTACAGCCCCTCCCAAAGTACACAGGTAGAGGGCGTGATTAGAGGCCTCAGGCCATAGGGATTTACATACTAATGAAGGCCAGAGGATGGAGCAAATTAAGCATGCCTCTCCAGACCCTCCCCCTTTCTCCCTTCCTATTTAACTTGTGACTGGCCTGAGTTTTAGGGGGGTACAACCAGATCCATCTACCATCCGCCATGACAATAAACCCTTTTGGAACCAAGGACTTCCTCGTGTCATTGGGGCCTGCTGCCACCAAAGCCTCCAGGCTGCTGGAACCTTAGACCTCCTGCCGAATATGGGACCCTCCGGCAGTGTGGAAGCCTCCGGGCCTCCTCTGCTGAGGCCCTATTATTTCCCACAGATGCATGCAGCTACATGGGATAAAAATCATTGTTTTCACGCTGGGTGTAGTGGTATATGCCTTTAATTCCAGCACTCAGGGGACAAAAGCAGGTGAATCTCTGTGAGTCTGAGGCCAGCCTAGTGTATATAGGGAGTTTCAGGACAGGCAGGACTATAGACTATACAGTGAGACCTTCTCAAAAAATTAGGAATCAGTTGATAATAAGATCAAGAATTTATAAATCACGATTTATAACGAGATCCAGAGTGTCTTCTGAGTGGATTTAATAGTATAAGCTCATTGATTATTGGAGGTACAAAGCCTATGAGATAAGGGAAGGAGACTCGAGCAGGCAGCCAGTGGAGATAGCATGGGGTTGCAGAAGTCCTAAGTTGCCCCATTTCTGCTTCTGACCTTCCATGTCGTGTTTGATATGTGCCTTCCCTAGGCTGTGAAATACGATGATTCTATGTGCTCCTCATTGCCTGGCATGTGTTCCTCGATGGCTTGCTCAGTGGGATTGTGAAGGAAAGAAGGATTGAACGTTATTTGGCTGGTGGTAGAGAGGGGTAGGATCAATAACGGGCATCCTCTGAGCCAATAATCATTAGAAGAAAACGAGGAGCCTTTTGGTTCACATGGATTTCAGTTTTACTCAAATGAAGTGGAGTTTTGAAAACGTGATTGGTTTTCTAAATTTGACATATAATTATACATGCATTTGTACATGACAAACTATTAAGTAATTTAACACTCTTTCTCACACACGCTTCTGGGTAAGCTCTGCAATATAACGCTTCTCCTGAGCACAAGAAAAGAATGCCCTGTATCTCAGTCTTCTCACCTACACCTCCTTGAACATTCTCTAGATAATAGCTGCAAGACATTTCTTTTTACACTACATGCTCAAACTAGTCAGAATTGCTGCGTTTAAAACTACCAGAGCTCAGAACAAATCATCCTGGTATAAATTTGTTGGACATGAAATGTATGTTGACGGATTAAATAGCTTACGGATCTTCAACCTTTTACATGAGGAATGTGCTAACAATTTGTGTGGCTAAATAATGATGAGTTGTCACTTTTCTTCTTTTTAAAAGATGAGTTCTATTTTATAAATTATGTGTATGAGTACATGCCTGTGCGTGGGTAGGTACCCAAAAAGCCCAGAAGAGGACACAAGGTCACCTAGAGTTGGAACTATAAGCGATCATGAGCCATCTGACACGGCTCCAGTCTTCTGGAAGAGAAAGCTTGGTAGGTTAGCCTAATGCTGCTTGTGTTCTAATGCTAATTTGATGCCCCAGAGAGGAGAGAGTCTACACATAAGACCTGAATGACCCTGCCCCCAGTTAATTGTGATTGGTAAATAAAGATGTCAGTAGCCAATAGCTAGGCAGAAAAGAGATAGGTGAGGTTGAGTTTTCAAGGACTTGAAAGAGAAAGGATGAGGAGGAAGAAAAACATGCAGGATGGAGAAAGAGAATGGCCATGAGCCAAGCCATAAAATCATGGTTGTGTAGACTGGCCAGTTGGAGTTAAGAGCAGCCCAGATGGAACACAGAAAATAGTAAATAATAACTTGGGATTGTTGATAGGAAAGTAGATTCTAACAGCATGGAGGGCAGGCAGCTGCCCAGCTATTGTACTGACTAAGGCTATTTAAAAATTTATAGGCTGTGAACGTGTCTCTCATCTGAGAACTCAATGATCAAGGCAGGGTAGATGTTCCAGGCCAGGATTTTAATAATCCATTACTAGAAGAAAGAGCAGTACATGCCCTTAACTGGTGAGCTGTCTCTTTCTCCCTTTTTCTTTTTCTCATTGAACAAGAAGTTGAGCTGGCACCTACCTAGAGCATTGACCTCTACTCACTTGAGTTCATGGTACAGGGATGCATGTTACCATAGAAGAAAGTTGAACCCCAACCCAGCTGCAAACCCTCTGGCCTATAATGGTTACCTACCTGCATGATATGCTGGTGGAATGGTAGCATAAAAACCAAATGCCATCTGATTAGATTTAAGGCCCACTCCATAAGACACAATGCATGTTTAACATTGCTCAGCAGGTAAAGGACCTGAGACTAAATAGGCCATGTACCTAGGGGAAAACCAAATACGCCTGTTCTGCCAAAGCAACACAGCAGTGAAATGACTCTTAATGACATTCTGTTGTATGCATAGATCAGCTGGGGATAATAAACAGCCTCACGTTGTGTGGTATTTTACATGAGAGTGGCCTCCACAGGATCATGGTCTATGGATGTTCAGTCCATAGTTGGAGGGACTGGTTGGGAAGAAATAGGGAGCATGAATTTGTGGGAAGATGTGTGTCACTGGGGGTGGGCTTTGAGGTTTCAAAAACCCACACCATTACACCACAGTTCAGTCTCTCTCCCTCTTTCTCTCCCTCTCCCCTCCCTCCCCCTCTTCTTTTCCCTCCCCCTCCCTCTCCTTCTTCCTCTCCCTCCCCTCACTCCCTCTCTCCTTCCCCTCCCTCTCCCTCCCTTCTCTCCCTCTCTCCTTCCCCCTTCTCCCTCCCCCCTCTCCCTTCTCCCTTCCCCCTCTCTCTGCCTCATGCTTATGGATCAAGATGTAATTTCTTTAAGCTACTGCTTTAGAGTCATAGTCATGGTCTCTGCACAACAATAGAAATGTAACTAAGACATGTTTTCAAGATGGATGTCATGTCAGAGGTGGCACAGTGTATCGGTGTGCACTAGGGAGGAACCCTAGAATGACAGGGAGGTCATGGCATGTGTAGATCCAGCTCAGGTGTGCAGTTATTGGGAACACTTTAACAATGGGTCAGGAAGACATAGCAGTTATTATTCTGATTAATGGTGGAAGACGTCTCACCATTTAATCTAGCACCTCATAAACCAGAAAACTGAGTAAACTTTGACCTAAGTGTCTTCTTATCTATCTCTCTTTCTCTCTCTCTCTCTCTCTCTCTCTCTCTCTCTCTCTCTCTCTCTCTCACACACACACACACACACACACACACACACACACACACACGGGGGTGGGGTGGAGAAGAATTTATCTATCTGCCTCCTTCCCAGACCCCAAACCTGATTCCAATCTTTTGGCCTCTTTGCATATGCTCAGCTTGCTTATCAGAAGTGTGCCCTAATTCTTGTTCGAGAAAATGTGCCTTCTTCAGGGAAAGTACTTAATTCAGAGATTATTCAGACACTGCTTCCCGCTGTGAAGAAAGCATGCAGTTCACTAGCGACAGAATCACGGGGATCATTTTTCTCTTCTTGGTCTCCCTTGCCTCTCATCCAGTGTTGTCAGGACTTGCCAATTTAGCAAGGCTGCAGCCCTGTGCAGCACACAAAAAGAGACAAAAGGGGGAAATGAAAGAAATAAAAAAAAAAAGAGGAAGGTAGGGAGAAAAGAAGAGAGTCAGTGTTATTTTAGCCCCTGGAGGCATCTGAGACTAAGGGTGGCACAGAGCCTGATTTTATTTGTTCCAGATGAGATCAAAGGTCTGTAGTAACTCAGAATATTCCAGGAAGAAGTGGACAAAAATCTTCCAACAGAATTTGGCTTCATAGGTAGAAAAAGTCTCAGGAGAAATAGTACAAGTATGGGGCCAGGGTATGTAACCTAAGCTAAAGGGGTCCATTGTTGGATAAATTACCCCATCCTAAGAATTTCTTTCCCTTTCTCCACCACCCTTCCAAATGGGGAAAAAGTGGAAATCTGTTATTGACTGTATGAGTTACTTTTCTCACTGCTGTGACAAAATCACCAGAGGCTGCTTAAAACAGAAGAGATTCTTTTGGCTCACAGTCTGAAAGTGCAGTCCACCATGGTGAGGAAGGCATGGCAGTTGGAGGATGGGGCAGCTCATCACATTACACCCTCTGTCAGAAAGCAGAGACAGATGGGTGTCCTTGTGCACTTTATTAGAATGGAGTCCAGGACTCCAACCCATGAAACAGTGTCTATACCTTTAGGATGGATGTTCCCATGTCAGCTAACTCAATCTAGAAAATAGTTTGCAGACATACTCTGAGATTTGCCTCTTAGCTGATTCTAGAGCCTACTAAGCTGACAATTCATGTTGATCGTCATATGGACTCATTTGAGGAGTCATTAGAGAAGTTATGGAAAAGGCTTCAGCAAGAGCCAAGTGTTTCACCTATCTGGCAGCTCATCGCTAGTAGTCTGATATGGCTGAGTGGTGATGTGCAAGTATTCAGGGTTGGGAGGTAGTCTATCGTGGCTTTGATGTCTGACTTGCATAGCTGTGCACAATCTGAGAATTGGGGATTGCCAGATTTGCTGAATGCTTACACCTGAAGCAAATGGAGAGTCAGAGAGCAGCCAGCTTTTGTTAATGCTGCTCATGTGTGAAGGTTACTGTTTAGTATGCAGGGAGTTATTTTATTTACAAAGAGGAGCTGGAAAGATGGCTCAGTGGGTAAAGTGTCTGCTACGCAGATGTAAGGACCTGAGTTTTGCTTCCATAACCTCTTTGAAGGGGACATTTATCATCTATCTATCTATCTATCTGTCTGTCTGTCTGTCTGTCTGTCTGTCTGTCTGTCTATCTATCTACTTACCTACCTACGTATCTAGGATCTCTTGTAACCCAGGATAGTTTTAATCTTACTATGTAGCTAAGGATGGTCTTGAATTCCTGATCCCCCTGCTTCTAACAAAGGTGTTGCTGGGATTATTGGTGTGCTCTCTTGTATTCTGGTATCATTCTTTATCACTAACTCTGGATTCATCCTTTGAGAAAATTGAACCTCAATAAGAAACATTAATGTATTCTTTTGCTCACATAACAAAATATAAAGTTGTAACTAGTTGAAGACATGTATTATCTTTATATTGTTCTAAGCACTAGTCTTGTATGCTTCCATTATGTCTCATACTGATCTTACGAGATTGGCACTTAAAAATTGACATTTTATTTAATTTCAGTCCATAATGACACTGTGAGGATAACATTCACAGCTCCATTTTATAGACATTGAGTCTGTGGCACAGGGAGGTTAAGTCACTACTTTAAGTTTATAGAACTGGTTGTTGGCCTTTCTGTCTCCTCCAGTAGACTATAAGCTTTATGAAGGCAGAAACCCTGTTCCAAAGTCTGAAACAGTAAAGAGCAGAAATATACACAATCTATACTGGGGCAATACAGGTATAAGTATTGAGAGAAAGAAAGCATGGAGGGGTTTTGAACCTAGTGAGAAGATTTTTTTTTTTCTGAATCAATGGCCACCTGATTTTTTATTTTTAGAAATAATTTGTTAATTTTATTGTATTATGTTTAAGTGTATTAATGGTTTGCTTACACATGTGTCTCTGTGAAGGTGTCAGATTCCCTGGAACTGGAGTTACAGACAGTTTTGAGCTGCCACGTGGGTGCTGGAAATTGAACCTGGGTCCTCCAGAAGAGCAGCCATCTCTCCAGCCCCAGTGGCCACCTGATTTAAAGATATTGGCTTAGGCTCTTTAGTCTTAGTAACAGTTTATGTGTGTGTGTGTGTGTGTGGTGTTTATACTTAGGCCACTGGTGTATATGTACGTGTAAAGATAAATGGTCCTGTCCACACTCACATGTCAATGCATGCATGCCCTTATTATTGTATGTGTGCATGTGATGGAGTGATGGGGTGGCATTGTGGAAGGTCATTTAATATGTCTTACTTAGTTCACCAGCAAGCTAGATATGGAGATTAGGGGTTGTATGCATGCCTAGTATGTGCAAAGTCCTGTGTTCTTTCCTTAACTAGCAAAAAGAGGAAACTTAAAACACTATAAAGAAGAGGATAAGTAATGAAAACAATGCAAAGTAGGTTAATAGAGTCTGACGAATACTAAATCTTGATGCTATTGTACATTAGTAGATTAGGACATGCCCATTCAACTTATTGATGGTATATTCCCCAAATTCAAAGGTCTGCAGTGACATTAGAATAAACCATCAGAGTAGGAAGGACCAAATCCTGCAGTCTGTTACTGGTTGAATAAAGAATCTGACCTTCATCTGAACCAACAGTGTGGGAGACCCTGTAGGGCTTTAAGGGAGATAAAAAAAAAAAAACAGACTTGCATTTTTAAAGATCAGTGTAATGCAGCATGAGTCGTTGTCGAGAGGGATGCCAGTGAACACAGTATCAGGGAGAATACTGGACTGTGAGATTGAAGGGAGGGCTAGGGCAGCGATCGGGGAGTCCAGGGACTATTAGGGGGAAAAAGCCACAGGAATTGCAGACAAAGCTACTGGGGGTGTAGGGAAAAGGCAAGGCTTCCAGACCTCTGGAATAATAGAGGAATCATTCAAAGGAATAGAAAATCCCAAGAGAGGACAAAATTGGAGCTATTTGCTAGAGAAAGGACAACTGTTTCGATACATATAGGAACACAAAAGCAAGAACACAGCAGTTCTTTAATCGGAGACTCACTTGATTTAAGGACTCTTAGGCTAATTGAAGGGCCTGTTATAAAAGCAAATTTGACGTCTTGCAGAAAACACCCAAAGACTAACAATCACTGCTGTGTGCAGCGTGTGATCCTTGGCTCATTCCGAAGACCTAGTCAGCAGCCACATCCCCTACACTGGGTTTCCTTTTAAAAATGCTCCTTTCTGTTACAACTACAGGTTCTTCAGCACAAGTGGCGTTGTTTCTTTGTGTAATACTGTATTCCTCTCTGTATTTTAGAAAGCCCAGAGAACAAATATTCATCACAGGAGCAATTTATATAGATTTTTAAAATATGCATTTTATACAGTTATTTGGTTTCATAAGCAGCTGTGGTGATTTGAATGAGAAATGCCTGCTATAATCCTGGGCATTTGAACACTTGGTCCCCTGATAGTAGTGCTGTTGGGGGAGGCTTAGGTGGTGCAGTATTGCTGGACCAAGTATGATACTGGGGGCAGGCTTTGAGAGTAAAAGCCATACCTCCTTCTAGTATGCTGTTTGTGAGCTCTCAGCCATGCCTGCTGCTTGCTGCCTTGCTTCTTTGCCCTCATGGACTCTTATTTCCCTGGAACCATAAATCCAAATAAACTCTTTCTCCTATATGTTGTTTTGGTTGTGGTACTCTGTCATAGCAACAGAAAGTGACTAATACAGCAGCCTACTTTTTAAAAGGTGCTCATGAATTTGCTACCACACCTATCATTGGCTAAGACCCTTACTGTGTGCAAGTGATTTAATGTGGAACTGTAATGGCCTAGGATTAAGAAGGGGGGATGGAAGGAGAGCATCAATCCTCGATACCTCAGATGAGGACAGCAGAAGTTGGCTCTCTCCTCCCTCCCACCCTAGTGCCAGGAAGCCAGCTGCTCCACCATCAACCCTAGTAAGAATTTACTACTCTGACAGTTAGCGGTTACCAGGCTTCACTTCTTGTTTGACTTTACAAAGTCCCTGTTGTGCATCCTCCTCTCCAACCCCCAGCGCCACCCCGTCTTCCAGCCCCTGAGTATGCAAATGAGGCATCTTTCAACACTGCTATCCTGGCCAATTATACATGGCCACATAAACCTTGTTCAAGACACCCTGGAACTTCCCCAGGGACACAAATACCTCTGCCCCCACCCACATTGAACAGAAATTGTTCTCTAAAGCTGTCCCCAGGTGTATGTTCTTTGCCTGTGCAATCACTGCTGAACACATCCCCAGAGTTTTTCTCCCTTCACTCTAACCCTGTGCACAATGGGCCAGGCTACCTCAAGATGAAGAAGTGGACATAGCCGACAATTTAAGTGCACAATATTGTTCTGTCTGTTCTGTCTCAGTATTCCTGTGAGGGACATATTTATTACTGAGGAAATGGAGGCTTAATGAGGTTCTGTCCTTGATGAAATGTATCATAGCTTGGAGTTGGTAAGTCAGGCTCCAAAGTCTATGTTCTTTCTACTGTGTCTCAGAAATGCCTTAGGTATGATTTCAGTGCATCTCCAAGGGCTCATGGCTTGAATACTGGTTAGTAATGCTAAGAGATAGTGGGACTTGTATGATGTGGGGCCTGGCAGAAGACCTTTAGATCCTTATGGGCCCTGTCTTCAGAAAGGTTAAAGCTGTGTTCATGAGAGCTTGATGTACTGAGAATGTTGTTATGAATTTACTACCTGTCTCATCCTTTGAGTTCTTTCTCTTTCATGCACTCTCATCAACCTACCTTCTATGAAGCCCTCACCAGAGGCTGAACTGACAGGACAATCAGATCCTAGAATTCAGTCTCCAAAACCCCAAACTAAGTAGACCTCCTTCTGTACAAAGTACTCAGCCTCAGTTATATAGTATAGAAACTGAAAACAGACTGAAATAGGCCCTTGGTATTAGCCTTTTGCTTCAAAGCAGAAAGGCAGAGTCTTCTCCATTAGCAAGGTTAAGGGGAAAATCAAAACCAATAAAATATTTGTACATTTAAAAAAAAAACCTTACTGATGCTACATTAGCTAATGATGCCATCTATAGAATAGGTTTCCAAAACTTTTTCCTAGACTTCTTCATTAATCACAGTTTTGTAATGAAAGACAAGGAAACTCTTTCCTTTTACTGAGTGTATGCCCTATGGTTGAAGGGACAGTTGATATGGGAATCACTGACCCCATTCCGCAGGTGAAAAGGAGAAGCAACTTGACTAGTTCCATTACATGTTGGTAATCTGTGCGAAAGAATTTCATCTGTAAACTGAAAAGTCCACTGCTCTTCTATTCATGAGGGAATATTGCTGGGGCCTTTTGTTTGTTTGTTTGTCTATGAAAGAAAATGTCAAATTATTCCTAGGCCATGGAATGCTAAACAATGATTTTGAGTGACTTGTACCGAGAAATCAATGCTCAATTTTTGATGACCTTAATCTTTTTCCTGGACAGACAAACATAGTTTTTATTTGACCTCAACATTCAAGGGAGGGCAGTATTGCAGACCAGTATCAAATATAAACAAAATAAAACAAAACCAAAAACTAAAACCAACCAACCAATCAACTAAACAAAAAAAATCATCTGAACAAAATTTGTTTACTGAGTTGGCATTATTCTCTTTATCTAAGAATCCTTTTCAAACAACTCACTTTGTGCCTGGTCCTGTTTAAAAGAACTCACTGTGTACCTAGTCATGTTGTAAAACATTCACTATGTGTAATAAGTCATGTTGTAAAGCACTCACTATGTTCTTGGTCTTGTTGTAAAGCACTCACTGTGTACCTAGAGATGTTATAAAACACTCACTGTGTACCTGGACCTGTTGTAAAGCACTCACTGTGTGCCGGTTCTGTTGTAAAGCACTTACCATGTACCTAGTCATATTGTGTTTTCAAATATTAACTAATTTTGTCTTCATAATAATCCAATGGGGTAGGTGCCTCTGTGACTCTCCTTTGACAATTGAGAGTCTGTGATCTACTTAACCATTTAGTTTCTTAGGAACTTATCCAAAAATGGAAGAAAATCATCCCACTACTTGAAACAGTTGTGTGAATTAAATGAGGCAGTAACCATGAGAAGTGTTTGGGATAGTGTACAGCATTCAGTGTCCTCCCTGAGATGCAGAACACTAAGCAGCATACAGAGTGAGTTCAACTCACTCCTTCCTACAAGTAGTTAAGGGAAAGGAGTCAATGCATTTGACCTTAGCTGAAATGCCCAACAGTGGGGATATGGAACCTGAAGAAACCACCTCCAGTAGCCAGACAGGACCCCCAGTGGAAGGATAAGGACAAACCCACCTACAAAATTTTTAACCCAAAATTGGCCCTGTCTAAAAGAAATACAGGGACAAAGTTGGGGTAGAGACTAAAGGAATGACCAACCAGTGACTGATCCAACTTGGGATTCATCTCATGGGCAGGCACCAATCCCCAACATTATTAGTAATGCGATGTTGTACTTGTAGGCAGAAGCCTAGCTTAGCTGCCCTCTGAGAGGCTCCACCCAGCAGCTGACTGAGCCAGATGCAGATACCTACAACCAAACATTGTATGGAGAGTGGGTACCCCTAGAAGAGTTAGGGAAAAGATAGAAGACCCTGAAGGTGATGGCCACCCCACAGGAAGACAAACAATGTCAACTAATCCCTGGGAGCTCCCAGAAAGTGATACCAATCAAAAAGCATATGCAAGCTGTCCCAAGGCCCCCAGCACATATGCAGCAGAGTGCTGCCTTGTCTGGCCGCAGTGGAAGATGTGCCTTAATCCGGCAGAAACTTGTTGCACTAGGATGGGTGGATACCCAGGGGGATCCTCTCAGAGGTGAAAGGGAGGGAGATGGTGGGAGGAACCAGGATGGGGGTGAGTGGAAAGGAGGAGTATTTGTGATGTAAATATATAATTAAAAAAAAAAAATCAAGGAAGTGATCAGCACCAAAGGCATGGACAGCACCCTCTGTCTCTTCCAGCCAGAGCAGGTATGGGTACATCAGAGTCCAGAAATAAGGGCTTGTTAGTCCTTGAGAGAATAAACCCACAGGAACCACAGTTTCATACTCTGCCTAAGAAATACAAGGCCACTTAGCAAGAGAATACCTTAAGGAGCCAGCTTCTCCATGCCAATGTGACTTTGACCTTTATTTGGCACAGTGAGCTCTTTTCAACAGGACCAGGGACACAGTGAGTTCTTTGCAAAGGTTTCTTTAGATAAAGAGGATACTGCCAATTCAGTAAACAAATTTTGCTCAGCTGGTTATGGGTTTGTTACCTGTCTTCAGCCACTTCTTTGTTGAAGGCTTTGTTCTACCTTTATAGCTGGCACAGACTTAGTTTTCTTTGCCTCACTGTTAGAGGCAGGTTGGCCAGGTTTTCTGCTGATATCCCACACTGCCTTCTTCCCATTCGGTTCCTTTCTCTCCACCTTAACCTTGTAAATAACCTCTTTGTAAAATCCTGTTACAGCCCTTTTTGAGTACACAATTTCTTTCCTCTCAGGACTCTAATAAATTGAAAGGGAGTATAAGAAAAAAGAAAATAGAAAACTCACTGTGTGATAACGTGGTAAGAGAAAACAATACACTATTACCATGGACATGTTCTGGGTGAGGACATAAGCTAAACCTGTGGGCATTTGCTCCTCTCATCCCTTAATTTGGCTTGTGAAGTGATTATATTAGTTGCCTTACTATGAGATTTAGGTTTTAAACACCTTTTTGAGGGCAAACCAGGTTATGCCTGCATGATATTGAGGCTGACAGTGCATCTGTTCCTGCTTGGTGACAAATGGGAGCAGACTAAAGAGACAGGACATTAAAAGTCAGCACCACTAGAAGGTCTCAAAGCTGAGGATGATCCCACACAGTCCTCTCTGACGGCTGTAAGAAATGATAACTCTCAATGGGCAGCATACATTGGCCTTACCCAGGTATTCTCCCAGTGGCTAGAAGCATGGTCTCATCAGACAATAACTTCAGACCCAGGTTTTACCTCATTTCTATAAAGCAGGCACCTCCTGCCTGCACCAAATCCACAAGACTCTGTTTTTCCTGCTATCCAAAGTACTCACAACAAGGCTGCCCATTCCTCCTCCCCTCTTATCCCTTATATACTGATCCCACGAGCTGTATTTGAACATATTCTAAGGTGTAAAGTCCTAAGCAGGGTTATTTTCTTTAAGTGGTAAAAACGACATGAAACTCTTGTTTTAAATTTTGAAGATTGTGAGCCTCTCCTGGAGAATTTCTGAGAGCTTGACTGTAGTAGTTCAGTGGGAGGAGTAGTATCAGCAATAGACATAGCTATGATTATTGCAGGTGCAACATCTATTAGAGGAAGAGAGTTGCATACCAAGTATCCACGGTCTCTTTTTACTTACTGACCACCTCCTGTTTTGTTGGTGATGGCAATGTACCCAAGTATACTGGTTAGTTTTCAGTCAACATGGGGGAGTCATCTGGGATGGGGGAATCTCAATTGAAATAATACTCAAGGAGACTGGCCTGAGGTAAGTGTGCAGGGACACATTTTTCTACATAATGATTGATGATGATGGGGTAGACCCCAGACCACTGGAGGGGCAGTGTTTCCGCTGGCCAGGCCAAGAAGTCATTCATTCTATGAGAAGGCAGACTGAGCAAGACATGGACAATACAGGAAACAGAACTCCTCCACAGTTGCCTTGACTTTCCTCAGTGATGGGTATAATATGGAATTGTAAGAAAAATATACTACTTCTACCCCAAGTTGGTTTTGGTCAGTGATGTATCACAACGGAGAACCCTAACTAGAACACCTAACCCAAACCCTAGCCCTAGCCCTAACCCTAACCCTAACCCTAACCCTAACCCTAACCCTAACCCTAACCCTAACCCTAACCAAGAAAGCACTGTGCCTGTCACCTGCCCCCTGAAAACAAGGATGCTTACTGTGGATATGCATCTTTAATGACACTTCATGGGGCTTCAGAGGAGCATCTCATCAGCAGAAAAGGGTGAGCAAATGTTAATCATTTTCCTCCTAGGCTCCTCATCAGTCCTCATTCCTGTCTGGGATGAGGTCATGATGCCCAAAGTGGAAGGGGATCAGGCCTTGGATGGCAAAGGAAGGGAACTTAGCACATCAAAGGCATCTTGTAGCCACCACACCTGCAGTACACAATCTACTTTGGGACTTTGTGAAGTGAGACAAAGCACATTTATCTGGTTAGGTACTGACAGCAGGGCTTTGGTTCTGGATCACATCTTGTCGCTCTCTACTGTCCAATGTCAAAGCCATTGTCCACATGTACATGGCTAATTAGCACATGAATAGATGTTATTAGTAGTAAGGAATTACTAACAGTGCTATTCAATCAATTGAATTTAAATTTTAAAATAGTATAGTCCATGCTCCCATAAGCTACAACTTGATATTTTTTGCTAATCATTGAGAATTTTGAATTGAATTATGATGTGCTATAGATGCAAAATACTAGATTCTAGAGATATTACCACAAGAGTATTAAAGCTCATCAATATTTTTAGATTATTGGTTACATCAGAAATACACTCCGAATGTACTGGGTTGAATAAATGACTTTGCTATTGTTTTTTGTTTTTGTTTTTGTTTTTGTTTTTGTTTTTTTTTACATTATTGGCTTCTAGACAAGTTAAAGCTGTATACACAGCCCACATTACTTCTCCCCCCACCATGGAAGAGTGATGTTCTACCGAGATGTCATTTATCATGTGCTCATGGGTCCTGGGGTCAGCACTTCACATTTATCTCATGAGGATCATAGATTAACTTCTTGTAGGGAATTCTATTTCCTTCATCTTTCTAAAGAAGCCTGAGAGGCTGCTTTACCCCAAAGTCCCTAGCTGACTAGGGGGAGGCTTCTGGCTGTATTCAGCTCTTTAACAGGTGGCTTCAACCAATACGTGCTCCTGGGAGCTCAGCATGTATAACTGTGCATAGATCATTAAGCTTTGTACATTGAAATGGTGATTGATTGCAGACCAGTCTCCAGTAAGTGCAGCTAGAGAGACCAAGTAGGACTCACTGAAAAGATAATATCAGTTAGAGGGTTCTGGGATACTGCTGTATGTTAACTGTCATCTGAGGCAGAATGAAGTTGATTAAGGATGCCCTGCGTCTGTCTTCCATTAACAACAAGCAGGGGTTCAGGGAGGATATATCAACCTGGTATAAATCCCAGCAAAGTAGGGGTGACAGCTCAGATGTGTGTGAGCTAGCAGTATGTTGTAGAGAAAGCAAAGAATGAAGTGTTTGGCCAGACATAGCTTCTCTTAAAGTTACTGTCAAGAAGTCTACGTTTGTTCTGAGATATTTTCCTTGGGAATTCGGTGTTCTTACATGAATATATAACTTCATCTCTGCTCTTTCTCACAAAGATTTTGGGTAAGCTCGTCTCATTTTGCTTTTTCTACAGGAAAATAAGCAATTACAAGCCTGTATTCTTTTTTTAAAAAAAGAGTTTATTTTAGTTTTGACTACCTGTACATATGTATATGTGTGTTGGTATGTGCATATGAGTGCAGGTGCCAGTGGAGGCCACAAGAGGGGGACAGATGTCCTGCAACTGGAGTTATAATCAGTTATGGGCCCCTGACTTGGGTGCTGGCCACAGGATTCAGGTGTTAAGCAAGAGCTTCAAGTGTTCCTAATTGCTGAGCCATCTCTCTAGTTCCCCCGACACTGGCCATCTTATATGACATCCAATGGACTGGACTTTAAAAATGCCATCGCCTTACCAGCTTGCTGTCCATGTTTGGTTTGATACAGCCAAAAATTACTTTATTTCTGACTATTTTACCAAAAGTCAATGCGCACAGTTTTATTGAGCCCCTTTCCAAAAAATAAATTAATTAATTAAAGTAAATTGAATTAAAACCCCCCACCATGTAAACAAATTGTTTTGTGTGCGTCTTTATGTATCCTAACATGAATAGTGGGTTAGGAGGCAGGCATGGATGTTTTTACTATCGTGGCAATAATGTTTTACATTTCAGCTGTGCTTTTCGAATCATAGCATCTTACAAAGCTCCAGAGTGGGTGATAACTTGGTGCATTCCACCACCACATATCACATTTTTAGAACAGTATGTGAAGGATAAAGGGTGGCTCCCACATCAAGGGAAATAACAAAAGCCATTTCCACCATGGCTAGATCAGAGGATGCATGACGTTTTCCAGGTTTGTCTCTGTGAGTCTTATTGGCCTCATTGGATCTCAAATAGGAAGAAGACAATGGTTACTTGTTACACTTTCCAGACTTAAAATAGAGACAGAAAGATTTGGAATTTAGAAAGATTACCAAAGCAGGTCCTAATGAGGGTCAAATGGCTTTTCTGCACATACCTAGCTGTCACAGCAAGGACCCTGGACATGTTGATTGCTGTTCCTTTGTTACTTCCTTTGTGTGCCTACCTTTAAACACAGGGAGGCTTCCCTATACTTGTTTCTCTGCTTTTCTCTGTATTGCTCTTCTACTTTTTGTTCTGCCTTCTCCCAGACTTTCTCTTTTTCTTCACTCCTACCCCCATTTCATTACCATCTTCCCTTTTGTTTTTCTTCACATTAGAGTCCCAGCTCATTATTTTCCTTCTCAGGCTGACATTATAGTCCTCTCTGGGGTTCCTTTCAGTGGAGGCCAAAACCCAAGTGGCTGTCACACAACACGATCTTTCGAGGGAATGTACTTCCGAATTTGGCCACGAGGGGGTGTGTGCGCAATATCTGTGGCATCTTCCCTGCTGAACAGACTGTTTGGCTGGGTGGCTTTGCTGCAGTGAAGAGAATCATCTAAGAGGACCTGGACTTGCCACCCACCAGATGGAAAGAGGACTTGCATGGAAAGGGTGTGAACACAGAGCAAGGAGGCTAGCTGTCTCTAGGTATGAGAATGATTGATTGGGCTGGAAGACATAATTTTCCTGTTTTTAGACTGAGTGGAATAGAAATGACAGAGTATCTGAATGCACAAGTATGTGTATATGTGTATATGTGTTTCTCTCTTTGTGTACGCATTATGTTCACGTGTGTATACATGTGCATGTAAGCAAATGTGTCCAATTCTGATTCCAATGTCTGGACTATTTCAACTTTCTTAGCCACACTTATTTGATGTCTGAGCTTCCTTCCCGCTGTCCTCTGCATGGAGTAGGGGAGGCCTCATGGAGTCACTCCTGATCTATGGACGTGCTCTGCACTCTGAGCACTCCTGCCTTCCAAAGTTTCTCCTACCCTTCCAGGGTTGCATTCTGTCCTTCCAGCCATAGTCTAAGCTTCTGTTACCTGTTTTCTATGGCAACAATTGGACTCAGAGACCAGAGTGGATCTTCTTGGTATCTTTTGCTGTAACATGCTCATGACAGATTTCGAGGTGAGGCTATGCCATCTTTTGGTGTCCTCCTTACATGACAAAGCCACCGACTTGAAGATTTGAGTAACAATGACGTTAGAGGTTTTTTTTTTTTTTTTTTTTTTTTTTAAAGATGAGTGATGCCTGAATAAATGACTGCTTGCATTGAACTGACTGCTCAACCAGATGCTGGGCTAAGGAGCTGAGAAGGCTCCAAGGACACAGAAGACAAAGAACTTAGTGTAGTAAGCATGAACAAGGGCATAAATAACATTGGTGCGGAGAGGAGGAGGCGTCAGAAACATTAACGCTGTATCCATGAGGAGGTTAGTGAGGTCTAAATCTTAACTGACCCTGAAAGATGGGCATCACCCTTTCCTGGTGCTCAGAGATAGTGCGTGCTGGGGTGAGATTGGTACCTAGTAAGCAAGGGATATGGGGGCCAGAATGAGCCCTGGTTTGGACTTTTCCACTCATGAGATTGTAACACAGGGATCATAACTCTTACACATTCAAAGGGAAGTTTATAACGTGGGCAGCAATTCTGACATGGAAGAAAACTAGCTCACCGACACAGATGGTGTGATTGGTGCATGCCCTGATGATGTCAAGCACAGTATCAGCAGTGTCTGACTCACTGGAGCTAATGTCAGAGGCTTAGGATACATCATCTGTCTCTCCCTGGGAGAGAAGGGCTGGAAGTCGGTGGAGATTATAAGGTGACAGCCATCCCTCTGGGGTTACAGAGACTTGGCTGTGCTCCTCCTGGTAGCCTGGGATGATGGGTAACATTGGCTTGGGAAATCTTGCATCTCTGAGACTGAGAGTCAAGTCACTGACCTGGATCTGAGGAAAAGGTAGTTCTGGTCCTTATGTCAGCTGAGGGACTCCTTGGAATGTGGACAGGAGCTTCGGAGCCTTAGGTAAAGTCACCAGTGGCATTATGTCCTTGCCCAGAGGGACCACTGGAGAAGGGCTCTTTTGCTTCTAAACCCAGAACAGTCTCAGCACACAGGATGTGGTTGGCTAGAGCAGAGTATTCTGGAGAGATCTCTGGCCTAGCATCCCAAAGACTTGAATTTATATCACTGCCTGCTGATGTTTATTCAGGAAAGCTTTAACTTTCTCCAAGACCTAAATCTTTCATTTTCTAAAGGATTTGAAAGTTAGAGACCACAGGATGGTGGCTTCATGAAGAACAGCAGAGTAGGCAGCACGACATGGCAGTCCCCTGTACTAGATCTTATGGTCCAGCCAGACTGGTGGGTGGGGACCATTTTCTGAGCCTCTTACAGGAGCATCAGTCTTCTCCCCTGGAGGACCCAGCATGGGCACTCACAGTGCTGGGCACCTGCCCTCTTGGAAGGTTCTGTGAGGAGGAGGGTCCTGAGCAGACGCTTCTCCATCTCTGTTGTCGGCCTCACAGTATACAGTCCTCCTCCCCAGCTGCTGGTGGGATGTCTCTGCCAAAAGCTCCAGTGGGGGTGAGATGCAGACCTAATCAGTCTCAGATCACTACCTGGGAAGGGTTAGGTGTGGGAAGGGTTTAAAATAGGAGGGCCTGGCATCTCAGATTGCCAGTGGTGGCACAGTTGGCAAAGTATAAAATTATTCAGCCTTAGAGATTTCTTGATGAGTAGATGGTGATAAACGGAATCTTTCCTGCAGGTATCAAGAGGACGATGTATAAAGCTGCCAGAGTGGCTTGGCACTTAGTAAATGCTTATAATAAAGATAATTAGCAACTGCTTAATAAAGATACTCATCAGTGAAAGTTTAGACTACTACCGAGGCAGAAAATGGAAGACAGGTCAGGAAGCGCTGTTTCACCAGGAACTCTGTCTGCCTCTCCTCCTCAGCAGTGCTTGTCACTGGAATTCAAGTCTAGGGAGACTAGAGCAAGAGGTGCGTGCTTCCATTTAGATGGAAAAGGAGAAAACTCCCCAACTGCCTCTAGGGACTGCTGACGTAACCTAGGTGTTGGGGGTCCAGATTCGAGGCTCAGACTTGGGGCACACTGCATGACAAGACCAGCATGGGGCTCAGGGTCAGAAGCAGGATCTGTCCTTATGAGCTTACTCTGCTGGGGTTGTGCTCCACGTCCAACATCGAAGACCACACAGATGGTGTTGCCTGCTGCCTTTTGAAGCTTCTGCCTCAGAGAGCAGCCATGCGAGGGAGACTGCCACGGAACAGTCTGGCTTTTATTTTGTGCAGAGTGCTTGTGAGATAGTAAATCCCCAAGAGCTTCCTAAGAAATAATCTTTTCTCATCTCATGATAGATGAGGAAGCTGAGGCACAGATGACCTAAGTTTGCTAAAGGGTCACAACTAGTTAACCATTGTATTTTACTGCCTCTTGTCAGTTCTGACTAAAGAGAGACGGGGTGGGGGGGTGTTGCAGTGGACTCTGGAGTCCCACCTTACCTGCAACCAAGTACACACAAGGCTGGAACAAGGAATCAGGTGCTTGGGGGATTCCTGCAGCAAACTTTTATGGTGCTTTCCCTGACACCAGGTGTTTGAGACCTCTCCCTCAGACAAAATTTGGTGTTCCCCCAGATAGTCCCAGGATAATGACAGCAGACTTATAGTTCTGTGAACAGCTTTAGTGTAGAGTGAGAGGGAAAATGTAGCAATTAAGGTTTTTCTGGGGAAGTCTTGAGCACTGTCAAGGGGCTCTGGTTATCAAGGTTGGGACTATGATATCCTCTGAACAGGGACTCAGGAGTCCTTGACCTAGTCTGGGACATTTATTCCACACACCTCAAAGGATCTACAAGGAACCTGGGAGAGTATTTGCTGGGGTCTGGTTGGGTGGCTCGAGGGTGACTGAAGACATCCTCAGGTATAAAGTGTTCTAATGTGTGACAGGTGAGGTGTGGTAGGTTCCCTACTGGGGACAGTTTAGAAAGGCTCATTCATCCATGTCCAGACGCCACCATGTAAGGAGAAGGGCAATCGGGAGCAAGTCTTGGAAGACAAAGACAGTCTGAAGGACAGGCGCTTTTATGTAACCGACCTCTCCGCCAAGGGTCTCAGGAGGCTGGCGTTTCAAGTCCGGCCCGGCGGTATTTTCGTACAAATCGCAGCGGACAGCAAAGCGACCTAAGTTAGGCAAGTCCGTGGAGCTTTGGTGAACAAGGAGCCTGGTCGCAGTGCCTGTTCCCAGAGCCTGGCAGTATGAATCTGGGCTCCAAAGGCTCTGCCCTTGTCCCTCCACCCTACGACGGGTGACCTTGGACGCGCCACTTGACCCGTGAGCCTCAGTTTCCCAGACTGCACATACAAGGCAATGCTGGACAGCTTAGAGGTGTTCACCGGAGAGCCTGAGATGGAGACCCCGGGTCCAGGGACCAGAAGCGCCCCTACAACATCCCCGCCGCGGGCCCGCGCAGTCCCAGTGCCCCCACGAGGCGGCGCGCGCCGGGCGGTCGGCACAGCGCGCAGGCGCGGCGGGCGGGGCGGGGAGGGCGCGGGGCACTG
>NW_021604669.1:5683600-5688821 GCF_004785775.1 Grammomys surdaster | reverse complement strand
AGCATGGAGGAGAAGTACCTGCCGGAGCTGATGGCGGAGAAGGACTCTTTGGACCCCTCCTTCACGCACGCCCTGCGTTTGGTGAACCGAGGTGAGCGCGCCGGCCGTTAACGGCACCCGCGTAGCCGGCTCCGGGGAGGAGGGAGGAGGCCCGACATCTGCATGGGACTGGAGGCGCTTCCGTGGGGACCCTGATGGACCCAGGGGAAACTTCTGGGAGGAGGACAGCGAGCGTGTAGGAGCCCGTGTCTGGACCGATCCTGGATGAGCCCACCGGAGAGAGAGAGTGGGGCGCCCTGGGACCTGGGGTATTCGGGGTGTCTGAGTTGCTGGAAGAAAGCGCTGGAGGGATATGGATGGGCTTGAGCGGATCGGCTGCGCAGGAGGTGAAAGGGAACAGGTGCTTGGGTTGTTAGTGAAGTTTGGGGACCTTGGAAGAGGTTTGGGGTCAGATCCTCCAAGCACGACAGCGGGGAGGACTCCAGCGGCCCCGAGGGAGGAGCCCAGCCCCACTCCCACGGTTTTTCTGTGTGTGCCTAGGCGGCCGCCGGCTGGGCAGTTTGCCGTTCCTGGGGGCGGGCACTCATGCCAGCCTGGCAGGCAGGTGGCCCTTAAGGAGGTCTCAGTTTGGTAGAGGAGGCCCGCCAGAGAGCCAGTTCTTGCTCGCCCTTTCTGTTGTGGAGACAAACTGGGCGGGTGACCCTCATTGGTGTCAGGCTTAGGGTTGAACACATTGCAAAGGAACCACCACTCGCCTGTGCCATTTTTGACACTCCTCCAACCAGCGCGGTTGGAAAAGGAATCGGGAAGTGCCAAGGACAGGGAAGCTGGGGTTTATGGAGGCACGCCTACCCAGGACAGTTTTCTTCAGGTTTACTTCTCCTCTGGCTTCCTGAATCATCTGTTGGGATGGAAGGTAAATGAAGCCCTGCCTTCCCCGGATCTATCTGCTACACCCGGGTCCAGCATGTTTCATGTTTCAGAGGAAGCTAGTCTGGGAACCTTTTTTTTTTTTTCTACTCCTTTTTTAAAGGATATGACAGAGACATTATCTGGTCAGATTTGTAACCATTTTATGAATCAGTTTGTGTAGTGGATCCTATTGGGGGTATGCTGTTCACAGTGCTGGTCGTGACTCTTATTGTTGGAAGAGAAAAATGAAGCAGACATATTCTATTTGTGTGTAGACACCTATGTTTTAGAACCACGACCTCTGTTACTTGCCTATTGTCGACAGTTGTCAGGAGTAGGCTGTTGTCCTCTTGTCGGGGTGGTGGAGAGACTTACCTTCTCCAAGAATTTAAGCTTCTTTGAATTGTTGAACAGAAATATATTTGCTAGCCGCTCCCATTAATGGCATGATTTCTTTAATGTAATGGGGCTTGTGAAAAAGTAATGGGCGTTCACTCTTAAATTAGTGAAAAAGAATTTTAAGTTTTACTGCCTGGTCCCTCTGAACAGTTAGGTCCCTGTGTGAGGTTTGTATCCCCTCTCCCTATGATTTACGTATATCTTGCTGCTTGCTGGGCTGTCATCTCTGTACGAAATTTCTTTGTACATTATGTGAGATCGGTGGATTAGAAATGGTCTGGACTGTGAAACCAAGTACAGTTTTCCGGGTGAAGAGACCAAATGAAACTTGCTTCGTACTCAATCAGGGAAACTGGTTTTAAAGGATAACGAGTTCTTTTAAAAGTCTGGATTGTTTTCCCGTGCCGTGTTGTCACATTCGTGTGCTGTTAAGATGTTCACAGTTCCGTTGGCTCCTGTGTCTGCTAGGGGTAATAGTGGTTCCATTTCTTGAACCAGACACTGGTTCAAGACAGAACTTGGTTGCCTTGCTTGTCATCAGGACTGTAATTCTTGTAAGAAGTACGTTTCTTAGCGGTGAAGCAAAGTCTGCTGCCAGGATGCTCCTGTTACTGCGAGTTTTACATGACTTGAGATGGAGCCTGATACCCAGAACACAGTGCTCTGTCATTTGAAATATTAATTACGGTCTGTTACGTAACCCCAACATTACAAGCGCTTTAGAAAAATCAGCTCTGAAGTCAGCATTTGGGTGATTTTTTTGCCAAGTTTTATTTGAAACCTGATAGCCACCCTCTTACCTGTTATATGGAAGCATTGTTATTCTTATTTTGCTATGTATATATTTTTACTACAAGGAAAGTCTCTTTTTAGAGGTTATGCTGGAATCTCCCACAGGTGAGAATGGTTAGTTTACTATGATGTGGCATGTAAGAGAGACTCTGCAGCTAATGTCTCCAAAGCTCATTGTCCTTAAGGTTTTGCACGGTATTTACAAAGTTTCCACTGCGCTTGAAGACTTGTTATTTAGTTCTATACTTGCTCTTCCAATCTTCCAGGCAAGACAATCAGTGCTCTCCCAGAGGCTGCTGGGACCTCTGCTGCATAGCAGCCTGTAGGTACTGAGAATTAATTTGAACCCACATCTACTGTCTTAAAAGGCATTCTTCTTTCTACATGTGACGTCCCCCTAAAAGATGAAATGAACTCTCCGTGCTCGTCAATTTAAACCACTGTTGAAATCAATACAGTGAATATGATTGTTTCTGGTTAATTTAATGTAAGAGAGGGAAGTACTATGTCCTTTAGAAAGATTGATGCTGCTGTTGGAGACAGGGGGCTCTTTCTGCATTTTGAAGAAGCAGACCTCCATTGTAGACTTTTGAAGGATTTAATTTCCAGGCCAAGGCACCTGTGAATTAAAGCCCTCCCGTGACCAGTATTTTAGTTTAGTAATCAGCACCGTACGATAATGAGACAGATTATAAATGAGACATAGTTATTTCAGAATGCGGTATTCATAAACATCGATCAGCGTCCTGGCTGAGTTATCACTGTTGCTACAGTCTTTAAGTAAGGACTGGTGCAGATAGCCGTCTTGTGTGAGAGACTTCTGCCAGTGCAGGTGCGCACCTGCCTTTTGTCCAGGCTGGTGGTTCCTGGTGGACGTGAGTTTTCCAAAAACTCTCTTCGCCCCAAATGCAAAATTTTATTGGACAAAAAAGTAAGGCTAGTGCTTAATTGACATCGAAGACAAAAGAAGTCAGGTTTAGTAAGAAAGGAAAGAAATATAGCTTTGGTGTTCGCTCACTGTTCCCCAGCTTGCTCCCCCAGTCATGCCTACACTGTGAACTGCTGCACTTCTTGCTAGGGAGGTTAGTTTGAGACTACAGGGGTGGTACACACTGTGTGTTGCATTTGCCAATGGGAGATATTCTGACTTATAAAATCTCTCTCCAGAATGTCTTGTGTCGTGATTTAATCTCACACTTTGGTTAAGGTTTGGATGGTTCCCTCCCTGTCCAAGTCTGTCCAAGGCATAACTGCGTGTTTTTAATTATCTGATAATGTATAGATTGGTGGCTATTCCTGGACAAGTTATATTTAGTTGTTGTTGGTTCCAAGAGGAAGCAGAGTGAAGTGAAGTTGTCTGCGCGTCCACGCTGATAAGCCCTTTGTTGCTATTTCAAAAATAATGGTTTTCACGTGACCTCAGCTTCTCACATATTTGGGTTCTTTGCATTATTTAAGCTATGTGTGGACCTATGTATGTGCAGAAAGAGGGACACTAGCCCATATTTTCTTGTAATGAAGAAAACTCAGTGGTGTAGCTACCATTTTGGGGACTCCCTTTTGGAAAATCATTTTGCTTTGGTTGAACGCCCAGACCTGGACAGGGAGGTCTCAGCAGTGAGATTCGCAGAGTGCTGTTTAGGTGTGGCACCTGGATGCTCCAGAGTGTCATTCCCTGCCTCATGCAGAGGCTCATTCCCTCCTACAGAGGCTGCCATTAATTTTTGTTTGTTTCTCTTGTGGTTGTGAGTATTTGGGTTTGTATTTGGAGGAATAGTGACTCAGTTTGAGGTCAGTCACTTCTGAGTTTTATGCAGTGCCTTACCAAGAGATACAGTGCTCCAGCACTTGGACTTTTGGGACCCAGCCTGTGTGCCGGCTTTTTGTACTGGCTACTGGAGAAGAAGGCCCCGTGCTCCCTTGTAGGAGAGATTGAGTTTGAGGTTTATAGATGTCTTCTTTCTTCAGGAACTCGGTTCCCAGTTGTTCAGGAATACAGAGTGATCAGAGGGTCAGATGAACTAGAACAATGTTTCTGAACCCTTTCTGTCCCAGGTGATGCTTGTCTTCTAATTACCGCCGACACCCCAGGGATAGAGAGGTCTTTGGGCTAGGTTTTCAGTTGGAGAATTTGTCTGAAATGGCACACTTGTCAGAGTATCAGAGGGAAGGCAAAAGTGGGTTGCTGGTTTTGCCATGCTATTTTGTCTGACCCTTGGGGGTCTGGGAAGTAAAGTTGCTGTAGACAGGCACAGACTTGGAGAGCCTGGCCGCCTGATATGCAGTTCCTTCTCTTGCTCTCTGACCACGTTGGGTGGAAATATACATGATGTGTTGCCTATTTTTTACTCCTCTCCCTGCAGGTTTCTGCCTTAATTCCTCAGTCTGCTCTCCTCTCCCCACCAAAGGGCAGGGCTCCATTGCTGCCTTCTCATCTGCAGTGATGCCCAGTGCTTACCTCCGCCCTGGTGTGATGCTGGGGTTTATTGAGTTTTCCTCAGCCTGCTGGGAGAGCGGGAGCCTGTTAGGAGCAGACTTCATCTCACCTGGCCTTCTGTCTTCAGGTGGTAGCATCAAGTTCCATGCTCCGGCTTTGCAAAGGGAGCTCCAGTCTTCCTGGAGTAATTACCAAAGACGTGAAAGTGGGCTGGGAATCAGAGCCACTGAGAGCTCTGCTGCTGACCTCTGTGGACCACCAGGCGTGTGGGGGGTGAGGTCTGTAATGCACATAGGTGAGGAAGGAGGGAAGGCTCCAAGTGAAATGTGGTGTTAAAGCCAGCAGGCGAGCATGCCAGGCTCCTGAGTGTGGAGGAACAGTAGGGGTCTTTTTCAGAAGATAATGAGACGATGTTTTCAGATCTGCTTAGACTCAGATTTTATTTACTTTTTTTCTTTCCTGAGGAACTTGTTAAGCCAGTGCACTCCAGTGCAATCAGCCTTCCTTCTGAAATCCATAATGGGATGATTTTTTTTTAAATAGTCAAACTAGAATCCTGATAGCTCACAGCACATGTCTTCTTACCTGAAGAGTTAATTTGTACTGCCAGGTACCAGCCAGAAACTAACTAACTTTCTTTCTTTCTTTCTTTCTTTCTTTCTTTCTTTCTTTCTTTCTTTC
>NW_021604669.1:5662208-5683500 GCF_004785775.1 Grammomys surdaster | reverse complement strand
CCCTCCCTTCCTTCCTTCTGTCCTTTCTTTCTTTCTTTTTTTTTTTTTAAGACAGGGTTTTACTATGTAGCTCTGGCTGGCTGGCCTAGAACTCACAATGTAGACCAGGCTGGCCTTGAGTTCATAGAGATCTGCCTGTCTGCCTGCATGCCTGCCTGCCTCACTTTGTGCTAGAATTAAAGGTATATGCCACTGCAGCTGTGCTTAGCCAGAAACAGGAAGTCAGAGGAACAACTGAACTGCTCTGAATGCCAGCTTCAACTTGGATATGCAGAGACCCCTTTGCCATTTGTCATCTGTTGGACTGAAGGGAGAGAGAATGGCATACATCTTTACTAAAACAGTATGCAGGGTGTTCTTAGCTCTGGGACAGTGCATATAAATGGTTTAAATACAAGCAACCACATGGAGGGCCTCTTTAGTGCCACGTGCTTCCAGTTCGTTCTCTCTGACCCACACAGGATCTTGCATGGTCTGTAGTTTTATCTCTGTCCTGCCGCTGTGTGTGTGTGTGTGTGTGTGTTTGTGTGTGTGTTTGTGTTTCCCCTAATGAGGCGTTTCTGGCTCCAAAGTGGAAAGGAGGTGGAGCTTATAGCCAGGCTGGAACTTCAATTCTTGGGTGCTTAGAAAGGATACTTTAAGAAAGGATATAAAAGGCCGTTACTCAGCATTGTTTTTAAATAAAAGTTTGATTATGGTAGAAGCCCATTAAGAATTTCCATTGGTGATGATGAATTTTTTAAAGAGGTGTCTGAAAATGTACTTTAACAGAAAGGCCACCCACTTCGTCCTGAGCTTTCCAGCAACACTAGTGTGAGCTGTGGTGGGTGTTTAAGGTGAGGAGGCTGACTTATGTGTGCATCCTGGGAGTCAGAGAGAGCAGGACAACATGGCTTAGAAAGTGTGCAAGGGAAATCTTTCGGGGCCTGCTGTGGAAAGGAGTCCTGCAGACAGGAGAACTTGCAGGAAAGGAGTCCTGCAGACAGGAGAACTTGTTTTTAATTCTTGGTCACCAAAGAATCAACTGGTTCTGAGTGCATTAGATTCTTACTTAGTTTGTGGTATAATGAGAAAGTCCCTACCTTTAAAACCAGGCCTAAAAAGAAGAAAGGAAGGGAGGGAGGGAATGTTAACACCCAAAATATATTTCCACAATTAATAATTTTGGCTTTCTGGAAGATATTTTAAACATATATGCCTTGTAATTACTAATTGTTGCAGCTACGGTCTATCAAGGGCCTTTTCTTGTTTTCATGCTTTATGTATATTGTTTCATTTAATTATTCTAACATTTTTAAAAGAATAAACCATGCTGGGCAGTCTTGGTACACACCTTTGATCCCCACACTCAGGAGGCAGAGGCAGGTAGATCTCTGAGTTGATGGTTTCCACACGTGTAATGCAGAACACACAGTAGGTTCTAAGTTACGATTGCCGGCTGTTGTGAATTGGCTCAAGACAGATGTGTGGGTACTGGTGTCACTTTACAGACACCCTGTGTCTAGTGATAACACACAGATCCTAGCCTTATGACGTATGGTAATCTTCTGCTATTAGGATGATTTTAGTTTTCCAACCTCAAGGTTCAGCTCCTTTGATTCCCATCAGAATCACCAGTCCCAGTTGATTTCATCATGGAAGTCAACGCACAGCACCCTAAGCGTAAATTGAACAAATGAAATTCCATAAGCCTTTTTATGACCACAGCTTAACACGTGTCTGGACACTGCAGCCTCCCCAGCACAAGAGAGCTTGCTCTGAGATGGGAGGCTGTAAATTTCCATGGTTTTCACCAGTCCACTTCTGCTGCTATTTTAAGGATTTTACTGGTGTTCTGGCATATGATTGGTGCTCTTCCTTGTCATGGTAAAGGGCGTGGATGTGGGAGAGCAACCTCTTCGATCTCTCCTTTCAGCATAAATCCTACACTTGGGGTCACTACTGGTTCGAGGTCCCATTGAGAAATTAGACGGAGTGGGGAGGGCCAGTTTTCATTCTCATTTTCATGGTGTTATTCTTCTGCTCATGGTACATGGCTGTGGTCTGCTTTTCTTCCACTAGATGGCGCTCCACATAGCTGCAGATCCTCTTCTATCCATCCATCTAACATCTCCTGAACTGAAATTAGCTTGCCTTCTTGGGGGTTTCATGCATTCCTTCTAGTTTTTTTCTTCAAGTTTAGTATACTTTCTCCAGCATTTCAGAACACAGGGGAGTGTTTTTTTTTTTCTAGTTACTAGTGTTTCTGAGTTCCAAAAGGGTGCTGTATACTCAGTTGCTAGTTTTCTTTTCACACATTTCTTTTGCATCTAACTGTTTGAGTCATGAAGCTAAGGTAGAGAAGGCTCTGTGACCTAATGAAAGACTACAGACACTGGATTGACCACTCTTAGATACTGGGATGGTCTGGCTTGTGGCTGTGGGGTGTTGCAGTCTGTTCCTTCAAAGGGGAATTACAGTTCTCAGAGTTAGTTTGCACTGGGGCATGCATGTCAAGGTGTGAGACACACGGCTACAGTAAGAAAAGTTTGTCAGCTGGTGTGGGGTTTTCTGCCTCTTCCTGCCTTCTGCTGCTATTGACACAAGTGAGTTAGAGGGCCTGCCAGTGCCAGGTACAGAGCCACAGGAGGGTTTAGAAAAACAAACATGGCTCTCTTTTAAAATGATTTTCTTAACAGTGCTGAATACTGGGTCACCATATCTAGTGACTATACAAATTCCAAAAATTGATTATCATTGATGCAAATAGTACGTGTTGACATATTTTGAACTACTAAATTGAACTGCGGACATTTCATTCTACTCAAGTGAACTGGAGCAGTCCGTCTCTGTTTAGCTCACTTAATGTCACTGAGATGAGTGACAGTGCTATCTAACGTGAGGTCTTCCAGTGGTCTTCTTTGTTCCCCATGAATTCCTCTTATATCTGGGTTTCAGACCCAAGCCCTTTCCAGTTGACCAGTGAAGAGTGAATGATTACCTGCTTTCTGTGGGAAGGGACTAGATTTTCTTACTGCCCTCATTTCATTGCCTTTTCCTTTCAGTCCAGTTGTGCCCAGAGAGCATAACCAGAAGTTAACCACTTAGAAAAATCCCTTGTCTTAGCTTCTACACGGCGTGCAAGCCAGTTAGCTGAAATGATCCTGGGGTCGGACTCAGGCTGTTTTGCAGAAGAGGATAGTTAAGTTTTGTGTCAGCCAAGTTGGGCTCATGTCTTAGTGCTGCCTTTGTTGTGGTGGTGGGTAGCTGAATAAACTCTTCTCAGCCTCAGTTTCCTGTCTGCAGATGGTGAGTAAACAGGTACATGCACTCTGGAGTGTTTGTGATGTTTCAGTGTGGTGTTTGGGAGAGCTCTGTGGCAGGCTGGGTGTGGAGAGAGCATAGAGCAAAAATGGCTGCCACCGTTGCCCTTGCTGTCGCCTTCACTAATTGTTTTTAATAAACAGATGAATCTTCTCAATGATTTTATTTATTTCTTTTGTGTGTGTTTGCATGCATGGACTGTAGAATCCATGAGAGGGCATCAGATCTCTTGAAGCTGCTGTAGTGAGCGGCCCAGTGTTGGTGCTGAGAACAGAACTCCGGTCCTTAGCAGGAGTAGCAAGAGCTAGTAACCACAGAGCCTCGTCTGGGAGGTAATCATCTCTAACAAGCTGTTGGCAGAGTGGGTTATGTGCTATGAAGCTCACTCCGCTTTTCTCAGGACCAGGTGGCTTTCTTGTTCACGAGGTATGAAACAGATGCTGAGTACCATAAGGTCAGTGACCTGGTGCCTGGTGCTGGCAGCATTCTGTGTAACTTTTTTGACTTTTCTGTTGCTCCTCGTCTTCATGTTCCTGCCTTTGATGCTGGCTTGTAGCTAGCTATCTGTCTCTTCTTCCTCCAACTTTCAAAATAAGTTTTCCCCTTGGCATTAAAGATTTATTTCTGAAATACTTTTACACTTTCACAGAAGTTAAAAGGATAGTGCTAAGACTCTATTTCACCCTCTACATGGATTCACCAGTTAGGACTTGCTGTGGTGTCCTTCCTGTGCCCTCTGTTATGTTCATGACTCTGTTGATGGTGAGGTGTGTGTGTCACGTGACAGTGCCCTTTGAGTGCTTAACATCTCTTCATACTTCCTAACTGAAAGAGACTTCTTTTATTGGCTGTTGAAACTTACATGTGATGCTGGCCTCTCACTCAGTTCCTTACCTGTCTTTTCCACTTGTTCCATTTTTGCCCTAAGGGGTCCAGATCCAGAGCAGCACAGTTTATTTATGTCCAGCTGCCAAGCTTCCAGTGTTTCAGTGGAGGTAGCCCTCTGCCTTCCCCTGGCTCTGCCGCCGTGCCAGTGTTCATGGAAGAGCGCCTATGACTCTGCACTCTGATTCTCTTGTGCTGTTGTGGAGGAGACTGTGCATACTCTGTGCGTGAAAGCACGTGGGGCCAGAGGCTTCACATCTCGGGTGGCCAGCTTGGTGACTGGTTGAAGTCATGCTGGAGTATGACTGAAAAGAAAACTGTTTCCTTTTGTAACTCTTGGTGCTTTTCTTGGGAGATATTTTAAGACTGAGTGTCCCATTTTTTATTTTTTCAAACTGTCCGTCACAGACTTTAGCACCCATTCATATTTTGAACAACGTGAAATATGGCTATGTGTGGTATTTATAAAATGGCAATTTGCTAACTCTACTCCAAGTACATTCATCTATTGGCATCTGCTGAGAGGGGACGTTCTTTTGCCCTCTCTCTGCCCCCACTCCTTTCCCCTACCCTCCTCTGTCTACTTTATCTCATTTAACTTGTATAGTCATGGATTACTTTAATCAATGAGTTATGGACCTTTACTGTATAAACTGATGCTTACATTGCCCCACGTGTGCTTCCTGGGAGTCCTTTGCCCTGTATCCTTGGTCCTTTAGATGGGATTATCACATGTGAGTATAGCTAGTTTGATATATATCCATGGACCATATATAACTGGTTGCTATATATCCATCAGTGTTTTTTAACCAAATGTTTACAGAAATATTTGAAAAAAAGAACCGTTATTGAACATGTACATTTTTTGTAATGTAAGTCATACAGGATTGCATAGTATTAGGTACCAGTCTGTACTGTAGTGATCGGTTAGTGAATAGTGAGGACACAAATAGCTTAGTGTAAGCAAGCATTATCCTGTTTTATATGTAAGGATTGAACATCTGTGGATTTGGGTATTTGGGGCAGCGTCTTATTCCAGGGCTTATTTTCTGTTGCCTTGTGCTGAAGTCAGTCCTGTCCTACACTGTGCCCTGATTTCTTTCATGGTGGACTGTGTCTATAAACTATTGCTTCCAGGCCACTTGCTCAGAGGTCTGGGGGACAGATTTGTGTCTGTAATTGTGGCTCTGTTGTTTTCATTGCTAAACTCAGGCTTTTTCTAGAAAAACCAAAGGCCAGATATTTTTGAGGTATGCCTTGCATTAAGCTCCTGTTAGTAGATGAAGAAAGCAGAATGCACAGTTTGTAAATGAGCATTTGCAGATTCTGATAAGGCTTTACAAAGCCATCGGGGTGGTACGTTAGTGGGCAGAGACAGCCCACCGCATACTGCTCTCACGGTGCGGACTAAAGACAGATTTGTTTGACCCTGTCACCCACAGGAGGGGCGTAATGGAAGGTACTTGTCTGAGTTTAAAATTGCTAACTGTGCTGCATCTACTGCAGACAACTCATTTCTCTCATGTAGGTCTTTCCAGTGTCTTGCAACTTGCCATTATACCTGTAAGATGAGAGTCTCTTTAAACCATTTTACATATATTATTCAGTGTTTTGTGTATTATATTTGAAAAATAATTTTGTAAACTTATGAGAGTAAGTTGTTGTGGCACAGTAAGTTGGTGACCTTCTGTGTGTGTAGAGTAGGGCATTTGCGTGAATGCATGCATAAACACATGCCCAAGCACACGCACACACATTCGTGCGCACACATAGGTCAGAGGCCAGAGGTGTAAATCAAGTGTCCTTCTCAGCTGTACTGGACATTATTATTATTATTGTTGTTGTTATTATTATTATTTTATTTATTTATTTTTTTAGACAGGCTCATTCACTGAAGTGAGAGCTCCCTGATTCAGCTAAACTGGGTGGCCAGCTGACCTGTGGTTCCCTCAGTCTGCTTATCCAGTGCTAGGCTAAGACGCATGCTGCTGCAGCTGCCTTTTTGCTTGGGTGCCAGGGATCCAAACTCAGGTCCTCACACTTGCATGGCAAACACAGATGAAGCCATTACCCCAGCCTGACCCCTTCTTAGCAAAGGCCTGGGCGGTGGCTTTACAGGACTCTTTCAGGCTCAGCAGAAAGGCAAGATTTTTGGTGCCAGTCAATTGAGTGAAAAAAAAAAATCCACAAGTTATACTTTTTTTTTGGTTACAAGATATAGACTTTCTTTTTCTCACAATTTTCTTAATGGAATTTATTGCTTTAATGTATTTATAAAGGAACTTCTTGAGAGCAGTGACAAGAGGGTTTTCTCAGGAGTATATTCTATTATCAGAGGAAGTTATGCCATCGGGAAAGATCACCTGTTGAAGCACACTGTCTGCCCTGGAGTGTGTTTGACACTGCAGTGGAGACCTGGTGGCCACAGCACTTAGCAGTAGCTTGACTTGGGGATGTGATCACACCCACTTAAGACATCCCTCATGGGTCTGGAGCAAAGAGGCCTTTCCTAATTGTCTTCCTATTTCATTTTATTATTTGTATTTATTCTTATTCCTAGAAGTCAAAAGTCAGTTTGGAGCCTTGCTGGGCAGGTTTTCCAGTTTACCTTTTGTTCTTCTTCATTGGCCCTCAGGTTTGTTGGGAGCAACAGAAAGTGTCCTCAGCCCTGTCTTTGGATTGGCTCACAGCTTCTCAGCACTTGCCCTGGGAGACCTTGTTACACCCTCTGAGGTTCCCATTCTGTTAGTAACTGTTTACTTCTTTTCTTTTGTTTTTATGTGAAAAGTCTGAGCCTGTAACTCCACCATGTCTCTGCATCTCCAGGTTTCTTACACATGCTGGCAAAAGACTTTCTCTGCTTTTTGACAGAATGCCCACCATGTAGTAAAACACAAATCAGAGCAAATAGAGAATCAGAATTCCCAGCTTTCAGTTTATTTCTTCAGTTTTGGAGGCAGAGTCTGTGTGGCTCAGGCTGCTCTCAGTTCACTAGGCATCATGGACTGACCTAGAATTCAGGATCTTTGTGCCTCAGTCTCCCAGTCCTGGAGTTTGGGGAGTGTACCACCAGGCCAACATCTTGCTCTGTATTTTCACAGTCTGTACCATGAATTAAAAACATATGGAGATAAGAATTAAGAGGTGTGGTTTGCCAGTTCCTAGGTTGTGTTCTGGATGATTCTTTCCTATAGTTCTTTCCTTTTCTCAGCCCTTGTCAGTTAGGCTATATACTCGCTGTGGTGATGAGCACCGCAGACTTCCATGTCGTCATACCTAAATGGTCTTGGGAGAATTTATGTGAAATGCTAACATCCTGTTAGGATCTTAAAATTCAGTCAAGCTTCTTGTTCTCTAGTCGAGTAAGCTAGCAGCATGCATGTTCCTGTTCCTTCCTCAGGGAGCTCAGCATAGAATCCTCGGCTCCAAGATTATGCTTCTTAGGTATTTCTTTGAAGTGCTTAGGCGAGGGTGTAAGAATTCATGGCTGACCAGTTTCCATAGCACACAGTGTTACTTCCGGTAAAGAATTTCTAGAGATAGTACTTGTGTCCTGTTGGAGACTTGAGCAATGGAGAAGCATGACTTTGCATCAAGGAAATCATAGACTTCCAGGGCACTCTAGCTGGCAGGGTGTGTCTTTCCTCCAGTCTCCCCAGACTAGGGGTGGGTTCCATCCTTAAGCAGCAGGAGTGTGGCAAGGCTGGGCTAAGTGCTGGAACAGAGCTGGCTAATACTTTATCCCTGCTTAAAGAGTTTCCAGCACAGTGGGGAAGCAGCCAAATTAAAAGACATTTATATTGTAGGGTGGTAAGTGCTGTAATAAAGACAGCCTGGATACTATGGCCCTGTTTAGGAGCAAGTAGTGCATTATTCTAGTCAAGGGTGAGCAGAGGGACTTCAGAGTGACCCTGATGGAGAGCAGAAACATCCTGGGCACTGCTACTATGTGGCCTCTTTGAAGGTTTCGGGCTCCTTGTGTGCTGTGCAGCAGAATGGGCTCGTGTCCTCTCCATCTGTATTCCCAGAGCTCAGTGTGGGTGTCTTTAACAGGACTTTGCACTGATCCCACTGTGTCAGTCACAATGAAGCTTTGGAAGTTCCTTCTGTCAGAACCTAAGCACCTTTAGGCAGGGAATGTGACTCCTTACTGCGCTGTGTTGGGCCCTCAGAGTTTAGCCTGGAGAGAGTGGGCACAGCACAGCTGTGTGTAGTGCTGGGGACGAGTTGGTCCCCGTGTTTTCATTTAGGATCCCCTCTTTCAAGTCACTTTGGTGAGGGAAGGCAGTAGATTGTTTTTCTTTTGAGTGTCCAGCAACCGGCCTTAAGGAGATCTGTTATTTCAAAGACAGCCATGTCAGGCTTGTGTGTCCCAAGCTTTCTGTGGGTGCATCATGACAGGAGAGGGGTGGGCAGAAGGGCAGGCCTCTCTTGGCGCTTTTTCCTACCTTCATAAACAGTATGTGATTCAAATTACACTTGCAAGTGTGCTGCTATTTTCATGGGATAACCTTTGCGGCTACTGATGATACTGATCCCAGCACACTCTTGAACTTCAGCAGCTAAAGTGGAACAGAACACCGTAGTACTGGGCCCAGGATGTGGGGTGGATCATGGGCTCATTCCCCTAAAGACACAACAGCTCCTAGTAGCTTCATTTCATCCCTGACATTGTGTTGTCGCACACCTTGCCAGTTGACTTACATGTAACAATGGGCACCAGGTAAGATAGACTTTCTATGTGGATGCTTTTGATTATGTGACTATATCCACTGCGAATGTTAGGCTTAGATCTTTAGATCCTTGAACCTGAATCCTATTGCTGGCTCCCTAAGGTATATTAAGGCACAGAGGTCACAAACCCTTGGCTTAGGAGCCACAAGAGATTAATTGTTGACTCCCTGTCTTAGGGCTTAGGACTCAGTAGAAAGCAGACCTGGGTACCTGCCTTTCTGATGGGTTGCACTCTCGGTTGCTCAGTTCACAGAAACAGTGGCCTGATCCACAGTGAGTAGTATTCTGGAGCTTTCTTACTGCAACAAGAAGCCACATGATAAAAGCTGCTTAAAAAGGGAGTTTGATGAAGAAAGATATTTTTGTGGACTGTATGTATGTATGTATGTATGTATGTATGTATGTCTTATTTATTTATTTATTTTCTATTTTTTATTTTTTTATTTTTGGTTTTTCGAGACAGGGTTTCTCTGTGTATCCCTGGCTGTCCTGGAACTCACTCTGTAGACCAGGCTGGCCTCGAACTCAGAAATCCACCTGCCTCTGCCTCCCAAGTGCTGGGATTAAAGGCGTGCGCCACCACTGCCCGGCTGTCTTATTTACCTATCTATTTTTTTTTTCTGTGTTCTCTGTACAGAAGCCCCACTGTATGTACTGTGGACCACACAGGTTGGGTGTCGAGGAGTTGATTAGTAGGACTTTTGTTAAGGGAAAGGCAGGAATCCTTCCTATACTTTACAGACTTGAGTCAAGTGTGCAATTCTTCTCCCAAGTGAATTGTTGCTTCCTAGTGAATTAGTGAATGTGAGGAAACTAGCTGTGACAGCCTCATAACTCATTTAATACACTTTAAATAAGAGTGGATTTCTGTTTGAATGATCTGTAAGAGGCTCTTTTCTAGAATATTTTTTGATCTATCTGAAAATGTCAATAATAAACCTTCCCAATCAAGTTGATTTGACTTTTTTATATGTAGAGAAAAGGTTGGTTTCACCTGTTAGTCCATAGACATATATAGAGAACATAATATGACTTCTGTTTAACAACAACAAAAATTCACAGCAGATTTCAAGCCATGCATTGCCCTGAAACCTGCTTTGCTTCATTTTGTATTGCTGTGACAAAATAACCTGAAGCCAGTTCATTGATAAAGCGTCATGGTTAATGACTCTGTTGGCTGGACAGTTCCAGCAGCATGGTCCCCATGTGGTGGTGCGAATCCCTGGCTGCATCAATGTGGCAGAGAAATAGAAGGAAAACCCACTGAATAGAAGATGAGCCAAAAATCTCAGCAGCCTGTGTTATGGCAGCTCAATTAGTGAACTAGTCTAGACTTAAACCACTTTAGTGAGGCAGTATCAACTCACATATGGAGTGGTCCTCCTATGACTTATTTACCTTCAGGGGGTTGATCACTAAGGACCAAACTTTCACAGCATGATGTTTAAAGGACAAGCCAAATCTAAGCTACAGCAAAACCTACTTCAGTGTGCTTGAAGGTGGACAAGTGCTCTGGGGAGTTGTACAGAAAGAACCTCTTGCTTAGAGTCTGAAAATTGCACTTTGGCATGAGTTGGCTTGTCCTCAAACCAACTGGGTTATTTCTGTGCTCGGTGTCTTAGCATCCTGACTTAGCACGGTTGCTGCAGTGTTACGGAGTGTGTCTGTGGTTTAACATCCTCTGAGTTCTTTGTGGACAGAACATGGAGTCATCACAGTTAAGATCACTCATTGACTGTAGTTCCATAAAACTGATGTCCTTAAGAGATTTATTTTAATGAAAGGTGAGACTATATAGAGGAAGCAAAATTGTTTTCTGATTTGTTTTTCAGTTGTCAGATTCAAGTCTCTAAGATCTATCAGTCTGAAAAACTGGTAGTGTTTTCCTTTTCTGTGGCCATTGTAACAAATTATTATAAGTACAGTGCCTTCGTTACCTCACAGTCCTGGGCTGAGGCTGCTGTGGGTGCTGCTGAGTATTCTGGATGCTCTGAAAAGAATCTGGCTTTTCTCTTCTGACCTCTGGAAACTAGTCACGGAGTGGGCTTGTGGCTCCTTCCTTTGTCTACAGAGGCAGCACCATAAGGCCGTCATCTCTGTTCCCTGTTTTCCGTTTGTGAGGCCTTTGTGGTTGTACTGGGCACACCAGGGTAATCTTTCCACTTTGAGGCCAGCTTAGCTGTCTCTCCAGCCGTTTTGCATAGTACTTAATAATTGTGGGCTCTGGGGATAAGGATGCAGATGTGTTTGGAGGAAGCCAGTTTTTTGCCTACCACAGAATGTTGGGGTATGCAGCAGGAAATGAACGTTTATGGAGTGCCTGGAGTCTCTGCAGCCGGGCTTTAGAGATTTCATGTACTCTGATTATCTCATATTTGTGCATCAGGATCTTGGAGCCGTCAAATGAGTCATCACTGCTACAGAACAACTACTAAAGCTGGGCTTTTAAAGCTTGAGTTTCTCCTCAGCATCGGGCTGTGCTAGGAGATTGACAGACCGCATTTTTCCAGTCCCCAGAACTATCTTCTGAGATGGATGACCTAAATTCTGACCTACCAGTGGGAAAACAGGCTCTCACTGGGCTGTGACTGTCCTAAAGTCCCACGGCTGGCTTGAAACTGAATAGTACCAGTGGAAGGCAGGTTGATTCCCAAAATCACTTGCTTTCAGTCAAATTACTGTGAGGTACAGGTCTTACAGAGTTGATTTCTCTTCCCTTCCCTTTCACAGCAAGGCCTTATTTGTATAATACATGGAGTAACTGCCAGGGTGATTGCTACAGATTTGGTATGGCATGCCAGGCTGACCAGGTAGCTAACTGACTGAGTTGGTAAGTCCCTCCCCCTTTGGCCTTGTCTTTCCCAGTCAGCTGTTTATCGACTGCACAGCACACCTTCCGTATTAAGGGTTATTTTTGTGCTGCCTTTTGTGTTTTCTCCTGAAGTAGTTTCTTCTACTCCTGCTACTTTGCGGTCTGAAGTAGAAAGCATTGTCTTTATTGCCAATGAAAAGCTTATCTGTGAATTGGCAGATGGAAGCAGAGGATCAGAAAGGCTTGGTTTGCCAAGGTTGCCAAGCATGGTGGCAGGGCAAGACTTCAATTTGTGCCCATTTGTTTCCTAAGCTCTTTGGCTTCCCATATACTTGGGTGACTAAGACAGAAAAATAGAGCCAGAAGAAAAAAGGTCAGTGCCATTTAGAGATGATAGCTGCAGAAATAGTTAAGGTGGTGTCACTTGCCCTGTGAATTGCAGCAGCCCTTGGTAGAGCAGAAGTTCAGGAGAAAACAGTCTTCACTTTGCGGTGCTAACTGAGGACCTGGGGGCGGGAGAGGGGGTGTGCTGGGGAATGGTTTTCTTGTCCAGTTTCAAGTAAATAGCTTTGGGCTAATCCATAATAAGAACTAAAGCATAACAATGTCAGCCGTAGCCCCCACCCACCCGCTGTCCAAGTCTAGCATCTATTTTCCAGATCATTACTCTAATCTTTGCAATAGCCTCCTGCAGATGGATACCGAGGTCCCCATTTTAGAGCTAATGCCACTAAGCCTGTGAGATGTTAGATTTTAGGGTGTGGAAAACAGGTTGTTTCTGGAATGAATGACCTGTGCTCATTTTGCTGTCCTATGCGTCTTACTTCAGCATAGTCAACGCCATTGCTTTAAACAAATTCATAAGACTCAGGGAACTGTAGAGAGAAACTTAGAGTGCCCAACATAGTCATTATACCAAAAGACCTCAGAAGGAACACAAGCATGTGCAATTTAAAGTAGGTAAAATGTTCTTGGCCTGTATCATCCTGGATAAGCACCAAGAACTGGCAGCAGCTAGGACTCAACTCTGTGCATTTTTACCTGTGGCGCCTTGTTCTTATGCCTAGTCATGTTGAGGCTGTTTCCTCCTTCCATGCTGTTTTTAGACATCCAGTCTCCTTCCTCTGTCGCTGCCTCCTTACTGTTGAAAGAAGGGAAACCCTGGTATGTTTTCTCTGTGGAAGTGCTGTGTGTACTAATTAAACACGCTGCACCTGGCCCATGTTTGAAACTTGCTAATTACAGTTGTGAACTCCTGCTCCACATTAAGCATATGGTACAATGGTCAGGCCTGTCTGGAAATACCTTCTTAAACCAATAATTATTATAGTCACACTGCTGTGCAACCCCAGGCCCAATGGATGGCAGCGATAGGCTTCAGCTGCCATTGGTGCCCGTGTGGTGGTTTGCAGCTCCCACAGTGGGTGAAACAGTCCTCAGTTTGTGGCAGAGTTGGCTGCTGTTGTGGGGTGGTGGGGAGAATGTGGCATTTTCCGTGCTTTGGAATCCTGGTCACTGATTCGCCTTTGGAAACTGATGGTCTAAAGTATGTGGAGGAGTGGCCTGCACTGAATCCCATGTTTCCTTGCCTTTTTGTAAGGAATCTTCTGGTAGGAAAGTATACTGCTTCAGGCCTGTTTCTGCCACTGTCTGCTTTCCTGCTGCCCCTTAGCCAAGCTTCCTTCAGGGGCCACTCAGACTCCCAGGGCTTGATGTTTGAACCCAGTCGGGAGCAGCTGATTCTCTCCAGACCCAGAGACTATTTCTGAGTTCAGAACGCTTTCAGATGTATTGTGGAGCATAAGCGGAAAATCACATTTTGTTATGATGCCACTTGGGGATGTGCACTGGCTTTGGAAGATGATGCTGTATAGGGATTAGAATTGGATCTGAAGTTTAGCCTGTCTCCTTGCCCTGCTTCTTAGCTGTGTGTCCTGAGGCAAGTCACCACCTTGCCCTAAATTTCATTTGCTTCAAGATATGGTTATAGTGAAAGTAGCCACCTTATAAGACTCCTGGTAAAGAATAAATATGCTAACAGATATAAAACATTATTGCCTGACGGGCAGCAACATTCAATAAATATTATCTGTTGCTGTTATTATTTTTACTACTGTCAATTTGTTAATGTTGAGTGCTGGAACCATAACTGTGACTTAAGAATAGTACTTGGCCTTAGAAAAAGTAGTCTGCCTGGTCATATATAGGAGAACGACACAGTGTCGCCAGTGTTGTACATGAAGTATCTCTTGTTCTCAATTACTCAGTTCCTGTGTCTTTAGAGAATGCTTCTTTGCCATCTGACATGACCCACCAATGTGCATATGTAGCTGACAGACAGAACCTTTTCAGCTGCTCTCTTGGAATAGGTGTTCAATAAACAATATGGAATGAACGAACACTAGGGAGGAAATGGTTAAAGGAGGAGGTGTGAAAAAGGAACTAAGGTCATCAAGATGTCTGGATGGAAGCCTGCTGGAGGCTGGAAGAACTCCTGCGGGATGTAACTCATGGTGTGTTTGCAGGGAGCCTTCACAAGAGTGGTGTGCTGGAGATGCACGTTTAATGCTTACTGAGACTGAAGGAAGGGGAGTGGATTCCAGGACACCCAGAGTCATGGGACTAAAATAGACAGCTGTGGAGTCCAGCACTTCGAGGCCTTGCAATTAGGTAGGCAGGATAGTTTGTAACGTCAGCGCCCTTTGCCTTACAACCATGCTGAGGAAATTGTATTTTTAAACCAGTGTACAGAATTTCGGCTTTAACTTATTTTCAGAAATTGTTACTGTGTGTGCATGTGCACAGACTCATGTGCATTTCCTTATAGTATGTGGGATGCCAGCTTGCAGAAAATATCTCTATAGCATATGGGTATATTCATATGAAAAGTTGCTTATGTAGTTCCAAGCTGTATTTTTATTTGGTTACATATATTTGATATTTCTGCCTTAAAGAAGTAGTGTTTATGTGGATCTCTTTCTCTCATCTATCTATGTGTCCCCGCCCTCCCCCCCCCCCCCCCGCCCGCCCTCCCCCCCTCCCTCCCTCCCTCCCTCTCCCTCTTCCCCTCCCCCTCCCCCTCCGTCTCCTTCTCCGTCTCCGTCTCTGTCTCCTATCTGATGTTACTTAAATACTTTCCAATGCTGGTTTTTCTTTGTGACAGAGATATCAAATCACTGGTCTCAGAAATAGAATATCAAAAGGCAAATAAGTTGCTATAGATCATTTAACTCTTGCCAAATTACGAAGCAAGTAGCTTTCTCAGGTAGACTTGGTTGGCTGTAAAAGGGGCCATGTTTCTTTCAGTTAATGAGCTGGTAAGATAGCTTCATAATTGGGAGTAGTTGTTACGGCTTGGCAGAGTAGTTTAGAGACGCCTATTCCAGATTTATTGTTCTAGGAAAAATGCTTTTTAGTGGGGCTTAATTTATGCCATTGTTTGTATTAGCATTTGGCTTCAAGCATCCATGGATAGAGAAGCCCCCAGATGGCTAATCTCAGCCTTGTTTCAAACATCCTTGAGAAAACTTATGTCGTGCTTCACAGTGAAGGTGTTTAGGCAACAAACTGAGGAAGGAACACTACTAATATGTAATATCTAAGGTCATAATATCTAATAACATACTATATAATATATATAGTATTAATATATATTGACAGTGTTGATATGTATTGATAGAGAATTCTCTGATTGAAATCTAGTTATTACCTGAACTGAAAAGAGCCAGTTCAGGTTGAGGCTATAAACACTCTATATGTGGAAGTATAATGAAGGTGGATAGGGCATGCGTCTTGATTATTGTAGCTTCAGCACATAGCTAACTCTTGATCATAGTTGATGCTGAAGGGACTGTCTTTGGATGCTGAAGCCATCTATGGCCAGTGCCGTGGTCAGAGGCTTTCTTCCCTTTGGTAATTCTGTCCAGCTCCTCCCCATGCCTTTTTTATGTGTCTTGCCTCCCATGCGCAGTTCTAGGTCTGAGAGGACCGTGCTGTGTTTGTTTGTGCCATGGTGCTGGCCAGATGCAAAGGTTCAGGGTGGCAGGCTGGCGTATACTGGATTTCCAAACTCTGCCCTGCTCCATCCTTGGCAGCTTTGGGCACTGCTTTTGGAGGACTCAGTGCAGTTGATTGATTACAGTGTGCTTCCTCCTTGCTGTTTTCCTGGTTACTTAAGCCTCCGTGCGTTCTCCAGGTCGTCCATGCTTGGGGCTGTCCTCTACTTGTTCCACTTGCTAGTGTGGGGCCAAAATTTAGTCAGCAAAAGTCAGATGCCAGCTCAGGCTCCTTTTGTTTCTTTTCTGGTGAGAGCTTTAAGTGTCTTTTCTTACAGAGATTGTATCTTAATTACTATGAACTTAAGTCATAGATGCAGAGGTTAACATTTTCTTGTTCTGGATCCTTTATCTCTCCCTAACCCAGGTACAAGGAGTGTTCTATTGTACCTGAAGAAAGCAAAACTTTTGAGCTTTTTGCTGAGAGAGAAGGAGGCCAGGGCTTTGTGTCTGCAGGTGGAAGGAAGGAATTGGAGGCCAGCGACTGGCTCATTTTTCTAGCTGTAAAGATTAAATAAGACCATGGCTATAAACCTTGAGTACAGGTAGTGCTTACAGACTTGTCTGTGATTTGACACTGGGGTCTGGAATTCATGAAGGGAGTGTGGCCCAGGAACAGTGCTTCCAAGCCCCCAAACTTAGTGGTAGATCAGGGGTGAGAGTAGGCAAGATCACCCCCAAAATAAGATCTCCATTTGTAGGTGTTTGTTTTATTGAAATGTCATTTCGTAACTGTGAGCAGAACTATTGATTGATTGATAAAGCTATCTGTGCTGTATAATAGATGAACTGTGTCTGCAAGGCAGCTGAACACTCCCTGATTTATTCCTCAGTGATCAGGGGTAGTGGTGGCTTGAGGGTCTTGTTTGTTTGTTGTTGAGTTTACATACAGACTGTTCCTAACTTTTCTCTACTGTCCTTGGATGTTTGGGGCTCTGTGGAGCTATCCTAGTTCACTTTTGGGTAGTGTAAATTCTGCTCCTCTCCCCTCTTCCCCTAACTTTCCTTTCCTTCTTTTTCTTCCTCATGTCTTTCCCTTCCTGGCCTCCCCATCTCGCCCTTTCTGTTATCCCTAGAATGTGAGCAATTCAAAGAATGGCTTCCATCTTGCTCCTTGTTGTCTGCCAGTGTTTTAAGTTTTATTGGAGTTTAATCTTATTTTATTGACAGAAGCTAGTTCCTTGATCAGGGTTTCCGTTCGTTGTTTTTCAGTTTCTTTGGGTGACTCTTAGCTTGTGGATTTAGACCTAATGAAAATACTAAAGCAACATATTTCCCTCTAGTGGCTACGGACTCTGAAGTTTGTTCTATCCATTTTTTTAATTTAAAATATTCTGTAATTTCAATTGAAACTTTCTTTTTGACCAATGATTATTTGAAAGTGGTTTTCCCCTGTGTGTTTAAAGAATATCCTACCATTCATTATGGACTCACAGCTTAATTCCAATGTAGTCAAAGGCAATGCTTTGTATGAGGTCGGTGTTTTGAGTCTGCCTAGGATTGCTGCATGGCTCAGGTATGCTTTGCTTTGGTGATTGCTCTTGATGCTCTGAAAACCCTATGTATTGCTATGGGGGTGAGGATTCTACAAATGTCACTTAACCCATTTGGTTGATGGTTCTCTCTCTCTCTTTCTCTCTCTCTCTCTCTCTTTCTCTGTCTGTCTGTCTCTCTCTCTCTGTGTCTCTCTGTTTCTCTCTCTGTCTCTCTCTCTCTGTCTCTCTCTCTGATTAGATATGGCTATATAATTACAAGTTGTCTTGAAACTCTTGATCCTCCTGCTTCAGCTCCTTTGAGTGCTGGAACTATAGACACGTGTTATAATTTCTGCCTTAAAAATATTACTTGACATTCAAAATTATATAGAACTCAGACTACAGTGACCACTAATAAAGTTTTATTGGACCAGAAGCACAACATTGGCGTACCCATTGTGGCTGTCCTCTGCAGAAACCATATGGCTCTTCAGACACTGTCTCCTACTGTTACAGAAAGATCATAACCCACGTTCTAAGTCAAGCCATTTCTAGCAACACTCCTTTGGTGTGAGTCACTGTGAGCTTTTCGGTTAACACTGGATGTATAGCAGCAGTCTGTCCCGCATCAGCTCTGTGAGATATGGCTGGGAGCCATAAAGAGAGAGAGAGTGAAATCAAATATTCTGGTTCTCATAGATACTTAAACAAAGGTTATTCATTCTATTCCCCCTTAGTTTCAAAGCTGGCCTCTACATGTCTGCTTGACTAAATAATACAGGAAAGTGTGGATTTCCAATGTGGGATGATGTTTCCAATCGTCACAACCCCACCCCCAGCCCTCATAGGGACTTCTCTTTGGATTTAAGAAAAAATTTCTTGTTTCTGAGGCTTCTGTCCATAACAGGATGTATAAAACCATTTTCTTATTTTTAAAAAATAATTAAACAAAGGAGAGTTGGCTTGCAGAATAGAGAATGGGGCTTGTCCAACCAGCCAGGCACAGGACGCCACAGCTTCTCTGGGCTGGTGAGGCTGCCGTGTGCACCTGTAAGTGGATAACACATTTAACTCAGAATCCTGGAATTTTTAATCTTGAGATCTGGGATTCCTTTCTATTCTTGCTCATGCAGGCATGTGTTTGTGTCAGGTTCGAGGAGAGAGTGGAGAGATCCATTTTGTCTGGGCAGCAGAGGTTATCTTGGAGGATGGGGATGGTTGATAGCTGCAGAAATGGATCCACAAAGTGTGAATTGTGGACCAGTAGTAGAGCCCTGGAGGTTTCCCAGAACCCCAAGCAGGACAGGCCTGCCGGTCAGCATGGAGTTTTCTGAAATGAAGATGATGATGATGATGATGATAAGGATAATGATGAAGAAGAGGAGGAAGAGGAGGTTGAGGAGGATGAAGAGGTTGAGGATGAGGATGGTGTTTTTCAAGCCTTTTCCTCTGCGTTGATGTTTTGAACTAATTCTGTCCATAGGTCAAGCTTCAGTTCCTTTAGCAGACAGCACACAGTGGCACCAAAGCATGCAGTGCTAATTTTATTTGTCGCTTTCAGATACTCTGACCTTCCAAAACAGAAAGCAGGTTTAGCCTAAGAATGTCGTTGCTGTAGCTGTAGCAACTATTGATGTTATTGAATGTCACCCCTTGCACAGACACTTAAACAGCACTCTTTGTGACTGAAAGTGTTTCTGGATGCCATAGTAGAAAGTTGTCTCAAGAAAAGTATCCAAGGGAGTGTTGGTAAGCACTCATGAGAAGAGAAGGCCTCTTCTTTTTTTTTCTGTTCTTTTTTTTTAATGGATATTTTATTTATTTACATTTCAGATGCCATCCCCTTTCCCCATTTCCCCTCCCTAGAAAACCACTATCCCATCGCCCCGCCTCCTTTTGCTTTTACACCATTTTAATTACATGCAAGTATTAAGGTCAGTTCTAGGTTGAGGAACTAGCGCTATAACAGGTGCAGATTGTCTTCTTGTTCCTTGAGAAGGCCTCTTCTGATGCATGCATACATAGATACTCTGCTCTAATCGGCGTTGCGCGATCAGCACGGGCAATTAGCACGGCCTTTGGGGTGGGCAGCACTTACTCCAGTTTGGAGTTTTGTGCTGAACTGTGTGAGTGTTAAAGTAAAATCCATTTTACATTTCCTTTAGACAGTACTTCAAATCCTCTACTCAGGTATCCAAGGAGCTAATGTACTCAAAGAGAGCTACATGGCAAGAGTTAAGATGCAGCGAAGAAAACCTGCAGTCGGAAGGAGTTTATGATCATTCTTCTACTTGAAGGAGGTTCTTGTGTATGATCAGGGTCAAGGCTGTATGTCTAAGTGTTGGCACACTGTGTCATAGACTCTCCTACACTGAACTGCCCTCGGATCCCTATCAAACATGTGTTAACTGTAGTTCAGTTGTAAGATGCTTCTCAACATGTACAAGTCCCTGGGTTCTTCCCCGCTTCACCCCCTCCTGCCCCACCGAAAACAAAGCAGACCCCCAGTCCACAGTGCCTGTGCTGTCCAGTTCTTGATGGTATCCTGTGGCTCTTCATGCCTTTCCTACCAGCCCCCATTGTGTTTATTACTGATGTCTAGGCAGTCTATAGCCGCAGAATATTGCTCTCAACTTTGTTCTCTTTCAGAATTTTCTTCTCTACTCCTTCAAGTTCACACATACCGTTAAGCTGTGGAATTGTTGTAAGATTTACACAAACATCTATTGTGGCTGTGATAGGGATTGCAGACTGGGATAATTGGCTTTTAGGAGGAAGGTCATGTAAACAATATTGCATTTTTTATCTGTGGCCTTGCTCTGTATCTCCATTTTCAGGATGTTCGGTTTCTATCTGAGTGTTTGCAGTTCCTAGTGTATAGATTTTATACACATTCTGTCAAATTAGAATCTCAATGTCATGGTTGGATACTATTGAGATGTTCTTTACAATTCTGTTTCTAATGTTCTTGTTTTCTCTTTAGCCATGCCAGCGTCGATACATAGTTCCCCCACATGCAGCCTCTCTCCAGAATTCAAGGTTACCTCTGCTATCTTTGCTCTAGATAACTTGGGACTTTCTAGGCCATCCTATCTGAATAATAATGGTTTTGCCTTTTCCAGTCTGAATGATGCTTATGGTCATTTTCCATCTCTTTCTGTTCTGGGTAGGACACCTTCTATAGTGCAGACTTATGCTCTGAAGTAACATGGGTGATAGGAGTATTTTGGTTGATTATCTGTGGCTTTAGGTTTTTCTTTTTGTGTGAGTGTATGTGTATGTGAGTGTGTGTATGTATGTGAGTGTGTGTGTGTTTGTGTGTGTGAATGTCTGTGCATGAGTGTGGGGGGACACGTGGAGGTCAGGTGTTGACTTTGGGTATTTTCCTCTGTCAGTCTCTATCTTATGGTCTGAGACAGGATCCTTATTGCCTAGTTGGTTGGACCTGCTTACTAGCAAGCCCTGGAGTCCTCCTGGCTGGATCTCCCCAGCACTGAGATTGTTACTGGGGATCAGCAAGTGCTTTCCTGACTGGGCCCAGCCGCAGTCTTTCACCATTGCTCTTTGGTCTCTTTTGGGTTGAGGAAGCTTCCTTTTACTCTTCTCGAGGAGTTTGTATTTATTGCAGATGTTTAATGTGTTAACGGCTTTTACTACATTGGCTCAGATCCTCATGGCTGTCCTTTTTAGTCATTTATATGTAGTGAACCCTGTAGAATTGTTTTCAAATGTCAAACCTTGTTATCTCCCTGAAATGCTCCATGCTCTGAGCTCCTGTATTTAGGTCTCCTAAGATTCCTGTGGCTAATATCTGTTGATACCTTTTCATCCACAGTCATAGGAAATAGTTAGGTGGACAGGGATCAGCTTCAAGTTTTCCTTTCTCTACTTTACCTTTCCTTTTCTTTCATTTCCTTTCCTTTCATTTCCTTTTGTTTCCTTTCCTAACTTTTTCCTTTCCTTTCCTTTCCTCTTTCCTTTCCTCTTTCCTTCCCTCTTTCCTTCCCTCTTTCCTTCCCTCTTTCCTT
>NW_021604669.1:5621000-5657208 GCF_004785775.1 Grammomys surdaster | reverse complement strand
TTTTTTTAAAAAAAAAATGCATGTTTTATAGAGATACGTGTTTTCTTCTGTGGAGGTAGAGGTGGACTCTTAGGTGGTCTAGGGATGCATTAGACTCTTGAGCCTCGAAGCACACTGATCTATACAACTGTAACCCTGTAAACCTGGATGTGGTTCAATAGTGAAGGAAAAGAGGAAAACTGTAGAGCGTGGTTCATGCAAATAAATATGTGTGTGTGCACATGAGCAAGCCTGAGTGTGTGTGTGTGTGTGTGTGTGTGTGTAGGTAGGTAGGTAGGTAGATGATATAGATACAGATGGGTGGATGAGTGAATGAGTCATGGTAAGAAGATGGTGAATTGAAGATGAGGAGAGCTCCTGAGCAGATTCTTTGTGGGTAAGTATCAAGGTTTGGGTAGAACTTGGAGATTCACGTCACCATGGAGGCACGTGACTACCTTGGTAACTCTTTACTTAAAATTCACATATCTTGATACCCGTGTTGTCTGTTCCTAGTTGTCTGTTTCTAAATAATAAACCACCCGAATCTAAGTGCCTCAGAACTGTGTGTATTATCTCACAGAGTTCTGTGGTAAGTGGCTTCTGCCTTAGAGATTCTTCCTTGGACTCCCTGTGGCTGTCAGACCAGTTGGGCTTGATCCAGCAGCACTTCACTGGCCAGGTTGCTCGATGCATGCTGCTGGCTATCAGGGACAGGAAGGCAGAGGCTGGCATTGTGGCAGTTGTTGGCATCAGAAGCTTTGCTGTGACTGGCACTACCTCACAGCACAGTTCTGTGGCTGTTCATTTGCTCCCTGCTGCTTGGGGCTCTAAAGTGAGCCCCAAGATGCTGTCTCCTGGGGGTGTAACAGAAAGATTAGGGCCACCATCACTGTTCAGACCATGATGAGCACAAAGTGGGGTTCGTTAGTTTACAAGGCTGACTGCCCTTTGGAGTGCAGTTGTGCTGTTGGGTTTGGATGCTGACTCTTCCTGTGGCTCTGAGCACCTCTTGGGCCTTCAGAAAATCAGTTCCACTATCAACCCACAATACTCTGCTTAATATTCCAGTATATCTGATACCCTATTCTGACTTCTGCAAGAGACCAGGCACACACATGGTGAATAGACATACATGCAAGGCAAAATATTCATACAATAAAAGTAAAGATGTAAAATTGAAAAAAAAAAAAAGGAAGGGGGTTTCTTACAAGAAGTGTTGTCTTATGACCTCAGCAGCTTTCTTCCTGTATGGCCTTTTCCTTTAAAATATTGCCGCCGCCACCACCACCACCACCACCACCACCACCACCACCACCACCACTATCATCACCATCATCATCATTATTATTATTTTGTTTTGTTTTTTTTCTCTTTTGAAACCCTATAATTATTGAGAGAGGTTATCTCTGTGTAGTCCTAGATGTCCTGGAACTCACTCTGTAGACCATGTTGGCTTTGAACTCAGAGATCCTCTGCTTTTTCTTTGTCATGAGTTGTTGAGGGTACTGTCAAGCCTTCCAGGGTCTGTGAAGGTTCTTTCTGCAAGAATTCAAACTTACTACCTTTTAACACCAGAATCTCTCACCAATTAGAAGTGGCATTCCTGAAAGCTCTTTGTCTAGGCTGGAGGAGTGAGTCACAGGCACAGCCTGTGGAGACGTTAGAATAAATAAAGTAATGCAGCCAAATGGAGAAGGCATTTTAATGTAGCTATCCAAGGAACAGCTGTTCACTAGCACCCGCCCATCAGCCCATCAAGGTCTGCTCAGCAGGTGCTCTTAAGCAGTGACCTCTTCTGTCAGTAACCAGTCAAGTAAGTATCCTCCCTCAGCCTTAAAAAAAAAAAAAAAATCCCTGCTTCTCCTGTCTGTAAGGACATCATAGGTAGAGGTGGATCTCAAGTTGGGGGATAGTGGTTGGCAGGAAGAGGGGAGGTGACCTGAGGCCCCAAGAAAGGAGGATAACTATCTGATAGGGAGTGTGGCACCCAGGCAGAGACAAGGGGGAGGGGGAATGGGATGAGGAGCTGTGTGACGGGCACCCAGAGGAGGGACAATGGTTGGAATGTAAGTAAATATAATAATAATAATAATAATAATAATAATAATAATAAAGCTACCACTGCTTCTCATTTTTTCTTGGTACTGCTGGAGATTTGCACATGCTAGGCTGACACGTTTGTACACGTGCAGCCTATTTGTTCTGCCTTTTTAAAAATGGAGAAAATGGCAATCCAATGAGAAAGTTGCTTATTTGGGGTCATAAAGGTAGAAGTTGGAAATTCCTTTTTTGCTGTTCCATCTGACTCCCAAAAATATATCATTCTGCTAGTGACGGGGTCACTACCTTGTGGCTTATATATGGTAAGGCAGGAGTCCCTTCTGCACTGAGGTGTTAATTCTTGCCCTTCTGTCATGCTGCCTGTGGAGACCTTCCTCTGTGGTTTGAATCCTAAGATGGATAAGGCAGCTTCAGATGGTCACAAACATAGAAACACCCTGTTTTGAGCTGCTGTGAGGGACTAAGGCCGTTTCATGAAGTTTAATAGTTTAACAGAACAAAGAAAATGTCAGGTCAAGACATGTTTAAAATCCATTGATAGGTACATCCTAGAGGTGATGACAGCAAGGTAGGGGAGGGGCTTCCTGTAGGCTCTGATGCTCCTGATATACTTAACTTTTGGGTTGCTGGAAACTGGGGGGGAGGGGCTGCTAAGTTAGTAGATGCCAAATGGTTTTATCTATTAGTCATGGGACATTAGTTCTGCCACAGAGGAGGTCGAGGAATGGCTATTTAGGGGCTATGGCTAGCCCGAGATAAGGTAATTGGCCTCTAGACCTGAAACATCCCAGTTACTCCACATCCCTGTGGTTCTAGTCACTCAGCCAGTCTTTTCAGACACAGGTTCTTTCCAGGAATTCTCCTTGATGGTCCATAATACACTTTCTTTGGGGATGCTAGAAACATTTTTAGTCATCACTAGGAATGCCTCAGCAGAGGCCTCCAGAGCTGTCCTAACCCTGCGCCCAGGCCTGCTCAGGTCACAGCTCTTGTGTGGAAAGCCTGTCAGCACCTCAAGCTTACTGTCTGTCTCCTCCTTTAACCCTCGAGTGAACTGTCAGAAGCCCACCTGATGCGAGGTTTGTAGCCCAGTGTACCTGACGTCACAACACTGATTGCCCTTCTCTATAATTGTCTCTCAGTGTCTGACTTCCCTACTTAAGTTATGTGGTACAAAATGTGTCTTGTCTCTGGGAGGACTCTGCAGACCGTTAGCTCCAGCACTGCCAGGCATATGGTAAGTAGGCATGTAAAAGTGACTGCCAGCTGATGGTCAAAGCTCAGTTCCTTTATAGTTTTCATATAACTAAGTATGCATAGGGTACTCGTGCAGTCAGTGTGTATGTGCATGTATATATATACACACATATATTGTATGTGTGTGTGAGTGTGCGTGCAAGTGCGAGTAAGTTCTTTGAGAACCTGAGGACAGGGATTAAGAAGTGAACCTGTTGTCCAGCTCACTGAGGAGCGAGAGAATGTGTGTCCATGCCTCCTGGTAAATATTGCCCAGCATCAGCATCAGTCTAGGGGCTCTGCCGGGCAGGACTTGTAGTAGCATTTAACCATCAGCATCACTGTGGGTGTGTGTCATCATTTTGTTTGTGTATGTGTACATGTGAGTGTGTGTGAATCTGTACAGTTGTGTTCATGCCTATGTAGGCGTGTGTGTGTGTGTGTGCATTTGTATATGTAAGTGTATGTGAACGTATGCATGCCTGGGTGTGTGCCTGGATGTGTGTACATGCCAGTGTGTGTGTGCATTTGATTGTGTGTACCTGTGAGTGTGTGTGTGTGTGTGTGTGTGTAGCTGGGTGCTGAGTGGTGTCTGCTCACAGTTCTCTTGAAACTGACTGGCTATGGGATTTCTCTGACCCCACAAAAAAAAGGCAGTTTGGGTATTGGTCCTTGAGGGCTGGCATCTGATTGGAAAGGAGAAGCGGTAGTAGGCACAGGGAACTGGTGTGTTGCAGTTGCAGTCGAGATGGGAAGATTTTTATCAGGGCCTTCATCTTCCCTTGTTTCTTACTGCGTTACTTCAGAGAGCATACATGAAATGTGAAGACAGTACTAATCGGTACGACCTGTTACTGGCTCGTTTGTATCAGGTCCTGTTTCAGTTCATTATAGTGGGTTTGCACAGGCATGTTATCGTCTACGATTGTGTCACTAAAGGAGGAGGCAGAGTTTAAGTAACTTGGCAAAAGCCATGGGGCAGCTGAAGGGCTGAGACTTAAACCGAATCTTATCTGCTCCTGAACCATCGTTCCACCAACACATGCTGATGTATTAGAACCGCTGGGCTCTGGCCATTTTTTTTTTTTCTGTAAAATGAAAGTTAACAACCTTTTTCTACCTGAAGGATTTCTATACTTCTGTAATCTCCCTCCTCCCTCCATCCTCAGATGTAGATGTAGCTGTCAGGCAGGCCATGCTTTTGTTAGGGCTTATCACCTGCACATCTTCGTTTCTCCTTTCATTGCAATTGTTTGATGTCCTTAATTTCCACTCCAGAAACATCAGAGTGTTTTCAACACATTTATCTTATTTACTTTATCTTTCTGAGATTTAACCTTGCCAGGAGGAGAGACAGTTGCTGTGGATTTTTATTTGATCAAAGAGACTTTTTTATTATGTAGAAATAAAAAAAATGTAATTTTCCCTTTTATGTAGTCCTTATCCCCTCTACTAACCCCAAATTGAAATGAAATAGAAAAAAATTGTTTTGTTGCATTTAAGATAAAGCCCACTGTTGCTAGTTTTTAACAGCTAAGGTTAACCTTTGGGAGTTTATTATTACTTCTTACAGAAAACCATCTTTGCACATTTTGAGATAATAGCATTTGACGTGACTATAGGTGTTGTGTTGCTGAGGACAGAAATGTCACAACGGTGATAAGACTTAAGCCTGCCAACTTCAGAAGAGGTGGGCAGAGAGTACAGAGGTCAGGCCAGGAAACCCAGTTCACTGCGAGGCAATATTTGCCAAGCTCTGGCAATTTGACTACATCTGCTAAATGAAAGGATGGTTACTATGTGGAGGATATCTGCTTCCTCTGAGTCTCTCATGGCCCTTCCTCTGTTTCCTTTAGTGGTTTGCTTTGGTTACATAAGCTAGAACGTCATTCGTTAGCAGATGAAGAGATCTGAGGTCATTGGAAGATTAAGGACAAGGTTTTGAAGGCAGGGAGACCTCCTTAGAATAGCAGCTGTCTGGACAGAGGGCACACACCTACCTGCTTTCTCCGGAGGCAGCTTGTTCTCAACTGTGGGCCTGCCCCTCATGAATCGAGCCAGGATGCTCAGAAATGCTGCCTAGAGATGAAGAACAAGCCTTAGAAAACATGTGGTTAGTAAGGTTACACAAGGCTAGTTCGTGGCTGAAGTGGAAAAGGATGTCTTGCATGGCTTAGGATTGCTTAAGGTTCCGTTGTGATCAGTACTCAGTGCTTGCTCCACTACTCTCTACAAGAATTTACTGTCTAAGGCAGACCTTCCTAGATTATGGGAAATACTACAAGGTACACAGGGCAACTGGCTTTGAACGATGAGTCAGATGGTCAGCTGGACATTAGTAGAGACTTGGAGTAAGTTTATCATGCTTGGATTACACATTGTGCAGTCAGTGAAAGAGGGAGCTGTGGCCCTAATCAAAAGCTTTAGTCGGGAAGATTCAGAACCCTGATGAGCAAGAAAGGACCGCTCCTTATTTGCAGCCTTCAAAGATTAATTAAGCCTGTGTGTTAGTATAGTTTAAAGTACCTAAAATGCTTGTCTTCTCTTCAGTAGGTGCTCAGTAAAGACTGGTTCTCACTTCTTTCTGCCTTTCAGCTATGTCTGGTACAGTTATGGCTGAACAGACATTAAATTTATATTGCAAATAGAAGCAAAGCTGGTTGATTTCAAAGCTCTTTGTCTTTCATTTCTGTAGTTATTTTCTTAAAATATAGGGCCTTTGGACATATCAGGTGTTGAATCCAGAATCCATAAAGGCGTAAGCCTTGGCCCTCACATTGGAAAGCCACATAGAATCCTAGTCACCAAAGGAATCTTGTATTGGGCAGTTTTTCTTTAGTATGACGTTTTTGATCTGTGGAAATCATTTCCTGAAGTGCTGAATGCATTTTAAAGAAACAGAATAGAGCCAACAGAGTTGAGAGGAAGAAATAAATTTTTAACCCACCAAACAGGATTTATAATTGTTTTATCAGTTGTCCAAAAATACCTTTTAAATAATAGAAATTTCCAGGTTCAGCAGGGAGATGCTCTGAGATGGGAGCAGGTCCTCTCATCACCAAAGGCCTCACAGCAGGAGAAGCTGGGATAGGAGATCCAACAGCAGCTGGCAGAAAAAAAGGATGCTGCTCTGACATCTATAGACTTTAGAGGGTGGGGTTGCTGCAGTTAGTGACAGTACCAGGTAGGATTCAAGGTATGGCTGATTCCCTCAAATAGGACAGACTGTTTGATTCAACAAAGTAGATCTTCCTGTTTCTCCCAGTGAGAAAGTTGAAAAGGTGGAGTGTGGAAGAGCGTTTGGTTTTGATCTATTGTTTATTAGGTCTTCTGAGACAGGCTCCTGTGGAAGCCATTCTCACACCAGCCTGCCTAGTGGAAAGCTATGTTACCGCACCCAGCCCAGCCTGATTGCTCTTCCCCCTTTGCTCCAGTCTTTGCTACATTGTGTGTTCTTCTTTCTTCCACCCTTCTCCATCCTTTCAACCTCTAACACTAGGGAGTAGAGCAAAAAGGATACAAAGGAAAGAGGACAGCTTCATCTTTAGACTAACTACTTCCTGATGATTAGAGATCATCAATTCCTTGGGGCAAGTTTGATCTTAGCCTTTAGAATATCTAATTTCTTCTTCTTGTTTCTTCTTTGTGTTCTACTTAACAACCGGAGACCAACACCAACAACCCACTTACCTACGGGGAGTGGGTGGGAGCTCTAGCATTTATATACCCTCTGAAAAGTTCCCAGAATCCCAAATGTCATATAATCACAGAAACTATCACCAGTTGCCAGAGACAATCTGAAACAGCCTCAGATCCTCACACCTGGGATTAAAATGAAAGCACATTCTTATCTGTGGTTTTTTTTTAAAGAAACCAAAATGTCAAAACTGTCACTACATGTAATGAAAATGTCTTCCCTGTCCTCTTTAACCTCAGTCTGCCTATCTTTTAAAGCAAGCTTGCAGTCATAGACAACACACACTATGGTACCGTTTGGTAGCGTTCACATCCTGTAGTCTCCTGCAGCCTTAGACTTAGCGTGGATTGTATGAATTGTTCACAGCAGTTTTTACAAGCACATCTTAAATTTGCTGAATGTCTTGTGTAGACAGCCAGAGCTCCTGTGAGACCTCAATTGCAGTGGTGTAGACATATCCAGAAAGAGGTCATAGCCCTCTTCCCTATCATCTGGCTCTTAACGTTTTTTCCTTTCCTTTTAGGTTTCCTGGGCATTAGGAGTTGTAATACGGATGTCTAGTTTAGGACTGAGTACACAGCAGTCACCTATTCTTAGCACCCTGAGCAGCCACGAGCCTCTGCCTTTGCCGATATTTGCTGTAGATAGAAGCTTCTTCGTCAAGGCTGAGAGCAGCAGTCATCTATGTGTACAAGCATAAATATTTAAAAGGCCCTTGTCAGACGTGAGCATTCAGCAGAACAGCAGTAGTAATAGGTAGCCTGTAGGGCCTGTGATCTTACCAGCCATGGAAATTTGACCAGGATTACAGTACCAGGTCTGTATTCCTAACTGTAGTTCAGGGCCCAGATCTAGAAAGCAGTAGGTTACCCTTACAACAGCTGAGTTCTTGGTGTACCACTGTGGCATTTTGGTGTCATAAAATACAAAGTCCAGAGCTGCATACACCATTGCTGTCTTTTCTCCCTCGGCAGCCCAGAGAGCACTTCCCTACAATGAGGAGGAGGGAGATTTGAGATCAGTTCTGGCTTGATTTCTCTATATCCTGCAGCCAAAGTGTGTGACGTCTTCAGCAGTGGGTCTTACCATCAAGTTCTGGTGGGCAGCCAAGAACACTGGCAACACCAGTACTGGCCAGTAACTCAGAAAAGAAAGGCATTTCCTACAGATTTTTATTTGGTCATGAGAAACATGAGTGTAAAAGGTAGAGTCGGTTATATATGATTTCTAGGTATGGTACCATTAATCTTCAGGACTCTAAAGCCAGATACATACCAGTGTTCCTGATAGTGAAGGTGGCTAGATGCCACCTGTATGATGTCTTCCTTTTGTATTAAGAACCAATCTAGAATTTGAAGCCACTTTTTAATACTTAAGTCTTCTAAGTTAAAGTCTTCTTTCCATATTATTAATGTATGCTTGCATATTGCTGATGCCAAAAACTAGATAGTTGTGTGAATCTGAAGACTGTAGGTTAATATGCTGTTCTGAGAATACGTAAGCCAAACAGGTGGGTAAATAGCTTCATCAAGCATTCACTTAGGGCTATTTTTCCATTTTCCTCTAAACAAGTTGAATTTACATTCAGCTTCGCTCATGTTTTGGCTTCATTTTTCCCGGGCTTGAGATCATAGAGTTTAAAGGACTTGGCTGGTCACAGGGCTTGTGTGTAATACCTGTCGTACAGTTGCTTTGTCAGAAGCATAATTAACAATATGATTTATCCATCCACTGCCTTCTGGTATTCACAGCCCAGTTTGTAAACTTAATTAGTTCTTGGAATAGCAAATGTTTTTGAGATGATAAACATTTTCTCTCTGAATAATGTGTTGAATGGTTATATATTCATAGAAGTGTACTCTGTGCAACGTACATTAGGAAGCTGGTAGGTATACTTCACAGGGTAGGCATCACCTGCAGTGGTGTAGTCTCAGATTATATTGTCTTCCTATGCTTTTCACAGGGGGAATCAGAAATTTAGCTCAGATAATTTAGCCTTCAAGAATATTCATTCTGGTTCCATTCCATAGAGAACATCTATGTTAAGGTCATTATATTGATTGCATTTTCCTGAACACTAATGGAGACTGTCATGATGTAGCCTAGGGAGGAGGTATAGGGACCCAACACAGTAGTGAGGCAGTATTTTGATTACCCTTGGCACTTCACTATCAAAGATATAGATAGCGGAGACTTAGGACAGGAAAGAACTCTCTGCAACTTCCGGAGATGCTATAAAAATATGCTATGTGCCCAGAGACATGTGCTGGGCCTTTTCTTTAGTACTTCATTACGATTGGTAAGTCACAAATCTTAGAAATAAAAAGAAATTATTTGGCTTTTCAAGAAGTATTGGGCAGAAGAATCAAATCAGGTCTTTGATGTCATAAGAGCAGTAGGAAGGTAAAAACGCCTCAGAGGAAACTGGAGCTCATACATTCAAAAGATGCCTGCTGGGTGGAGAAGAGCAAAGGGGGTGCGAGGAGGACTCTTCATGTCAGTACAGTGAGACTTGGTAACCAGGAAAGAATAGCCAAGATGAGAATTAATTAAATAGAAGTCACCTGTCACTTTATTTCACAGACAGACCCTGTGTCCTTTGTTAAACCTTGATGCCTTGCAGCTGAGCTACTCCCTGTTGCTGAGCAGAGATCCTCAACTTCTCTCTGTTTTCATAGCTATTGGAAAGGCTGTGTACATTTGGAGGAGCTTATGGGAATCTCATTTACTTTTCTGTCCTGCATAGCACCAGTTTTGAAATGTGTAATTCCTGGTTGGGATAACCCTAGAGAGCAGACAGCTCTCTCTTGAGTTTTTGTGTGTCTTCTGATACAATTGCCCGTATTTTCCTTCACTGTGTTTTACTGGATTTCTTGAAGCTATCAACCTGCTCATAACCCCAACAACACAAATCATGATAGTGTCAGCTTGCAGAGGTCGTGTTCTTTTCCATTTTGTTTGTAGTCCCAGCAGTTGCCAGTGACCTCAGCCTCTGAAACTCCCCAAACCATACCTACACACCCTTAGAAAGCTATGGCTTCTCTCCTCAGAGGACTCAGTCCTGCCCTAGGAGAGCCTTTCCCAGATTCTCAGATGACAAATGAGTCTTAGTTCCAGCTCCAGAACTGCTCATCAAATTACTCCCTTTTATTCTTATGGTTTGCTGTGGTCCCCATGCCTCCATTTCTAAGGGGCTTCAGTGTTTTCCAGCTTCACACACCCATTGCCTTTCACACACCCATTGCCTTCACACACCCATCCAGTCCTTTTTGTGAGATCCTTTCCACTGGAGCAACTGGCATACTATCTGTTTACTTGGCTACATCCTGACTCATAAACCCACTTGGAAAATTCTTCAGGTAGTGGAAAGCGTCCAGGAATCATCAGGCTAGAGTCTTACATGCCAAACACCATGCTAGAGGATCTGGTGAGCCTCAGCAGTCCCAACAACCATTAGCACTATGCAGAAGACATGGTTATGGCAAGGCAGACTGAGCTTAAGCAAGAAGGTAGGGATGGCAGAACCTCTGCTCACTATTCTACAACAAGGTGCTGCTCAGTGGGTATGTGTGGTCCTGCCTTCTCCCCAGAGCCACTGGCCACCGGACCATGAGGACTAAGGGAGCAGAATTGACAAACAGGGTTTTGGACAGCCTGTGAGTATGATAGAAATGACAGACTTATCTCCTGGATCAGTGTTAGAGAGGCAGCTCAATTTTATTTGGGGTAAATGATGCTTGTATAAAACTTAGGAAGCAGGTAGGAATATCTAGGGTAGGCAAAGGTCATTGGCTGAAGAAGGCTAAAGGTACTGAGAAACCTCAAGAGCATGGGGAGGCACACCAGGAATCACAGACACTTGCTGATGAGCGTTAAGAGCTATCATTTTCCTAAAGGCTACGTGGCATTCCTCAGGTAGAAAGTATAGAAGTATTGGGCTTTCTAGACAAGGTCAGAGAAGAAACCCTGCTGGTAAAGGGAGTCTGCCATTTTGCACTGAGCTCAGGACTTTCCAATAATGTCAGACTCTTCAACCTGAGCTAGCAGCGCCCAACAGGTATGGAACTAAGAATCATCTGTTTAATAACTGTCACAGGTCTATTTGGGAAACAAAGCGACAAGTGACTTGTCTTTTGTTAATCTCAATCTTGGCTACTGTTTACTGGTTATCAAGTCTCACTGTGCTGCCCGGAAGAGGATGGCTGTTCATTTGCTCTCATCAACTCAGCAGGTGTCTTTTGATGCATGCTTTCTGTATTCCAGGTAGAGAAAGTGGGTTTGGACTTACAAAAATGAATAGTGCAGTTTTAAGCCTCTAGGAGCTAGTGAGTGAGACAGACTGTGAAAATGTGTGTAAATCTCAAGGTTGAAAGGGACTTTTGTGTCCATGCTGTCAGATGATTGACGCTTTCCAGAACATTGCTGAGAGGCTTTAGTAGACTGGGCTTTTAGTGGACTTGAAACCCTGTCTCGAAAAACAAACAAACAAAATTAAAAAAAAATTAAAGTAGGCACTTCTAGATTAGCCAAATGCTGTTCCATGTTAGACTCCTCAGGCCTGTAACTGGGACTGATGCTCCTCTGCTGTCTCTGCCTTTCAGTCCTGATTCTCTCACACATCTTCCTTCCGACTGTTTGTACTTAAGCAAAAGTGTTTGTGTAAATCTTATTCTCTTTTGGATTGTTTACACTCGCTGTAAGCACTTTGAGCAATTTCAACGTCTTACCTAGGTATTGCTGACCGCCTTCCTCCTATTGCCTGTTCCGTAGAACTTTTTAGGCTTTTCTCTCTAATCACTTTCCTCTCTTAATGAAGTACTGAGACCTCAGCTATATTGTGCGTTGGCCTTTGTTTTCTGGCTTTAGTGAGCCAGCTGCCATAGGTGCTGAACATGGCACCTGATCTAAAGACACACCTTTGTCTTGGATCCTGGGCCCTGTTGGTTTTGGAGTGTCTATCTTAGTCACTGGCTCATAGATCATCAAATTGTACTTAACATAGCAAACAGACACCAGGCCACCTGCCTGAGTTAGTCACTGTTAGCTTTGTGCACTAAAAGCTCTGTGTTTACTCTGGTTCTGAATTACTTGCCCAGACAGGCCATTTTAAGTAATGGGTGAGTCACACACATTCAGCCTTAGAGTAGATTTGGCAGGCGAAACCTCTGGGTTGACATTCACTGAACTAAATCTTTTAAGGTTGAAGGACACAGTGAAAACTAATGAGTGTTGTTTGGCCCTGGCAATGCTATTTTCTTTGTAAGATCCCCATACAAGCTTAATGTACAACTCAGTTTAGAATATAAACATTTGAACCTTTTAACATGACAGCCCTGAAGGGAAGTCCCTGGCTTGGTTGTCCAGTGTCAGTAGAGGCAGGCACGTATAAAATGTGTCTGGAGGACCACTCGTCGGTAGAGCTCTCTCCAGCTTTAGAATGCCTGTGACCTGCTCATTTTCAACCGTTGTGTACATCTGTACCACGATGGATCGTGTCCTCTGAGGCTGTGACTATTGAAATATATGTTAATTGATTTTTCATAAGTATGATAACTTTCTGTTAGACTTATTAAATCAAATTTGAGAGACAGAATGCATGTTTATACTGCAGTTGTATTTTACTATTAAATATTTTATATTCCTTTGGTAATTTTCAGGTGGCTAAGATCAGTGGGAATGATGTGTGCTTGACAACAGTGTATGATGTCTCATGGCATTAAGGTGTGTTGGAAGGTTTTGTGTGTGTGTGTATGTGTGTATGTGTATGTATGTGTGTGTGGTATATCTTAAAGATTCTTTGGTGCCTTTTGGTTCTTACTGGATGTTTCCTTTGGAATCTAGTTATAGCTGTCAATCATTATATTTGTCTTTAGAATTCAGTTTTAAATAAAAGTGCCCTTTCCAGATAATATCATACAAAAAGTAGTACTTAGTCTCTTGGGCTTCTTTCCAAACATTTATTTGCCTTCACCCTTGCTTGTGAGCAGGACAGATTATAGACCTGACCTAACCATGTATGGTAACGAGATGATAAATTCTACTCTGGTTTTTATTTTGAAATCAGCCACTGTGTATATTATTGTCCATCTAGCCAATAGAAAAATACTCATTTGTAATCTTATTAGATACAAAAGTAATAGAGAGTCAAATGCTTGTGCGATATGGTTGTTATAGAATGTTATTAGTGCGGTCATATTTCTATCTTCGTGTGTGATAATGCCAGCGGGATAAATGAGAAAGACATTGAATCTTCACACAAAGGAAATGGGTTTTCTAATGAGTGTGGTCTGAACAGAACTAATCTCTTTCGTGGATCATTACTCCACCTAATCATAAAAGTTTTTTTAATTCAAATCCTTGCAGGGTTCTAATTGGTGACCTCGGAGCCTGATAATTGTTTAAGATAGCTGGTCCTTTGCAGAGTACTTAATGGTGTCTGCAATTAAAAGTGAGAAATGCGCTTTAACCCCAAGATACAACTAAAAGGTAGATTTTCTTTTTCTCAGACTTTAATGGTAATTCTTGCTTTCTCCTGTAAGTTATTGACTTAAATCCTCACCAGCTTGAGTTAACCAAACACAGCCTGTGGGCTTCCTCACTGACAAATGTTTTGAGTTATACTGAAGATAGTCTTTGGAGCAGTCAAGGGCGGGGTTGTTGTGTTCAGGGTTCAAACCCTGGCTTTGTTGTCATTGTCGCTTAGCTCCATCTTTCTGCTTGTCCTTTTTGGTAATTGGTTAAGTCACTGCGCCAATCCCTACTACTTGATTCATTCAACAAATACTAATTTTAGTTCCTTTTGTTACTATTGGATATGAAGATGGGTCTGAAGAAGAGAAATGTGCCAGCCTTCAATATTAGTACCAGTAACCTTGCATGTGACCACAAGCCTGGTCACTCTTCCCTCTCCATGTGCACAGCTGGAACTGCAGACATTTGCTCGGGTGTGGACCTCCTGTGTCAGAAACCTCCTCTGTTGCTTGGTAGGTTTTAGTAAACAGTCGGTGGATGCAGACAACTCTCCTCTTTCCTGGGCAATAAACGTAGTCTATTCTGTTTGTTTACTGATTGGAAGATTTTGTTTTGTCTCAAAACCATCACATTTGCAGGGTGGTATTTTGTGAAACAGCAGAATTTTGACTCAGACACTGCTACAGACAAACTCCAGCTCTGCTGTTTGTTTGAGGAGAAGGGAAGGAATAGTTTCGGTTCTAAGCAGTTTGTAAAGGACTAAAAGAACACTTGTATTGTCTATAATGTAATAATTGCTGAACTTGTTAGATTCCTTCTACTAATGTTAGGGTCCACCTCATTTATCATTACTGTTTAGTCATTATTGTTTCAAAATTGCAACCACTGGTTTTATTAATAGCTTAAGGTTGGAGGGCCAGAACATGGTAACTTCTGAAGGAAAGTTAGACTTCATTGGTACAGTGAACAAGTGTATCCTTTATATTTTTCCTTACTGCAGTGTGTGTGTGTGTGTGTTTGTGTGTGTAAATAACTGTATATAATTAAGAAAACAATACAAACAATGCAAAGACAAGTTCTGGAAGTGGTGCAGATACGGTTCACACTCTTGTGGGAAATGTGAATGAGAAGCATATAGAACTAAAACTAAGGCTGCCATTGAGCCCCACATCTATACGAGGGAAGTGCAGACAGTAAGCAGAAGAGATGTCTACCTTGGTGTTTCTCCTGGCAGTACACACAGTAATCAAGATTTGGGGTCAACTGTCCAATAGCAGATGAATATGAAAAACACATAAACTGTCATGTATATGACTTAGGGAATACACTCCAGCTCATTCAGTATCCTCAGACAATAAGGCTGCAGGAACCCAGAGCCAAGCTTGCCAGGTTGTCTGAGGAAGCACAGAAGGTGTTTGATTGGCTTGGGCAGGTTCCTAATGGCATTTGTTGGCTCTCCCATTGGTGCAGTGTGTGTGTGTCTCTTTTTCCAGAGTGATGATGCCTCTCTTTTCTCATATAGGAGCACAGGGAGGTAGCACCATCTTAAGTAATGCTGGCCCGTTGTTGTTCTTCGTCTTCTTCTAATGGAATAAATCAATCACAAATTAGATATTGTAAACAGTTGCTTATATGAATCATGTGTTAATAATTGTGATGCCTCTAATGTTGGTGGAGTTAAGATTATGTTTGGAGGAGCTTAAAAGGAACCTGGAAAACCCAAGGGCAGTTTTATTAATGTTCAGGGTGGGGGTGTGGTCACAAACAGGACAGACAAGTTGAAAATCCCACCATTGGCCATGAAGAAGGGAGATGAAGGGAAAATATGTCTTTTAAGTTGGGCCTGGTGGTCAGAGACTCAGCCAGGAAGCCCGGAGTGCCACAGAAAGGAAGAAGATCAGCAGTGCCTGGCCTGGGATCCATATTCAGAGAGCTCTCAGTGCCAGGCTTCTCTTCTCCTAGGGCAAAGAATTGCACCAGGGATGTCTAGTTAACTGGCTGTCAAAAGGGGAAGCAGAATGAAGTGACACTCTTTTAGTCCCAGTGTCACAGAGACAGAGAAAGACAACTGTGAGTCCAAAGCCAGCCTGGGCTATATATGGCATCTCATGCCAGCCGGAGCACTCAGAATGGGGATTGTTTGGTGAGCTAAGGAAAGGACCTCAACAATACTAGTTAGGAGACTCATAAGCCCTGTCCAGTTTTGCCGTGTTCGTCAGATGCAGCCAAGGCTGTTGCTACCTGGCTACGTTCATACACTAATCTTGATGTTTCAGTTTCAGTCTCTACTCACTTGTCACACCTGCAATAATGCCGTGGTGAGTGTCCCCAAATGTAATAATAATCCAAAGTACCTTTCTTGTATACTCACAGTAAAAATCACTCCTGAACAGTAATACTGACAGAGGAAGGAGTGAGAGGTTAGGAGTCAGAGTGAGGTCACAGGCCTGGGATACTCAGGGTATCTTAGGCACTTTGTCCTGTGCACTAATGATTCTTCCTACCTTGTGACATTGTCTCAGGGATTACCTGCCTGGGAAGTCTTCTATAAATACACCTTAGTGTCCAGTAGCAGTACTTGGCCTTTTTAATTACCCATAAGATGTGCAATTAATAATTTTATTCTCTTTTCCCTTAGACAAATGTGACTGCCATTTCTTTATGTGCAGGTTTTAACCTTATGTATTTTCTCTAAAAGTATTTGTTCCAATTTGTGAATAGTGTGTTTCTAAGAGTACTTACTATTTAGATATTTATTTTTTTCCTCTATTAACAATGTGTTTATGCGTGTTTATGCTGAGCTTGTACATTCTTACTAGGCAGTGTTAGGTGTCTTCTCTGCCATGTCATCTTTTTCTTATTATGGAACACTATTTACAAGATTAATGAGTCAGTGGAGGTTAGGCAGGTTTTAGCATATTCAAGCCTGGTTTGGATGCAAGAGGTGTTCCTTTAGGCATGTATTACTTAATTAAAATTATTGGTAATGAAAACATTTATGGAGTTGGAAGTTAAAATTTCTCTTCAGAGCTGCAGGTGCAAGAGCAGTGTAATAATCTGCCAAATAGGATTTCTGATGGGTGAGGATGCTGTCTGTGGTCGTTTAAGATCACTCTTAAATCCCACCTGCATTGTTACATTTACTTTAAACTGTCCCTCTGAATATCAAACACATACTTCATTCTCTGTACATGAATTCCTCATGTTAGTATAGATTGTTTGATTAAAGTTGTGGTTAAAAATATTGGTTGGAAAGGCTGTGTTTCACACTGTTCTTCTTTGTGTAGGCTGATCTGCATTAGCAAAGGCCCGGTTCTCACTGTAGTTCTTAGTGGCACTGACTAATCTGTATTATTCTCTCATAGGTCTCTGAATTCTTAACACATTACCTTTTAAAAACTACTAAGTCGTGCCATTTAGAAGAACATTTCATCAGGGGCTACTGCCTCCTTCTACACTTGCTCAGCTCATTCCAATCTATTTTAAAACATCTGTTCAGCCATGTAGAAACAACGCATGGAACCCTTCCTGTGTGTTTTAGCCAGTGTTTTACTGTTATGAAGAGACACCAGGACCAAAGTCACTTTTATAAGGACAACATTTAATTGGTGCTGATTTACAGGTTCAGAGGTTTAGTCCGTTATCATCAAGACAGGAGCATGGCAGGATCCAGTCAGGCATGGTGCAGGAGGAGGTGAGAGTTCTACATCTTAGTCCAAAGGCAAACAGGAGAAGACTGGCTTTCAGGGAGCTAGGGTGAGGGTCTTAAAGCCCACACCCACAGAAACACACTTCCTCCAACAAGGCCACACCTACTCTAACAAGGGCCACACTTCCTAGTAGTGCCACTCCTTGGTCCAAGCATATACAAACCATCACGCTGTGCTAGGGACTGGAACACTGGAAAGGTAAAGGAACAGAGTTGTCTGTCTTCCATAGGCACCATTTTTGGGTGGAGTAGAAGACTGAACATGGAGTACAGTGACACATTGACCACAGACCTGGGATGAGGAATGTTTTAACACAGGCATTGGATGTAGAGCTGTGGTTTTTGTGTTGTTCAAGAACTATAAAGTTAAACTAGAAAAGAAATGCTATTCTTTAGGAACTCCCTGTCTCAGAAGCCACTTTATTTGGCAAATGTGAACTACTTAGGTTGAAGTTAACTGTGTCATGTTACTGTCATAACTTTTAAAGTGCTTTGTCATTCAAAAATGACACATTGACCCTGTAGGATAAGTGCTGTGTTCTCTTATTTTTATTCCCTTTCCTGATAGTTGATCAACAACACAGGGGTGGTGATTCTTGTGGCAGCCATACACTGGTAAGTGTGCTGCTGAATTATTTCCTGAGCTCTTTTGAGGAACTGTGTTTGAGTTTCTTCATGGAGAGTTTGTGTATTCATCAGGATTCTCTAGAGAAACAGAACTTATAGAATGAATCTAATATAATTCCATATACAATAGATCCCATGTATATCCCATATATGTTGTTCAGTCCACAAAGCTGGTGGTCTCAGCTGGTCTTCAGTATACTATGGAATCCAGGAGAAATAGGCTCGAATACCAGTGAAAGAGTGGACTTTACAGTGAGAGCAAGAGCAAGCAGGCAAAGTACAAAAGCTTCCTTCTTCCATATCCTTGATATAGGCTGCTAGCACAAGCTGTGCATTATAGATGGATATCCTTCTATCTCAGTTGGGTTGAAGGTGAATCTGCCCACCTCAGAAGATCTAGATTAAACGTGGTCTTCCTACTTGAAATCATTTAATTCAGAAAAACAAAAAACAAAGAACAACAACAAAACATCCTCACAGCTGTGCCCAGCCCACTCAGGTTTTAGTTAATTCCAGATATAATCAAGTTGACAACCAAGAATAGCCACCACAATCCACTGCACGTCAATTGGACATGCATTTATGTCTCTGTATAGCATGTTTAATTACCAAAGAAACAATAAACCAAGTCATAATTATACCTGACATGATACAACTATCCTGTTGTAACAACAAACACACTCGATTTTTAACTACCCATTCTTCTACTACCCATTCTGTATTTCCTCCACCATTAGCAAGTACCTCTGTAGGTCTTGGTTCTTTTCCTGGAGGGGTGACCCGTACCTTCCTTCCTGCTGGGTCTGTGCCCTTTGTTATGCTGCCTAGTTTAGGCTGTTTTGGTTTCTCATTGACTTTAATCGCAGGACATAAGTTAGCACTAAGAGATCCCTAAAGGATCTCCTGTACTCTAGACAAAATCGTTCTTACCTCTGTTGTGGAGACACAGTCCAGTTTTCCCTTGTAATCTGGATCTATCATCCCTCCTAACACTGTTATTCCTTTCTTAGCCTGTGGACTTAAGGATATCAGAAGCCCAAAGTGACCAGGGGGATGTCTCAGCTTTCAGTCATTGGAATGTTTGTTATGGCACACCTTCCTCTGGGACCAAACCTTCTAGGCCAGTAGAACTTAGTGTGGACAGAACAGTACACAAACATTGTCCTAGCAGGCTGCTAGGGATGAGATTGTGAATGGAACTTTTACCTTTTCTACCCCTTGATTCCTGGATTCCTGGATCCTAGGTAGGAGAGAAAGCATAACATGCCATATATCACCATCTGGAGAACCCTGACCCAGCCCTTCAGGCTGGTGCCAGCTAACTGGTACCTTAACTGTATCTTGAAAAGGCCATTCCATCTTTGTTAGGCCAGTTGGTTCAGGATGGTGAGCACCATGGAAACACCATTGGATTCCACGATTGTGGGCTCCTTGTTGCACTCCTTTGGCTGTGAAGTGAGTTCCTTTCTAAGAAGCAATACTGTGTGCAATACCATGATGGTGATTAAGGCATTCTGTAATCCATAGCCATTTGCGCAGAAGCACTGAGTACAGGAAAGGCAAATCCATAACCAGAGTGTCTGCTCCAGTAGGAACAAAGTGATGTACATTCCATAGAAGTGGCCTGGTGTAGTCAACCTGTCTCCAGCTCACCAGAATCAGCATTGATTCCAGACCAGTATCCAGTAGACCCCAGCAAGTCTGATTGCTGCCTTCACTGAGTTAGTTACCCTTGTAAAAGACCGTAAGTCACTTTGGGGGAAATACTGGGGAAAGGTTAACAGTAGGAATGGAGAAAGGGGAACAAAACCTCTTAGGTATTTATTTTATCAAGGTCCAATTGACAACTAAGAAGAGCCACCACAGTTCATCAATTCCTGGGTATGAATGAGCTTAGCACTCAGCACTGGATTCAAGGGCTTTGGAGTTCAGAGATGGGGCCTGACTGCCATCACTCTTCCTAGGCCACAAGATCGAGTTTTGCTTTTTCTTAATATTAAAATTGTTCCGTTGTATTGTGGGTGAACCACACAGAGCAGAAAGTCCTTTCTGAGTGAATCACTTGCACTTTTGGCATGCATATGACTGTGTTTGTATGTCCCTCCTCTGCCTCCTTTAGTGCCATGGCTGCTTCTGCTGATTTTTTTTTCTTTTCTTTTCTTTTTCTTTTCTTTTTTTTTCTTTTTTTTTTTTGTCTTCACTTAATTCTATAGAGTACTTTACCAGTAGAGGAATTTTTCTTTGCCTTTTCATTTGGGTTTGGGTCTTGATCAACTCGTGATGGCACACAGAATTCCTTTAGGTACACTTTAGGTAAACCTCACAGGCAGTCACTGGTGTTGAGGTTTTACCATTCCAGACTTCTCCTGACAGGGAAACAGCACTTCTCACAGAGAAGCCTCGTGGCAGCAGAGGAGAGGAGGAGGAACAGATGTGTCTGTATTCACAGGGCCTGGGGACATGTAGGGCCTACAGCTCTGAGAACACTGTTACATCTCATTTCAAACGAGACAGAGACTGTTAGTTGTTGACAGACAGTAGCTGATGTTGGGGGTAAGTGCACCAGAGAGCACACGGATACGTATGCTAAAGCTGAGTAGGACGTGTGTATTGCTGGCTATTTAGGCTGTGTGTGGAACTTGTCCAAATCTTGTAGCCCCAGCCTCACTGCTCTGTGTTTTTGTTCACAAAAAGTGCCTCCTGGTTGTTACATTGTAGTTTTCTAGAAGCAGAACTACAGAGCCAAAGGACAGGGTTAGTACTTTTAGTGTCTGTTAAACTGAGGGACTTTCCTTGAACGAACGATTGGCTTAGTCTTCCTATTTTGGGACATGTTATAGCCAACATGCTGGGTTTCAAGGCCTGAATGATGCTTCTAAAACAGCGTAAGTTCTGCTAGGATCTAGGGGTCTGTGGCTCTTAAGATATGGCAGAAACAGGCCAGTGAAGTAAAGAGACATATGTCACATTACAGCAAGGGTGAACATTGAGGGCATTGTAGTGTGTGGCACACACAAATCATAACAAAATGCTCTTGTGTTTGCACATGTGAGACAGTAGAGAAAAGGGCCTGCAGGGGATGGCTGTCAGACAGTTGTAGTGTTTCATCTTTGCCAGAAGAGAAAAAGTTTTTGTGTTCTGTAACAGTGAGAATGTACTTCACAAGATTGAGCTGCACACTTACACGTGGAATGCTTAAACAGAATAAAACCCATGTGTGTTCTTTAAGGTAAAGAGAAAAAGAAAAGCTTGGCTTCCAGTGTTATATCATCTGCATAGAAACCGTGATTCCCTCTTCATTAGCCTGCTTTGGGCAGACTCTCTAAGCATGAATATCCTGCTTTATAAAATGATGTAGGAGATGAAAATTTCTAGAATGGAAAGAGAACCCACAGCCGCATGCATGATGAACTATTGTTCCCCAAATCATAATAATCAAATTGTCATTGCTCAAATTAGTTTCGCACACCTTCATGGTTTCTCCTTGCTTTTGCTGTGTGTGGCACAGTGTATACAGAGCCCAGGTAGAGCTTTGTTAGGAGCCAGTAGACCCTTTCCAGATTGCCAGAGTCCTTTCTTGCATGTCTGCCATGTGTTCTACCTTCTCTGCCACTCTGTCCCTCAGAGGCGGGTGTGTGCCCTGGGGTCATGTCAAGCTCATAACCATATGCTTTCTGCTACCAGCATAAGATGAGAAGTCGGGAGAAGGACATGTGAGTGGTTGTTCTCTCTGTGGTGTGCCTGAGTTTGACTGCCTGTCTCTGTGGACACTCGTCTCTGATGCTTCACTCAATAGTACCTCTTCCCATCTCCCCTACGCTGTCTCTGTTCCTGTCTCCCTCAGTTCCAAGTCTTACTCTTGACCCTTCCCTACTCTTGTGCCCTCATACCTCTTCCTTCTTAACCCCCTGGTCCCTTTATTAAATTAAATTTTTATTGCTATGATTATCCATACCTTTGTTAGAATTTTAAAGATTTAGTTTGAGTTTATGTGTTTGGGTGTCTTGCATGTATGTGTCTAAGTGCACTGAGTGCATGCCGGGTGCCCCACAGATGCCTGAAGAGAATGGCAGTTTCCTCTGAACTTGAAGCTAATAAATGGGTGTGAGCCACAATATGGGTGCTGGGAACCCAACCCAGGTCCGCTGCAAGAACAGTAAGTACTCTTAAACACTGAGTCATCTTTCCTGCTTTTGTGGCCAGCCCTTTATTAAACTGTTCAGATGACTCCAATATGTCTGTTTCTTTCTGGAGTCCCATTTTGAAGGTCAGTTACTTAATAAGAAAGAAGCTCGAGGAAGGCCAAGATGCAGTATGAGAGCTTCAAGCTAATGGGTTTCTCAGGAAAGTATAAGTTCTGAATGCACTCAGCCCAGGAATTCACGGCCTAATACTTGCCTTTCCATCCTGTCTTATAACAACAATCTCTAACCCAGGTGCGCTCTCTCTCTCTCTCTCTCTCTCTCTCTCTCTCTCTCTCTCTCTCTCTCTCTCTCACACACACACACACACACACACACACACACACACACACGACAAGATTCATCGGGTTTATTCTTCTGTTAGTAAAAGCATGTGAATAACCTTTGTTGATACATACTAGGGGAGGCCTGCATTTCTGAGTTCTGAAATGATCATGGCACATTGTGACTACTAACACCCCTCTGAGATGTGGGGACAGAGCGAGAACAAGCTGCTGAGGCAGTACACAGGCACAGGCGATGCTTAGACTGTTGAGTCAATGTCCTCGGCGAGTCACCTGCAAAGCACTCTGGAAGAGTGAGCATGAGGAAGTACTGGGAAATAGTCTGTGGGCTAAGACAGACTTCAAATACAAAGTGACAGCGGAGGAATCATCAAAGAACCATGAGCAGGGACTTGAAGGCTGCCGTACTAGAAAGTGGGATTTCGGCTGGACACAGTGCATGGAGTTTCGTTATAGGAAACAAGGCTAGACACACAGTACTCCGATATGTTCCAGTATAGGAAAGAAGCTGACTGGTGAGTGGTCCTGGTGGTATACCACAGAGCAGGATGGAGGTGAGATGGATTGTGGAGGTGTCCCTGTGTGGTGATTTCAACAGAACATCCAGCATTAGGTTCCATGCTTCTCTGAACATGGTGTGTACCTCATTGTCAGCTCTCTCCTCAAGCCTCTGTCCACTCTTAAATAAACCAGAATCTACTCATTCTGAGAGTTAGCTAATCCCCTTTCCATGTCTTTATCCACTGTATCACTCAGCCTGTCTGCTTTCCACTTCCTATGCACTGCCCAATTCTCTCTTCTTTGGGATGCTTCTGCTGCCTCAGCTGATTCTTACTGCAACTCCCTGTCTGTCACTGCACTGTGTCCATTTCATCTGCCTTGTCATGCTTTTGCCCTCTTTCCTCCTCTGCACAGAACAAACGGACCCATTTCCCCACTTTTATCTGCCATCCTTCTGTGAGAACCCGGGGCCAACCATTAAGACATAGCATCTATTTATTGCCTCTGTGATGGCAAGATTAAGGGACATTATAAGAGATGCTATGAGACCTTAGGATTGTCACTGTGTGGATGAGCCCCACTGCAGTAGTGTTTTCAGGGCCTCCTCCCCTGGCTTAGAAATCCGCTTTCATTTGACTGCAGTTCCTCTCCCAAATCTCTTAAGTATTGGGTTTGGATTTTCCAGATTTTTAAGTAACCGTGCATCTTCTAGAGCTCTTAACCCCATTGTGCAGCATTTTGTGCATCATACTACGTTTGTCTCTCTGCCTCGCTCTCCACATTCTGTCCTGGTACATAGTATGTCTCAGAACTAAGTAGACTTTAGATGCATGCTAGTTAGTGTTCTCGGTTCTGGTGACTGTAGTTCAGTGACGACTACTGATTCTCAAGGATTTTGCATGTAGTTTGCAATCTGTATTTAAGTGAGATGCACTGTGGGTGAGTGGCCCATCACTGTCAGTGAAAACGGTCAGGAAAGGACCAAGAGAGCTGTGTCTTAAGACAGCACAGCTTTGACACTCCAAGCCGATGGGCAAAACTTCTGTGTGGTCAGAATTTATTTATAAAAAAAATTGTTTTTCTAACTTAAAACAATTTCCCAAAACTTAAATTTTATACTTTAATTGCTAATAATAGTTGTATAATTAAAAAAAAAACCCAAAAGCTCCTCACCTCCCCTCCGTGCCAGCAAGTTACGTTGGTTATCATTTTCTTATTTACTGTAGGGAGATCATGTGTACATGAGCACAGTGAGTGCATAATATAAATAATAAGATAGCTGGGTGTAGAGGTTGTCTGTTATAGTTGAAACACACACACACACGCACACGCACACGCACACGCACACGCACACGCACACACACAAACATGGTGTATTTTACTGTAGATGCTGGCCTGCAGAGATGAGATAGTTCAGTAAAGTGATTGCCTTGAAACTGTGAGGGCCAGTGTTCAGATCTCCAGAAACTTGTGTAAATGCTAGGTAGGTGTACTAGTCCACACTTAGTTCCAGTCACAGAGGCAGAGATGGGATCCTAGAGCAGCCTGGCTAAACGAGACTAGTAGTATCAGTATCAGTGAGTTCTGGGTTTGATTGAGACACCTTGCTTCAGTGAATTAGTTAGGGAGGGAGGGCAGACTATTAAGGATGATTTCCTATACTAACTTACCCCCCACAAGTACTTTTAAACCCACGAACATGTATACCCGCCGACACCTGTACTCATACTCATGCAGACGCAGACATGCATGCATGCATGCATACTACTCACAAACATATGAAGAAAAATGGGGAAAAATCTAATCGGTTTAAAGGAAATTTTAGTTTACCTCATTTGTTGACTTCTGTGTCAAAGATTGTTTCTAATTATTACATAGCTAATAAAAGATGGGGTTTATTTTCTTTTACTAACTAAAGCTGAAGTCTTATACTCAGTGAAGCAGCTGACTTGTGACTTATTGCTGTTTTATTTTTTAAATCTTTTTTGAGATCTCTAACCATATATAGAATTATGATCATATCCTCCTCCAGATCCCCTAGTTTCCCAACATGTCCACTCCAACTCTATGACCTTTCTCTCTCTTATTAAACAATAATCTACTAAGTTCAATTAATGTTGCTCATAAGTGCAGGGGTATGAGACACCCATTGGAGTGGTCAGTCTACCAGAGGCCACACCCCCAAGAATGATTCTCCCTTCCCCTGCTTCTATCAGCTGCCACTGGCCTCTCCATTAGGAAGGAGGCCTTATGAGCTCCTCCCCAGTTCATCGTGAATTCTGGCTTGTTTTGTACAGTAACTGGGGCTGCTGTGAGCTCCTGAGTGCAATGGCCATGCCATGTCCAGGGGACTGCATTTCCCAGCTCTTCTTCCCAACTAACTTCTTCCAGGCTTTCTGCCTCCTCTTCCAAGAGTCACAGAGAGTTGAAGGTGGTGTTTAATAAACATGGCCTATTTTTGGCTGAATGTGAAGTCTTATATCTCAATACTGTGCAGCCCGATTCAAAAAGAAGGCTTTCTGACTGAGGCTAAGAGCAGCCTGGGCCTATTTAGAGTGCACTTTGACAGCATGGTCATTTAGAAAAATGACAGCAGGTTCTACCCTAGGATGTGTGACCATCCTCCCAAGTACCCTCCCTTTAGTCAAAGATTATAATACCATCCTAGGCATAAAGTTCCCCCCGTTGAGCAGAACAAGCCAGAGAGCAGATGGCTACTCCGTGATAGTCATACCCCTTCTGCACAAGTGACATATCTTCCTGGCCCGTTGGTACTGCATCCTGCAAGGTCCATTGCTGGGTAAGGCCATTGATGTCTTTTATCTCCCAGCAGCCTAATGAGACCTAGCTAGTAGGGAGGACATTTCTTCATAGGGTTTCAGTTGATTTCCTTACGTCCCTTGACCAACAGGAGTGGTGTCTTCAGCAGCTGGGTTTTGGTTATGGTGGGTACCAAGAGCAATGGTGTAGCCTGTGTTGTTTTGGACACCTCTGGGGAGGTGACCTGTGCCTGGGACGGCAGTTTTTGTTTAATAGCCATGTTTTCTGGATGGAATTGCTACTTAAAAAGCAAGCAAGCAAGCAAACAAACAAACAAACAAAAAAATAAGCACATTTTGAAGCTGTCCTGTCGTTTCCCACCTTCTAGTAAGTTTCTATAAGGCTTTTTCATACACCGTAGTCTTGGTTAACCCATCCTCTCTTCCCCCACCCCTTTCATACTTACAACTTTGACCCCCACTATGTCACCCTCTTCCTTCATAGGTTACTTGTTCTACTTTTTCCTCCAATTACATTTTAATTGGGTTGTACAATAGGTTTCCATATACCCTTCCTCTAGGTCACCCCAAAGGACTCAAGTGCTTTTTATTGAAGACTAAAAATAATTAATTTATCACACTCTTATTATGCCATTGATCCTGAAAATTTCCAACTTTAGATTTAATTATGGAAGAGGCCTGAATGTTTCTCACCTTCAAGTCTCTCCTTTCTCTCCTTCCCTCCCCCAGTGCTCTAGCTCCTGTTCCAGTGTCTCTTGACACCATCAGACCTCTACTGTGAGTCAGGGGCCCTGTGCTCCTGTCGAGACAGAGTTAGAGCAAGACATGCACACTCGTGCTCTGTACCTGCCTCCTCCTCAGGAAAGAGACAGAGACTTAGACAGTGTGTGTGTGTGTGTTTGTGTGTGTGTGTGTATGTGTGTGTGTGTGTGTGTGTGCTCACATTAAACAACCACGGTGATGTATGCAGGTCCCCATCTGTACACTCACGTGACTGAAAGTTCTTCGTTTCTCTGGCCCCTGTCTGTGTCTTGCACTTGCTGGGGGGAAAGTCCACCTGCTTGTGCCCAGCCTCTTGTACACAACCAAGTACTGTAGACAATGCACAACCTGAATAAAAACATATGCTATGTCCAGTTTCTGAAACTTGAAGGTGGCAGGTAGGAGGCAGTAGATGTTTGCAGAAGTAGGCTGTACAATAGAGAAACTGGGGCTCTGGTGAGAGATGCTACCTCCGTTTTTCCTACTTAGAGTAATAGAGTTGTCTCTTTACGTGCTCTGTGAGAGCCAAGCCAGGAGGGATTAATTTTCTTGTTCCTGTTACTTCCCTGAGGAAGGAGAATCAGTGAGTTTCAGATGGATGAACCTTGAAAAAAGATGAGATCATTCCGGCATCATGGGAAAGTGGAGTGCATTGTCGCAGCTGTGTGTTAACCTGCAGTGGGCGGTGCTGTGTGAGGAGGGAGACTGCAGTGGGGACCCTGCTGACGACAGGCCATCTATCTTTGTCAAGCCAACTAACTTAGAGCCAATTTTTAAAAATTACAAAAAATTAAAATAGAAATATAATTACATTGTTTCCCACTCCCTTTCCTCCCTCTAACCTCTGCTGTTCCCCCTGTTCTTCAGATACAAGTTTTGGAGCTAGTTCTTGAAGTACAAGCTGTAGAACACCAGGCAAGAGCAGTATTAGGTAGGGTCCTGATGCTGTGTAACTCAACTGAGAACAGGACAGGAGAGGTGATTATTGTTATTTAATTTGTGGTTGTCCACTTTACCTTCATCAGCTGCCTTGAAAGCCATACTTTGTGCATTTTTCATTTATGAAGATTTCCTTGGTAAAATACATCTGTCACTACTTGAAAAAAAAAATCATGCCAATTTAACAGTCTTCCTTTCTGCATGTGAGTTCCTTCCACAGTGGAGCTAGGCAGACTCCACACCTGCAGCTCTGCGTCACATGCTTCATGGATATCTTTTTGCCTCCACAGAAATAGAAAAGTTTCAAAAGGGAGAAGGCAAGGATGAAGAGAAATACATTGATGTGGTGATAAACAAGAACATGAAGCTGGGACAGAAAGTGTTGATTCCTGTAAAGCAGTTTCCCAAGGTAAGGCGGGAGCTGTGGACTGCTGTTGCCCTGAGCCCAGGAGCAGATGCTGGAGTTATGGGCTCTGGCCTTCACACACCTGAAGCTAATTAAAACTTTTTGGTGAATGGAACAATTTGAATCTTTTGTTTGACTCCAGAATAAATTGTAGAGTCATAAGAGATATATTTATATCATACTAGCCATGTGCCTAGCCTGCCTTTCTCTTTGGTTTCCTCATTTAAAATATAAAATAGAGGGGTTTAGAACTGAAATTGTTTACATGAGATGCATAGAACAACTTTGGGTGTATGCATGCGCGTGCTTAAGAAACTCCCGGTTGTCAGGAGCTTTGAATCAGATGTCTGTCTGTGGTTCAGACAGACATGCTGTCTTATACGGTTGTTCGTTTCTTTCTATTACAGTCTTCATTACCCAGTGTCTAGGAGCTAGTTTACATGGTTTTCAGTAGGGTGTTATACATTACATTGCATGAGTGCTTTTACTGCAAGGCACTTTGTGACAGGTATTTTCATTCATCCGGCCAAATGCCAAGTACTGAAATTAAGCTATGTTCAATTTTTCAAAGAATTCCTGTCCTTCCTCCTCCTCTTCCTCTTCCTCCTCCTCTTCCTCCTCCTCCTCCTATTCCTCCTCTTCTTCCTCTTCCTCTCCCTCCTCTTCCTCCTCCTCTTCCTCCTCCTCCTCCCCCTCCTTTTTCCCTGAAAATGGTTGCACACCATGATTTGTCCATAGGTAAAGTGTTTGGATTGTGCCTGCCTGTGCCACATCTCTTTTGGAGTATGTCCCACTGTCAGGGTTTTGCTATTATTATACATTGTGTTGTATTAGTATTTTTTTGTGTTGTTAGCTTACATTTCCCTGATGACTAACAGTGTTGTATATTTCTGTCTGCCGTTGTAAAGGTCACAACATTTTTGAACCATTTATCTCTTGGCTACCTGTATTTTGATGGTTGACTGGTAGGAACTATTTACATGGTCTAGGTACAAGTCCTTTTTTAAACTTCTATTTGGAAATATTTAGCTCAGTCTTTGGCTTGCTATATTTTGGTAGAATCTTCGTTTGAGGAGTCTTTAATTTTTTAAATATTTTGTTTTACAGTTAAATCCTTCAATAAACTTGAATTTTGATCATTCCCAGAAAAATATTAAAATCATTAATAAATTGTAAATACATTCTCCTTGTTCTTATGAGAATTTCTTTACATTAAGGATAGTGGTGCATCTCAAATGGGTTTTATAAATTATGTGTAAGTTAGAAGTTAAATGTGTTCTCCAGCAATCCCTCTGTTGGAAACTTACCCCTCAACTTTATTGTCAATCATGTTTGGAGGTGGGACCTTTGGAAGGCACTAGAATTAGACCTTTCATGGGGGGGAGGGGCACATTGATGGCAGGTGTTGCTTATGAAAGGAAGATGACTCAGTGGGTGAGTGCTGCTCAGTCGTGGGGCCTTGGGTTCAGATCTCCAGGCCCTGTGTAAAGGCTGGCATAGTGGCACACTTTGTAACTTTTTTAACTTTATCAGTGATTGAGTGAATACAGGAAGCCAGCCAGTCCAGCCAAAATAATGAGCTATGGATTCCCTAAGAGATCCTGTCTCAAAAACTAAGTGGAAAGCACCAGAGGAAGACAACAGACATTAATCACTGCCCAGACACCAGTGGACACCTGACTCACACATACTGATGTAAAATAAAAAGGGAAGGAGGAGGAAGAGCGACCTAAACTAGTGTGCTTGCTCTCTGTGTGAGATGTTGGCAGCCATGTTGACTAGAAGCATGAAGTCCCTCAACATGGTAAGGTAACCTTTCTCCAGTGGAAAGCCATACTACCAAGGATTGGGCAGTGCAAATTGGTTTTGAAGAATTTTAAAATGGCAGGGGAGAAGGCAGACACAAAGATGGTTGGGTAGGTTTGGAATGTGGTTTAATTAAAACAAAACAAAACAAAACAAAAAACCCAAAATTGCAAATTGTGGTACTCTGCTCTTGGACGTCTCAGCCTACAGAACTGTTAGCCAATAAACTTCCACTCATTATAGGTTACCTCTGTTGAAGTATGCTGTTACAGCAACAGAGGATGGAATGGGGCAACAGTCAAGTTTGCTTTTTCCCCATGAGAGTATTTACTTTTCTCATCAGGATTTGATGCTTTCTGTCCATGGATTCATTTAGCACTTGTGATAGAAATCTGATGGCTGTGGAAGTGAGGGTTATTTATGAGAGCTTTGTTGTGTTCCATTGAAGTATTTATGGATCCTTACGCCAGGACCACAGTCTTGTTTACTGGAGCTGTTTATGGAGAGCCATGAATTTAAAATTGCTCCAGTTTTGACCTTCTTTTTCAGGATTGCTTACATATTCTGGCTCTTTTACAATTCCATATAAATTTACGAATTCATTCATGGATCTCTACACAGTGACCTGCTGTGCTCTGGCTGCACTTGGGTTGTGTCTGTTGATGGCTCTGGGGACTGTGCCCTCTTGCCAGCTCTTACACTCCCGTGTCTGAGTGTGGGATAGCTGTCTGTTTCTATGCTCAGATTCTTCTCAGCAGCCTTGCTTACCTTCCTGGTACAAGTCATCTGTGCCTGTCTGAATATTCATGGTTGTTCACTATCAGAAATTGGATTTTTAAGCTATTATCTGAGTTTGTAACACATCATTTGTTATCTTTATTTTCTATCTCTTCTTTCTTTTGCTGTATTACTAATTTTTTTGTTTGATAGATCTGTTAGGATCTCTAGTTACATAATCACAGTCTGTATAAGCAGCTTTACTTCTTCCTCATTTATATTTCTAGTAAAATACTCAACGCGGGCAGTGGGGAAGGAACCCTTTACTCCTTAAAAAGAAGAAACACGTGTGATCCTATTTTGTCTCTCATCATTGCTTTACATTCATTGGTGAAGTTTAGAAGGACAAGTGAATATGAGATTTTAATTTCATGTTCTCACTTCTCCCAGTCAGTCTTCTGTTAAGCACACATGCCTCTGATGTTTGGGTATAATCAGGATAGAACTCAGATGTTCCTGTTGAACTATCCCTGCTACACCTGTTACCTACTTTTGTCACAGGTGATGTGCTCCATTTTTATAATGCAGGGGAGGTTGCTTAATAAACAGCAAAAGACAGTCTTAAGAAAAAAAAATAGCCTTTTAAAATGCAAAGTATTCCATATGATTTTTTTTCTTAGAGTTGTGAATGGTCAAAACTTGCAGTCTATTGCTATGATTCCACAAATACAAACTAGCACATAAGTTATAAAATAAGCACGCTCACTGTTGAGCAGGACTTGGTCAAAGATGCCTGCTGTGGCCAGTGCAGAACCTTTACATTGCACCTGACACTTCATTCTTAGTCCTGAGGGTGGCTGGCGTTTCTTAAAACACCAGCATTTTATCTGATTAAAGGATGTTAGCAGAACTCAGTTCAGTTTGATGGGGATGGCGCCCTCCTCCCAGCTCTTACTCTCCTGTGTTGTATTTGCAGATTGCTTTCAGTTAAATGGACATTTTCACTATGCTGATCCTACCAAGCAATGAGCATGTGCGGTTGTTCCATCTTCTGACATCTTTAGAAACTTCAAAGCTTTTGTCAAGCAAGTCTTTCACTTGCTTGGTTAGAGTTATTTCAAGACAGTATATATATTTGTGACTATTTTGAAGGGTGTTGTTTCCAATTCTTTCTCAGCCCGTTTGTCATTTGTATATACGGGGACTACTGACTTTTTTTTTTTTTTGAGGTAATCTTATATCCAGCCACTTTGCCGAAGATGTTTATCAGCTGTATGAATTCCCTGGTAGAATTTTGATGTTACTTATGTATACTATCATATCATCTGCAAATAGTGATACTTTGTCTTTTTCCTTTCCAATTTTTATCCCCTTCAGTTGTCTTATTGCTATGGCTAGAACTTCAAGTACTTTACTGAATAGATAAGAAGAGAGTGGACAGCCTTTTCTTGTTCCTGATTTTAGTGGAATTGCTTTGATTTTCTCTCCATTTAATTTGAGGTTGGCTATCAGCTTGCTGTAAATTGTCTTTATTATGTTTAGGTATGTCCATTTTATCCCTAGTCTCTCCCAAGACTTTTACTATAAAGGGGTGTTGTATTTTGTCAAAGGCTTTTCCAGCATCTGATGAGATGATCATGTGGTTTTGTTTTTGTTTTTCCTTTCAGTTCATTTATATGGTGGATTACATTGCTGGATTTTCATATGTTGGACTGCCCCTGAGTCTCTGGGGTGAAGCCCACATGATCATGGTGGATAATGTTTTTAATGTGTTCTTGGATTTCATTTTCTTGTATTTTATTGAGTATTTTTGTATCAATGGTCATGATGGAAATTGGTCTGTAATTCTTTCTTTGCTGAATATTTGTGTGGTTTGCCAATCAATCAGGCTGTGTGTGGCCTCATAAAATAAATTTGGCAATGCTCCTTCTGTTTCTGTTTTGTGGAATAGTTTGAGGCATATGAACATAGGTCTTTTTTGAAAGTTTGGTAGAATTCTGCCCTAAAATTGTCTGTAACTGGGTTTTTTTGTTTGTTTGTTTGTTTAGGAAACTTTTAATGACTGCTTCTATTTCCATACAGCTTATAGGCCTATTTAAATTGTGTGTGTTCGTGTGTGTGTGTGTGTGTGTGTGTGTGTGTGTGTGTGTGTAGTTGAGAGGATAACTTTAGGTGTGAGTCCTGGCCTTTGACCTTGTTTGAGACAGGCTGGCTCTTTTGAGTGGTCACAGCTGCTTACTCCATTGCACAGTCTTCTGGAGATTTTCTGTCTCTGCTTCCCATGTCTGGGGATTGCTAATGGAGACTGCTGTACCAAGCTTTATTTGCTTTCTGGGGGTATGCCAGGTCTCCAGCCCTATAGGTGTTACTTTCCTTTATGCCATGGAGTCAGTTAAAGCCTGTGTTGGAATTCTTGGTCTTTTACTTCTGAAGTCACGTTCGTCTCCTTGTATTAGGCTGGACTTATTGTGGTGAAGAGTTGTATTGTCATGTTGAGTAATTTTGGATTGTATCCTGGACACTATAAATGTATGTTCCTGCAGTCCTCAGTTCTGTTTCAGTTCTTTGGTGGACACTGAGGCCTTATTAGTAGCTAATTAACTAGATTATATTCAGACTGTAATATAAAGTGGTAATGAGTTGAGTTCTTTATTTTAACTTTGTTTTACATCTAATGCCAGGGAATATGGTTTAGGGTCAGTCTAAGATCTTGGCACATCTTCTGTTCTAATCCTTTCTGGGCTCTTTCCTTTGTATTTCAGTATCATGGTTGCTTCAGACCTTGCTTCTCAGGTTTGTAAAAGCTCTGAACTTAGTATGTTTATACCTGGCTGTTTGCTTCAGGTCTTGACTGAATTTCAGAATCTGCCTGTTTTCTGTCACTATCTAGGGCTCACAATAGTTGACTTGACATTTTGTTCAGATTCGGACAGTTTATGGTTGATATCTCTAGGTATCACATTGTGATCATCTTTACTCAAAAACAGATAGATACTTTTTTATATAAATAGAAAGTGAGTTATGACCACTACACAAACAGACAAATTACTGAGCAGAAATGGCACAGGCAGACCTTCTGCATGGATTCTTTGTGCCCAGGACACAGTGGATAGAAAGATGAGCAGACATAGCAACTCACTTAATATTCCAGAAGTAGATATTCTGGAATATGTCAACTAATCTGAAATTCATACTTTGTTTTATTTAAGTTCTTATGTGAAGTAATACATGAATATGGTATCTCAGAATCTCAAATATTCCTTTTCAGTGTCAGCTGTGATGAGATGGGAAGACATGTACTTTCTGTCAGTAACAGATCCGAGCACACCACATTTGTTTAGTGTCTGGGGCAGGCTATATATCTCATTAGCATCCCTTAGCCACCAACTTCAAGCTTTGTATGAATGTGTGCATGTGCTGTAGAAGCCCTCCTGCTAGTAGCAGCTAACTGTCCACTGGAGAACAGTAGAGGACTGGCCCATGGGAGTAGCTGTGGGAATCGTACAGTTTCTTGTAGAGTTGGTGCTGGCTGTGTGCTTTGAGCTGCTAAGCAAGAGATAACTCTGTGCAGGATTCTAGTTAATAAGGAGCCATCAATTCATCATTTTCTCCTGCTGACTGGTCTGAGGATTGATATTGGAGACTCTTTCCTGAGCCGCATTTGTTATGGTAAAAGGACAGTGATTAGGATTCTGTTATTGGTCTCCAACTCACTTGAGTGGAGAATCCAGGTGACTGTTTAATGCTCAGAACACACTTGGCTTTAGAAAGACAGGAGGATCATTTTGACACGTTTAAGGAATGCTGAGGTCAGCTGGTCAGGATTCCAAGTAAGAAAGATGGACATTTGGTGTTTCCTCCTAACATGAGGGCATGCTATATGGGTCAGACGCATTTGGCCAATCATAAGCCATCTCATTTGGTTAGGACGATTAATTCAACAAGATACGCAGATTTTAATAGGAGACGTGAAGGAATTGGTTAATGGTACTTAGGCTAGTGGAACTGCACTCTGCTAGACTCGAGTGACTTTTGAGCTGACCTGGAGGATGCCGGGTTCTGTGTCAGGAAACATGGCGGATGCAGTCTCCTGTTGAAGGGAACACTAGAGACCATGTCAAAAGATGGAGTTATAACGTTGAGGTACTGAGTTAGTCTTCATGTGGCTTCTGGCTACACAGTTGGCTGTACACGGCAGGGTACTCTGCTGGAACCTGAGACTGCAGAGTGCTCAGCTTGTGTAGATTATGTTTTCTGTATACAGGCGCATGCACCTATTGGAAAGTTTCCTGGTAGGTCAGGCACGGTCAGTGATAAAGAACAATAACTAGAAAAATTGAGAGATTATAGTCATTGCCCTGCAAAAGCTACTTAAAACTCATGAATGGTTTATTTCTAGAATTTTCTTTTAATTACTGATTTTGATTTGGGCTAGCTGTGGATTATTGGAACCTTCATAATGAAACACAAAAAAGAAGAGAAATTATTGTTTTCCTCTACTTTGGAATATTAAATAAATTTTTCTTAGGGGCTGTTAGCATGAAAAAATAAATAGCAATTGGAAAAATATTTATTCTTTATTCTAGTCTCGCATTTTACATCCTGACTTCAGTTCTCCCTCCATCCTCCTGTCCCAGCACCCCACCCCCACGTCCCAGCCACTTCTCTGTTTTTCTTCAGAAAAGTGCAGGCCTCTCAGGGACATCAACCGAACATAGCATATCAAGTGGTTAAAGACTGGTCACCTCCAAGAAGAGAAATTCTTAATTTTATTAATTTGGTGACTTTTATCCATCTCTTGCTATTCTAACATAATGCAGTTTGTGGTTTAAAAAATGTTATTAAAAATGTGTAGTATTGAGTGTTGGCAATGCACGGTGGTTGCTATTTTTCTCAGGCATGTGTGGGCTAAGGATCTTTGAGATTAAAAAGCCATAAACCACATCTGCTCTGTATTTTAGTTAAGCTTCCTAGCTTAACACGGACTGGCTTTCTTCTTTTCTTTCTCCCTGGGAGTTCCAAACCCATCTTCTTAGTGGTTCACTTAGTGGAAGCTGTTTGTTTAGCTTCTCCAGCTGGACATGTATGACATGTCAGTACATTAAAAGTTGCCTTTTCTGGAGCCCCTGGTTGATTTTGAGAGACAGCTCTCTTCCCAGAGGATCATTTGTTTTAGGTTTCAAACTGATGGCTTAGCTGTAGAGTTAAGATGGCAGTGCTTGCAGTTAGTCATCTCTGCTCCTTTCAGCGAGAGTTAATTTACTTTTGGGGAACAGTGCAGTTTTTATGAATTTTAAGTTTGTGGACCTGCTGATGACAGCCCCAGGCTTGAGCAGGCACTCCATGGTCCTCCACCCCAGTCATACAGTACGCTACGTTAGAATGCGTGGGAATGCAGTGTGATCACATGCAGCCAACTCACCATCTCTTTCAACATCTATCATTTCTTAATCCTCCCTTCTAACTATTCTGGTCCCTCTGTTGGTAATTATATCACCTTGCTATACAGTTGATTGCATAGACTAATTCCTCCTGGTTAAGCAGTGCTAACCAGGAATGTTAATCAGTGTAGCATCTCCTCTTTCTTGCCTTTTCCCTACTCATCTCTTTTAGATCCCACACAGGCAGTGCTGTGATTTGTGTCTCTGTAACTGGCTTATTTTATTTGGTGTAAATCTCTTCATGCTCACCAAAGTTGTCACAGAGATGTGATTTTTTTTTAATGCTTCATTGTATATATTTCACATTTTTAAAATCCTTTATTCATCAATGAGCACATGGGTCATTTCTAGACCATGGTAAGCATGGCAGATTTAGTGAGTGTGGAACCATATAGGCTTCTCATTAACATGCTGATTCCATCTTTATCTGTATTAGAATTTGTAGGGCTCTGATGAAATACCCAGCGCCTAGGGCTGTCGGGATGAGGATTTGAGGCACAGCTGCAGAGATTTCCATCCATCCTGATGGGTACAAACAACAGAGCAGAGAGCGAGAGCAGAGAGCGAGAGCAGAGAGCGAGAGCAGA